>NC_064931.1:694599166-694909166 GCF_023897955.1 Schistocerca gregaria | reverse complement strand
CATTGGCCAAACAAATTTTCTTCTTTTTCATGAGCACATGTTTTGTTGGAATGTCACCAACGTCTGTACTAGTATATTAAGAAAATAAAATTAATATACTTACAGTGATAAAGCTTCATCGAAGCTCGTGTGGATCAAAAAGAAAAAATCTGTGTTTGCCGACGATACAGTCCTCTTCAAAACCTATTGGAGGACGACGTATAAAAGTAAAATTCCCAGCATCTCACAAAATACAAACCATCTGCTGGGAGCATCCGAAAATAGCATTGCACTATGTAATGATGTAGCAACGAGGTATCTAAGTGCATATTCAGATGAATGTCGTTATTTCACTCATTAGTGTAGAAGAGATAAGCAAGATAGGTATAAAAATAAACCACAAAATTGGAAACGTCGCAAATAGGCAATTTCAACTTCCCTCAAAAACAATAAGGGCGCACCAGCAACCTAATTACCGTCAGTTGTAGAGACCATAGAGTTATGCAACGAACTGCGCTACTGAGATAAACCAGGGCCTACTGTAGATCCCAGAACTGCACTGTTGCTAATTCTGGGAATATGCCCATTGGACCTGGAAAACAGGTGTCCTGTACCGTTTAAAGAAAGACGACCAAACGGAAATAGGTACAATGCTTGAAACTGAGACCAATACAAATACACTCGTAGCTGTTCCAGAATGTGGTCTTGGGAGGAAACGAAACGCTCTACGAACAACGCCGTATATCACGTTACACTCCAACACGATTACGCTTACCCAGTTATGATCAGTGATCAGCTGCAAGTATGATTTTTTTTGAGCAGTTTTTCACGATTTTAATAACGATTACTAGACCTGCTGTGTTTTTTCTAAAAAACAGCAATACGTTTCCTTGAAGCTATTACTTATATACAACAGTATACACGAAACTTGCATTATGAATGTGCAGTCCGTAACTTCAACATGTTTCCCCTGACGTTTATACGGAATGACATTTACTGAATAGAGCGCAGTTTATAGAGTGCATACGATGGCGTGCTGCAACTTCACGCCTCCCAAGTTTTTATTCAGTTCTCAGTATCGGGTGAGGCGTTACACGTCAGGTATATCACTCGGTCGACTTTCCTGCTTCGCTGACGCAAGTTGCAACCATCTGCCGCTACAGGGCCCCGAAATGTAACATATGTAACGTAACTGTGTCGATGCGTGTGAAACTGAAAGCACGAATTTGAAGAGTTCGTTCTCAAATGCACCACCCTCTCCTTCAGCATGGCCACACACGAGCGCTGCGATATCTGCAGCAACCCGACCCCTTGAGCTCACTTACCTATCATGCCTCAAGCAATCCCGACTTAGCCCCATCCGGTTTTCAACTGCATCCAGAACTTAAACACCACCTTCGAGGAGGCCATTTTGATAATGACGAAGCAATGCAAGTAGAGGTGAGTTTGTGGCCCCTTTACCAAAGTCACTCTTCAGTGACGACATCAACAAACTGGTCTCTCGTTGAGAGAAATGTGTTTGTCGAAAGGATGAATATGTTGAAAAAAATGCAAACACGAAGAATAAAGATGTAGAATGTTAATAAAGTCTACCCCATTTAAAAAGCTTTAGAGTTTTCACATAACAAATTCTGAGCCATTACTTTTCAGCGCATCCTCGTAATTAGCCATCAACCCCTTGACACCAGGAAACAGTACAATACCATTGGGTTTCGCGGCTAGAGTCATTCTCGAAAAAATTGTTTTGGGTTTCGTGTGATAAAACTACAATACCAGAGAAAAGAGGAAGGCTTCCTCCAATACCAGCCGAAACGTCGGTAGTTTTGTCACATCACGATGGCGTACGCACCCAGAAAAATGTCGTTGAAAAAGAAATCAAGAAAGAAAACACCATCACCTTCGGTTTCGGGACATAAGGTTCGTTGAGGTCACAGAATACTGTATTAACCCGTTTTTTCCCAGAAATAAAATATTTCCTAGAATCTTTATTTTCTTATCACTGATAGGAATAAGTAAATACCAAATCAACGTAAGAACAAATATTTCGAGGAAGAAGTGGTCTCGAATATTTTCATTTTATCTAGTTTCATTGTGAAACCACTGGAAAAACCTAGAATTCCTCACATTATATGGCAAACACCACACCTCCGGCTCATCCATAATACACAATGCACCACTTCTTGATGTTCCTTCACAGGCGTATGTGCTACTTCACGTACCTGTTTAGCTTGGTGCAGGCATGGTTTTAACCGGCTGATGCGCGGTGTTTTATTTGCTCTTGCTGTCAACGAACACGTTAATGTCCCGATGAACAATGCCATGACAGCATGCCTAAGCCCTTTGAAACTCATTCTATCTTCTGCATTAACTTCGCTGAATATTAGGGCGTTATTGAACACAGCCACATGGAAGAAATGTCACATTATGCGATGCCACCATTTCACATCAGTTGACGAAGGCTGAGAATAGGAGATAACTTGCCAGTGGATGCAGACTGAGTGCACACATCATTATCTTATTTAGTACGAAAGCTCACTACCTGCAATGACTTGTGGCACACAAAACGTAATTTTAAAGACACATCAACACTTATCAACAAAAACTGAAGTTTTCTGACATGTGTGATGGCCGAAAGAGGTCTGTACTTGACAGCAAACATTACGGTTCACTATGACCTAAAACTAGGTGGTTCCGCACAGTTACCATTGGTAAACATAAAGCTAACAGTTGGGCAAAGAGTGTTGAATGTTGTCCACAGTATAATAAATAATGCAATGTTTAACTGTTGGGCAAAAATAGTTGTATGCCGTCCAGAGTATAATAAATAAATCAATTACGGGCTCTGAAAGAATGATTTAGAATCTTACAGTGAACTGATGCACTAAAGTGACTTTAATGTTACTTTTGGCCCTCGAGATAGGTAGCTGCATTTGTAAACGTTCCAGACACGCAGCGTCACCAGAAACAGTAAGTACCTTCAAACCGGCTGGAATATCCATTCAAAATTATCCAAGAGAAATTGCCTGTGGCAGTGGCATTCTTGCATCTGGGGTATGCTTCAGAAGACACTCTTACAGGCAGACGACAAATGAGAACTTGAGTAAGAAAATAGGACGGAACAGTCCGAAAATATTTCTGATTTATAAAAGGAAGGAATTTTGAAGCGAAATGGAAAGAAACAGGAATTAAATTTAAACAGCACACGTGAATATTTCATGACGTGAAATAAAAGTGATTACACCAATCTAATGAATTCCTGCAAAGCATCGTATACAATCGTTTCTGCTCTAAATGCTCATAGTCAACAGTGACAGCACATTATATGCTCGTTCTGGCCCCACTATACACACTAGTACCCGTACAGTCTCCTTTGCAAATGACTCAACAGTGACCGGGTGAAATAATTATTTGTATTGTACTCCCTATTTTCTCTTAAACTTGATAGCACGAATATTCTGCTCATGTCCGGGGGTATGTACGAGGGTTGGAACTTTAATAGTGGCAGTCGGCCGGGGTGTCCGAGCGGTTCTAGGCGCTACAGTCTGGAACCGCGCGACCACTACGGTCGCAGGTTCCAATCCTGCCTCGCGCATGGATGTGTGTGACGTTCTTAGGTTAGTTAGGTTTAAGTAGTTCTAAGTTCTAGGTGACTGATGACCTCAGCAGTTAAGTCCCATAGTGCTCTGAGCCATATGAACCATTTTTAATAGTGGCAACTATTTATTTACAGCTCGTACAAAATAGATACATATTTCAAAGTTTCAGTGACCTTCAAAGTAGTCACTAGCATTGTGTATAACCTGTTGCCAGCGATGTGGAAGTCGTAGGACACTCTTAGCAGTGCCAGTTGGATTGACAGTTCGAGCGGCGCCGTCTATTGCCCGACGAATTTGTAGCAGTTCTGAAGCGAATGCCGTGAAGTGTTCCCTTCAGCTTAGAAATCGAGTTTAACTTACGAGCGCTTAAGTCAGGGGAGTGCAGTAGGTGGTATAGCACTTAGCAGCCCCACCAGTCAAACAAATCAGTAACAGCTTGCACTGTACGTGCTTGAGCATTGTTCTGAAAAATGATGGTCAGGTCCTGCAGAAAGAGTCATCACTTCTGTCTCTATGCTACTGATTTTTGGAACACAACCTACGACCAGCTTAGACACATGTGCGATGGTCAAACGACGGTACGTTTTTATGAGTCCCCTGCGTGAACCATTTCTTAAATGTAGAATTTAAAACTGCGACCTTCCTTTTGCTATCTTCTATTGCCAAACCAGACTGGTCATCGAGTGTCTGGATGAAAGCTTTAGGCCCTCTTAGCCATTTTATATAGGACCAGAATTTTTTCGGATTCTCCGCCAGATCTTTAGCCACCGTATGACGGTGGTAGCAATTGTATGCCTCGCGCACTGATCTTTTCACAGACGCACGAAACGCTACTAATCTTTGCCTGTCGCCATTTGCGCGTCCTCTTTTGAACCGAGAGAGCAACAGCCTTTGCTTCCTCAGCATCTTCCGAATCTCATTATTAAACCACGGTGGGTCTTTTCCGTCCTTAATCCACTTACTAGGCACATATTTGTTCAGAGCACCATTTGCGAAGCCGGCCGCGGTGGTCTCGCGGTTCTAGGCGCGCAGTCCGGAACCGTGTGACTGCTACGGTCGCAGGTTCGAACCCTACCTCGGGCATGGATGTGTGTGATGTCCTTAGGTTAGTTAGGTTTAAGTAGTTCTAAGTTCTAGGGGACTAATGACCACAGCAGTTGAGTCCCATAGTGCTCAGAGCCATTTGAACCATTTGCGATCTGTTTAAATTTTTTGCCAATAATTCCGTTACGTCCATCATTGTGTAACGAAATTGTTGCAGTTTATTGTCTAAGTGAGATTCTAACAACTGCTTGTCTGCTCTTTCTAGTAGAAACACTCTACTAGCTCTCTTGACTGATTTATTAAATTTCGTAACCATGGTCGCTATGATGACTAACGATGATCACTATTCCCCATGTCTATACTGACACCACCGATAAGGTCCGGCATGTTTGTAGCTACAAGATCCAAGATACTTCCATTGCGTATGGGCTGCCGCACTAGCTGCTCAAGATAGTTTGTGTGTATGTGCTGGAGAGGGGTATGAAGGGTGGGAGGGCCGACGGGGGGAAGAGGGGAACGGGGTGACGGGGGGGGGGGGGGGGCGAAAATCGACGTTCACTGGTACCTGCTGTTATTACTTCGATGTGGACCTAAGCAAGATGTATCCCTTCGTTGAGCTAGAGAACACAGACAGTGTGGGTGTGGGATATATGCAGATAGTTTTGCACCAGTTGCTATGGAGCTCTTGTGATACACTTTTACACGTCGGTTATTCATTTACGACTTCGGCATTCCGGAGCTTTATTCAGTCGTATTATATTTCCTTGTGGTACAATAGCGGCACTGTTGTGCAATATTACACTATGATACTGAGCAGTCTAACAGCGGCTTGGGTGTACTTCACTGCACTAAATGTTGTTAGATTGGTGTAAACAATGCACACTTAAAACAATTTGGCGGTCTTGCAGTGTGCAACTGGGTATCGACTACCGCTTCTTCCACATTGATATTCGCGATTCTAGCAGTTAGGTAGTAATTTTGTTCACAACGGCGGCTCTTCAAGCTATTGAATTAGAAGTAGCTTAAAGGTGCTAAAGAAAAAAAAAAATGGTTCAAATGGCTCTGAGCACTATGGGACTCAACTGCTGTGGTCATCAGCCCCTAGAACTTAGAACTACTTAAACCTAACTAACCTAAGGACATCACACATATCCATGCCCGAGGCAGGATTCGAACCTGCGACCGTAGCAGTCGCACGGTTCCGGACTGCGCGCCTAGAACCGCGAGACCACCGCGGCCGGCGGTGCTAAAGAATTTTGAGTTTTTAAAGTGAGTTACCTCATTAAGGACATTATTTCCATTTTTGTAGTAAGGATGAAAATTAGCATTTCTTCCAACGAGACACATCCCCGAGGGACGTCTAATTTCCGCCCTCCCTCTTCACCCACATACACACATTCCCCAGCAGCTAGCTCATCAGCATAACAGAGCACAAAATTGTAGCTAAAATATTTGTCTTAATTTAGATTAATTAAGAGTTTTGTCATTAAATAACATTCATGTCTTAGTGTATAAACTAAACTAAACTCCTACCGAACAGGCCATGAAGGCCCAACGGTACCGACCGGCCGCCGTGTATTCCTCAGACCACAGGCGTCACTGGATGCGGATATGGATGGCATGTGGCCAGCACACCGCTCTCCCAGCCTTATGTTAGTTTCCGAGACCGGAGATGCTACTTCTCAATCAAGTAGCTCCTCAGTTTGCCTCACAAGGGCTGAGTGCACCCCGCTTGCCAACAGCGCTCGGCAGACCCGATGGTCACCCATCCAAGTGCTAGCCCAGCCCGACAGCGCTTAACTTCGGTGATCTGACGGAAACCGGTATTACCACTGCGGCATTGCCGTTAGCGTCTGAGTGTATACCGAGCTGGAAATGAATAGAACACGCTCGAAACCCGTAGCCTTACGTTACTTTAAACAGAAAGTGATCGTAAGTGCAGCTTTCTTCCCCTGCGTTTGTTTGTCAACAGCTCTCAACAAATACTTCAAATGGCTCTGAGCACTATGGGTCTTAACTGCTGAGGTCATCAGTCCCCTAGAACTTAGAACTACTTAAACCTAACTAGCCTAAGGACATCACACACATCCATACCCGAGGCAGGATTCGAATCTGCGACCGTAGCGGTCGCGCGGTTCCAGACTGTAGCGTCTAGAACCGCGCTGTCACCCCGGCCGCCAGCTCTCAACAGCTCAATTGCTTGCTGAGCTACTCTCGGTTTATGGACGGATTTTGAATTAGAAGTTCACGTCCGAGTGGCATATACGATAACAGCTAACACACACAGATTGTAATACTATATTGCACAGTGGCAGTAAAATCGGTTTCTCTGACGGCAGAGTGAATAAGTGGGTGAAAAAGCTGCAAAATGAACTCAGATCTGCAAAAAATATTCCCCTAGCCAGAAACACGATAACCGAAATGCTAGATTGAAGGTGGTTTTTTCTTTTGTTTTTGACAAGTATCTGCAATCATAAAAAAATAACAAGAAGGTACTCGTGTTGTTTTATCCGTGCTGGACCTTGCTGGACTGCAGGGTGTTGCTGGAGAATGCAACAAGGTTCAAATACTTTTAAGAAACTCCATGTTGCTGCTATGACCAGCATCTGGCTATGATTCCCACCTTCACTACGTAGTGCATAAGAATATTTGATTACTTGGTACCACTTCATACGGTGTGTGGGTCACTTGCATTATTCTTTTTCTGTTTCTCTACGAGGCCAGCACTGTACCATCGACCTTCGCAGGGTTGCTGGCATTTGTTGGCCAGACGCCTTCATCTGTATGCATGTACGGTAAATCTCTTTTTGAAGTGTAAGAACGATCTTCCAAGTGTTTGTATAACGTGACTCTGCAACGTAACGTGGACACCATCCCAGTATTTACCTAGTCGGATGTGGAATATGCAGCCAGTATAAAAGGCCTCGTCGTTAAGCGCTGGCTCGCCACCCTGTCTCCCGGACGCAAGCGCTTTAGTGCTCTCCGCTACCTGTGCGGCTTGCGGGTGACTTGTATAATAAAGAAGAATGTGCATTTAGAATCAAAACGAGATTAAATGCCATTCACTAGAGTAAACGTAAGTCCTTGTAAATCAATCACTTTGTATGTTATCAACCGTATGCACGCTATTATATTTTCTATATCGCACGAGCTACCGACAAAGCACACAAAGTGGGGCTAGGTACTCATATATTCCAACGTACAACAGGAGCAGACGACACGTTGCTGGAGACTGTGATACAGTAATGAAACAAGTGGAATCATCTGAAGATTAGCACGACCGAACGAAATAGGTCATGGCAGTAAAAGTATTTTTGGCTGGTTTCGTCTTCACGAACGAGCCTTAAGAAAATTCCATGTTTGCACAATTTAGTGTACTGTGGAAAATCTATAAAGCATAGCTCTAAATTTTTGAATGAAAAGAGGGCAGTTTCTAGAGGCATCCACTCTGTGAGATACGAGATCGTAAAGGTCGTAAGCGTTTGACATAGTGAAACACAAATTGGGGATGTGGAACAAGGCGGAAAGACGAACAATATAATTTCTGTACTTTTCGAAAAATGTAAACAATGACAACAAGATACACTAAGAGACGACTGCGTCGCGTGTAGGAGAGAGGTGCAGTCTCAATTTGCACGCGCCTCGCACACGCCGCCAGACGCGTGTGGCGCAAACAATGTGCTGCTGGCCTGTCGGTAATTCTTAACACACTACGCAAGGCCATCTGCTCCAACTGCGGTGGGCCAACATTTGGTTGTCTAACTTCCTGCGGCTTCTCCCGTCGGAGGTTCGAGTACTCCCTCGGACACGTGTGTGTGTGTGTGTGTGTGTGTGTGTGTGTGTGTGTGTGTCGTCTTTAGCGTAAGTTAGTTTAAGTTAGATTAAGTAATGTGAAAGCTTAGGGACCGATGACCTCAGTCGTTTGGTCCCATTAGACCTCACCACAAATTTCCAAATTTTTTTCTAACTTCCTATGTAGCTCTCGATAGCCTCAATGTCTCCCAATGCACACTTCTCTCAGTAGGTTTTCTTGCAGTCGGGAAAAAATGGGCAAATTCTCAATAATCTAATACATCCTCCCAAGAAATGCTGAACAGCGCTGCCTTCATTTGACAGGGTATGGAAATCAACACGCATTTAGCCTAATTACTACTCCATTGGACTGCAGTTATCGGGTTGGACCGTGTATCGACTCGCTTCCTCTCAAACAGTAGACATATCTCGATCTCAAACGCAGCTCTTATGCACAGGAAACGAAAAGTCCGGCGCAACAGTTTAGGAAATACTAATGCCGCCCCCCTCCACCCCCCTTCCCCCCTGGCCACCAAATGCCGTATAATAGTTTGTGCAGTGCAGATGTAAGTTACAACCTTTTTTTCTTCTGACACAACAGCGGTATTGCCAGAAATACTATACTCGTATGAAAGACTGAAGCCGGCCGCGGTGGTCTCACGGCTCTAGTCCGGAACCGTGCGACTGCTACGGTCGCAGGTTCGAATCCTGCCTCGGGCATGGATGTGTGTGATGTCCTTAGGTTAGTTAGGTTTAAGTAGTTCTAAGTTCTAGGGGACTGATGACCACAGCAGTTGAGTCCCATAGTGCTCAGAGCCATTTGAACCATTTGAAAGACTGAAGGACGGAAAACACTTTCGGATGGTGTGTTACTGGCAGGTAACATAGCTCGATGAAACTTTGACCATTCGTAGAAAGAACTGCTACAGTAGAATCGAAAAGATAAATGAAAGAAATACGCCACGAGATGAACAGAAATGACACTTTTATTCGAAGACAATAATTACACTGAAGTCGCCGCGAATTATGATGTTCTCCTGGACGTTACAAAAAACAAGGGGGGACACAGTTCTTAACGGGGTGTGTGATCATCAAGTATGGCGCCAAATGCTCTGGCCCCCTCCCCCCCCCCCCCCCCCCTGACTACGAGGTTGGTAAGGACACCTTATTCAGCAATGTTCGTGGGCGCATTACGTATTCCCATCTTTCACCATACGAGGGCACGTATTCCACCCAGGAACACTGTCGAACAAGGGCGTTTTGGTGCTCCACGTGTTACAGTGTAGGGAAGCATCATGTTGCACGGGTCAAATAGCCTCCAGTTCTTTGAACACGGTACATTCACCAATTAACGGATCGCATCGAGCACCGCAAGTGGAGGAGCTCTCGGAATGAGAGAATGTTCGGTGAGCGGACTGTTCTGCCCATTCCCCCGGCTTAAATCCTCTCGAGAAAGTGTGCGAAGCGTTGACGACCGTCCAGCAGTCGGCAACCGTGCAACGCCGTACCACAAGAACTTGTGGCCAGCACGACAGCACGTTGCAGAGCGTTTAGTGCCGTCCGTGGCGATCACACATCCTAATAAAAACCGTGGCCCCCCTTTTGTTGTATCGAGGTGTATAATCATAATCGTGTTAGCTTCGGTGTAATTATTTTCTCGGAATAAAAGTGTCATTTCGGTTCTTTTCATTACACTGCAGCATATGTTATTTGGCAGTGATAAATCACGCGAAAGTTACTTTCGTCCTTAAGTTTTGCACGCTATTGTATAATGTGGCTCCTGTTCGGCACTAGGCGCTTCAGTCCGGAACCGCGCTGCTGCTGCGGTCGCAGGTTCGAATCCTGCCTCGGGCATGGATGTGTGTGATGTCCTTAGGTTAGTTAGGTTTAAGTAGTTCTAAGTCTAAGGGACTGATGACCTCAGATGTTAAGTCCCACAGTGCTTAGAGCCATTTGAACCATTTGAGAGGCGCTTCGTGTAAGCCCCCACCCCGATACCCTTTCCAAGTTAAGGAAAGATAGAAAAAAAGTTAAGGTTTAACGTAATGTCAACGACGAGCTTTCTAATGGCCGGTTCAGGTTTTTCAATTGCACTCCGCTTTGGCAACTTGCATACCTCTGCTCTACCCCCTTATCCAAGCGGTGATGGTTCAAATGGCTCTGGGCACTATGGGACTTAACTGCTGAGGTCATCAGTCCCTTAGAACTACTTAAACCTAACTAACCCAAGGACATCACACACATCCATGCCCGAGGCAGGATTCGAACCTGCGGCCGTAGAGGTCGCGCGGTTCCAGACTGAAGCGCCTAGAACCACTCGGCCACTACGGTCGGCTCCAAGCGGCGAATGGGGCCTACAGTTGAACGAGGAATCCAGACTACGTGCCGTTCCTGGTGACTCCTCAAACTGTTGAGAGGTAAAGACTAGATTAAAAGCAGATTTAAAATTTGCTTCGTCCAACCGGGATTCGATCCCGCGTCCTTTCGGATTCCGGGCACGAGCTTAGCCACTACACCACCAACGATGACGACGACGTAATTTGAGAAAAAATGCATGTGCGAATGGGGAAACGAAACTGGGTGTGCCTTCAAAAGAACCATCCCAGCATTCGCCTTGAGCAATTTACTGAAATCACAGAGAGCTAATTCTGAATGGTCACACAGTGCTTTAAACAGCTGTCCCGAATGCTACAAACTATCCATAATGATTCTGTGAATATCAGGTCGATAATTAAGTTCTTCACACGTTCAGCGTAGCATGCCCCTATCAATATGTTCTAAAGCAATGTCGACGCGAGCTCATAGTTCTCCTAGGTTTTTTAGTAGAGGCGGCGTAAACACTGAATCTTTCACATAACCGAACACAAAAAAAATCGCACTGGGTAAGGTCGGGAGGATGTGGATGTGGAAGCCATCAACCCCAGCTTGCACTGTGCCTTGTTGACAACTTCGATCCACGATTTCGTGGTATCTGTGCCGAACTCGGAGCCTCCATTTGCTTCTATCAACTGAAACCCTCATCTGACCAGGCCACGGTTTTTCAGTGGTCTAGGATCTAACCGATATGGTCAAGGTCCCAGAAGAGGCGATGTCGTCCTATTAGCAAAGGCACTGGCGTCGGTCGTTTGCTGCCATAGCCCATTAACACCAAATTTCGCGCCACCGTCCTGACGGATATGTTCGTCGTACGTCGCACATTAATTCCTGTGGTTATTTCACGTAGTGTTGTCTGTCCGTTAGCGCTTGCAACTCTACGTAAACGCCGCTGCTCTCTGTTGTTAAGTTAAGGCCGTCGGCCACTAGGCTGTGCGTGGTGAGAGATGATGCTTGGTATTATCGGAACACTCTTGATGCTGTGGATCTAGCAATACTGAATTCGCTAACGATTTCTGAAATAGAATGTCCCATGCATTTAGTTCCTACTAGCAATCCGCATCCAAAGTTTGTTAATTCCCGTCGTGCGGCCATCATGTCGGAGACCTTGTCACATGAGTAACCTGAGTACAAATGTGAGCTCCGCCAGTGCAGTGACCGTTTATACCTTGTGTACGTGGTACTACCCCCATCTGTACATTGCTATCCCATGACTTCTGTCTCTTCGGTGTATAGTACTTCGCGCTCTGGCATTAGGCGACTGCAGTGGCCGGGAGAGAATAACATTCAACCGGTATGTGCGAAAGTTTAAAAGCCTTACTTTCAGCAGTTTGCCGGGCGACTGCTACGGTCGCGGGTTAGAATCTTGCCTCGGGCATGGATGTGTGTGATGTCCTTAGGTTAGTTAGGTTTAATAGTTGTAAGTTCTAGGGGATTGATGACCGCAGCTGGTAAGCCCCATAGTGCTCAGGGCCATTTGAACCATTTTTTCAGCAGTTTGTAATTGGTAACTGCCTACTATCAGAGTTAAGGCCCGAAGATTCGCGTGGGATCGATTGCAGGGGCCAATATCTTGCTACTGTGCTTTTTTTCTCCTTAAAATTTGAGATAAAGGTCGTGATGTTTCCTTGTTAATATGGATAGTCTATTTGTTATTTGTTTAATTTTCCTGTGCTCATTTTTGTAAATAGAATTTTCAGCTTTCTCTGAATATGGAGAGCATCGTGGTACTTAACCCCCACACAACCTTCAACGTCATTTTGTCACATACTTAAGTTTCCACACACGTTCAGTATATGTTAGCACGAGAAATTGACCACAGGAACTATTTAAAAAATGAAGTTCAGTGTCCAAATACACGGTGCGCGTGTAAAATGAGAAACTAAAGTTTTATTTTGTTTGTTGTAATTTTTCACTTTTAATCATTCTCCATTGTTCATATGTAAACGAAGCACTGTAGTCTCCTTATGTAAACTACAAAGTCGAAAAGTCTAGGTGGTACGTGAGAAACTAATTACGAAACGCCAGTCAATTCCCTATTTATGTCGACACAAATTCAAATTTGTGGTAAAGTCTTATGGGACCAAACTACTTAGGGCATCGGTCCCTAAGCCTACACACTACTTAATCTAACTTAAACTAAATTACACTATGGACAACACACACACCCATGCCCATGTCGACACAATCTAAAGGTTTTACTGCTACTGAAATTATAAAATGAAACATTCAAACCCAGAAAATGATTAACACGCTGTCGTTGTTGTTCATATCTATACTTAGTAACCTACACAGATGAAGAAGTAGTTGTAATATTGTCATGGTCAAGTTGGTGTGCCATAGCCATTGTATTTCTGCACGTGCGACCTGCTGTAACAACAAATGCGATTCATCCGACCAGGCGACACGTTTCCTTTGATCAACGGTCGAGTCTCGATGCCCTTTTAATGATGTACAAACGCTACAATAGCTCGTTATCAATGCCTGTTAGCGCACCCATGACCAACCTGAAGATTTCCTGAGAGTGCATCATTCCATTAGACAGAAGCACACCTTTCCACGAAGTTCCAGACACACACACACACACACACACACACACACACACACACACACACACACACACACACACACACACACACACGGACGTAATATTGAGCAAATAACACTAGAAGCTCTGATAATAGCAGTAACAGAATAGCGTGTTCTTGTTCGTTTCTTGCACTGTGTAGGTCGCTCGTATTAGCAAACAGCTTACAGTGAAAGAGTTCCATGTCACAGAAGCGAAGATGAACAAGTACTCATACTTCTTAAGGTATGTATGTTAGGAGCTTCACTTACTGGCCTTTTTTTCTCGTTTGGTCCATACTGTTACGGCATAGAAGAGTAAGGGGTAGAAATTACGAAAAAATTATTAAACCTCCCTTACATTTACACAGGTGGAAGCAGGAAGCAAGCCGGTATGTCGTAAGTGATTCAGGCTGACGACGCTGTCTGCCCTGTGAGGATACGCACTCAGCAGAAAGCAAACTGTGACAGGAAATCGAGGGAAGCCAGACAAGCATATTTGTTAGCTCGTAAGAAATGTTGCAGGAAACTGTACCTCTTTCATAAGAGGACATAGTGAGAGGCCGACAGAGTACTTAAAGCATGTTAAGTGAATATAGCCGAATAAGGAAGGCACATTCAGTCATTAAGAATCGAACCTTGCGTCATAGTCTCACGCTAGCTTCCTTTAAAGACTCTTGAGCTCTCCAGCACTCGTCACTAGTTGATCATTGGGATCGATGGCACTGACAATAATAGAAGCAGACTCCACGATGGTGATATTTTAGTGAATGTATCTGCTAAATGCTCCATCACAGTCCATAAAGTTGCCGAAAATGTACTCGAGATGATGGCCTTCACCTCGCCGGCATCTGCCGACGGAGGTACCGACTGTATACCGACAATACAGCATCGCAGAGTGCTACCAGTACCGGACTTCAACTCTCGGGGTCCGAGTTCCTGTTCAACACTCAGGCGCCTTCGAGTGCTGAAACCTACCAGGGGTTAGGAGGAGATCAACCGGCCACACGACTACCGACACCAGCTACATCCCGGATGGGTCATCGAGGGTCGTCGTAGAATTCGGAGCGGGACCGACGACACTCCAGCAGCCACCCCGTGACGGCCGCGGCTACTCGCCGGCTTAGCCGACAGCTTCTCCTGGATACACAGATGCTGAGCTGACTCGATAGATGTGAGCTAAAATCCAACACGCAGCTGAAAGAGCAACATCCGAGGCTTGTAAACATTACGTAAAAGTAGCTGAACTCTCATAACGTTTCACTAGCTTCGACAACGCTTCACTAGTTCCCAACAGCTATCCCGACTTCACGCTCGGTCCTCTGTATTACTAGCACATCTCAAAATATGGAATACATGTTTAACAGTCTGCGAACTTTTCTTGCAAACCCCTTGCCGCAGTGGTAATATCGGTCCCTGCCAGATCACCCGCGTTAAATATCGTCGGGCTCGGCTAGCGATCGGATGGCTGACCGTCCGAGTTTGCCGAGCGCTGTAGACATGACTTTGTGAGACAGACTAGGAGCTACTTCATCGAAGCGTAGCGGCTCCTGTCACGAAAGTTGACAACAGCCGGGAGAGCGGTGTGGTGAGCACACGCCCATCCACATCTAGTGACGCCTATCGACTGAGGATGACACGGCGGCCGATCGGTACCTTTAGGCCTCCCGAGGCCCGTTCGAACGGGAGGGGTGGGGGGGGGGGGGAGGTTTGGGGGGTGTACTTTCCTTCGTGACGCCACCAGGTGACATTCAGTCTCGGAGTGATTAGGTGCAGTGTGTGGTGCACCGTTTTAAGCTCCAGTGGGATGCCCACACTTGAAAATGAAACTTATCGTGTTACATACATACGTGGCTTAGTTTAATGACTGTAAACAGTTTTTGTGTGCTGATGTCGAGTTCTTGTTACAGTTAGGACGTGCGGGATGGCAGTTGCTACAGCGTCGGCTTCCGATAATGAAGAAGGCCGAGCGCCGGCCGGCACTGAAAGCGGCCGCCGCCACTCACAGATACAATGTTATCACTGTTTTGCTACTTTCATTGGCGCCTATCGCGTGACACTGGCTGACCCGCATCCGGCGCTCATAACCAGTGACCGTTTATGTCGCCTACCCGAAGCACGACTCCGCTCCACATGGCTCTGAGCACTATGGGACTTAACATCTGAGGTCATCAGTCCCCTAGAACTTAGAACTACTTAAACCTAAATAACTTAGGGACATCACACACATCCATGCCCGAGGCAGGATTCGAACCTGCGACTGTAGCAACCGCGCGGTTCCGGACTGAAGCGCCTAGAGCCGCTCGGTCACAGCTGCCGGCTCCACTCGACAGAAAGCACGTCTGTATCCTATAGGGTAACAATGATAGCCCATAGAATAAGAATATCACGTTCTCGGTAATTACGGTTTGAAGATGTTTTGGTCCTGTTCCGAGGCATAGGTTATTTCTGTATGACGCTTCGTCCCCTGTTGCTAGATTCAAATTCAAAGGTTACAGAAAGCTCAGGTAGATTCTACGACGTTAAATGCTTCAAAATTCGAGTACGATTCATACCTTACTCCTCCAGCTAGCCCAAACATCTGAGATGTTAGAAGTGACCGTTCATAAGCAACGGTGACGGATGTCCTATCATCATTGCCGAAGGTGGCCGAGTCGCGCCAATGTACCTCCAGGAGCTCGTTCGGCACATTGAGCATCGTCTTCCATGGCAATCTGTCTGTATTTTTCTGGGGGAAGAGGGTGGGGCGTGGACTCCATTGTTTCTTGAATTCTTACCTAATTGCGTTCTGTTGTATAGTTATTCTGAATTCTGGGGTACCTTTTCTCGGTAATGTGAACTACGTGTCTCTATCCGCAATCTTCAGTTTGCGGTGAAACAAGTATGTCACGATATGCATTAGACATGGAGTGTAAATACATATTGACATGGCTTGAAAGCCAAATAAAGACGACATCTTTAAGTGTAACTGTACCCTAAAGGAAGTTACGGCAGAAGTGAGAGGCGAAGCCGGCCCTTTGTGATCGAGCGGTTCTAGGCGCTTCAGTTGGCAACCGCGCTGCTGCTACGGTCGCACGTTCGAATCCTGCCTCGGGCATGGATGTATATGATGTCCTTCGGTTTGTTAGGTTTAAGTAGTTCTAAGTCTAAGGGACTGATGACCTGAGATGTTAAGTTCCACAGTGCTTAGAGCCATTTGAACCATTTGAGAGGCGCCTCGTGGAAGTCCCCACCCGACACCCTATCCAAGTTAAGGAAAGATAGAAAAAAGTTAAAGTTTAACGTCATGTCAACCATGAGCTATCTAATAACCGGTTCAAGTTTTTTGGCGACTTGCATGTCTCTGCTCTACCCCCGTTATCCAAGCGGTGAATGGGGACCTACAGTTTAACGAGAAATCCCGACTACGTACCGTCCCTGGTGACTCCTTACGTTGTTGAGAGGTAAAGACTAGATTAAAGGCAGATTTAAAATTTGCTTCGTCGAACCGGGATTCTATCCCGCGTCCTTTCGAATTCCGGCTACGAGCTTTACCATTACACCACCAACGACGACGACGACGATGTAATTTGAGAAAAAATGCATGTGCGATTTGCGAAAGGAAATTGGGCGTGCCTTCAAAGGAACCATTCAGGCATTCGCCTTGAGCAATTTACTGAAATCACAGAGAGCTGTTTCTGAATGGTCATACAGTGATTTAAACAGCTGTCCTCCTGAATGCTACAAACTATCCATATTGATTCTGTGAATATCAGGTCGATAATTAAGTTCTTCACGCGTTCGGCGCAGCATGTCCCTATCAATAAGTTCAAAAGCAGTGTCGATGCGATCTCGTAGTTCTGCTAGGTTTATTAGCAGAGGCGGCGTAAACACTGAATCTTTCACATGACCGAACACCAAAAAATCGCATGGGGTAAGGTCGGGAGGATGTGGAGGCCATCAACCCCAGTACGAGCGATCCACTGATTTCTCAATTTCCTTTTTAAGAATTCAAACACAGCGCACGTTTTCTTGGCGCCGGTCGCCACCGTGCCCAACAGCTCACTGCTACGCTTTGCTGGCAGAAATCTGAAGTGCGGCTGCACGAGTACAAAACTTTTTGACTTTTTCTATGAGTTTTGCGGCAATATGCCAAATGGCGTAGCTACAATGGATTTATCAAATAATTTCAATCATTTATGATTACTTCGTAGTTGAGTGCCTTACCATTACGCCACATTCCTCGACGTGTGTAAAATAAGGCCCACATGTCCAGGTACTGCAAGTTGATGCGCGTGTGTAGCGGAACATATTATAGTTCCTTATAGGGCAACATACTCACTCACTAATTAAGGGGGTCAACACATGTCTGGTCGCGTGAGTGTTGACAGTCTGGGAGTAAATAAAGTGTTCTTTGTATTGTCATGGAACGTCCGCTCTCAGAATTTTAAGACTTGGCCTTTCCGTACCTCTAAAAGGAAAAATACAGGGAGCGAAAGGCTATTTACAATTTGTACAGAAACCAGATAGCAGTTATAAGAAGGGAAGCAGTGGTTGGGAAGGGAGTGAGACAGGGTTGTAGCCTCTCCCCGATGTTATTCAATCTGTACATTGAGCAAGCAGTAAAGGAAACAAAAGAAAAATTCGGAGTAGGTATTAAAATCCATGGAGAAGAAATAAAAACTTTGAGGTTCGACGATGACATTGTAATTCTGTCAGAGACGGCAAAGGACTTGGAAGAGCAGTTGAACGGAATGGACAGTGTCTTGAAAGGAGGACATAAGATGAACATCAACAAAAGCAAAACGAGGATAATGGAATGTAGTCGAATTAAGTCGGGTGATGCTGAGGGAATTATATTAGGAAATGAGATACTTGAAGTAGTAAAGGAGTTTTGCTCTTTGGGGAGCAAAATAACTGATGATGGTTGAAGTAGAGAAGATACAAAATGTAGACTGGCAATGGCAAGGAAAGCGTTTCTGAAGAAGAGAATTTTGTTAATATCGAGTATAGATTTAAGTGTCAGGAAATCGTTTCTGAAAGTATTTGTATAGAGTGTAGCCATGTATGGAAGTGAAACATGGACGATAAATGGTTTGGACAAGAAGAGAATAGAAGTTTTCGAAATATGGTGCTAAGAACAATTCTGAAGATTAGATGGGTAGATCTCATAACTAATGACGAAGTATTGCATAGCATTGGGGAGAAGAGGATGTGGCACAACTTGACAAAAAGAAGGGACCGGTTAGTAGGACAAGTTCTGAGGCATCAAGGGATCACAAATTTTGCATTGGAGGGCAGCGTGGAGAGTAAAAATCGTAGAGGGAGACCAAGAGATGAATACACTAAGCAGATTCAGAAGGATGTGGGTTGCAGGAAGTACTGGGAGATGAAGAAGCTTGCACAGGATAGGGTAGCATGGAGAGCTGCATCAAACCAGTCTCAGGACTGGAGACCACAACAACAACAAAAGCATTTCCCACTGGAAAGCTGCAGTGTCGGATTGGTAAGCCGAGCATTCTGCGATCGACTTAGAGAATATTTTCTGACACTTCACGTGACTTCCATTCACGACAGAATTTGGATATGAGCGCTACACCAAGTCGCAGCGTGTTAAAGCAACAAACTTCCCTGTAGACGCCGTCTTCAGGTCGATGTTGTTCTGGAACTTCGCACGAATGGAGGTGTGTTGTCGAAGGCGAGACAGCGACAGACCGCCCCCCCCCCCCCCCCCCACTCCTTCTCACTGCGGCTAAGGTGGCTGCCTGTTTGCGCATGCGCAGTTTGAGTTTGGGCTGCGACGTGCGGCTGCCGCCTCAGCAGCGTAGCAGTGACCGTGCTGCGACGGAAGCCATGCGAATCTGTTGTACGTAGTGTTGTCGCACGATGTCTACCCAAACAAAACTGCAATGAGACACTCACTGAAAGTAATGCTCTGTGAGTTAGTCTCTCAGCATTAGTGTCTTTAGATTTAAAGCGTCATAAGTACAAGGGCGCTTTGTTTCAGCACCCTTACAGTTGGAATACTATCATTTGGTCGAAAATTACTCTGCTTGTTCCAAAAGTTTTTCTGTTCAAGGAACTGGTAAATAAATAGGAGATAGTTTGTAGACAAATGCGGACAGTACTTCATCCATAAGTCTGCTTACGTATTCTGTAAAGATTCGGAAGAAAAATACTAGAGACGTATAAGATTCTCCTGTTAGCAAAAAAAGTATGCTTTTTAGCAAACTTATATTTCATGGCATTTAAGCGATATTTTCAACAACAAATGGAGAAATTTTAAAGACTCATGTCGGAGAAATAGAAGAGAAAGAATGCTCAGAGCAGGAGCAAATGACTCAGCGAAACCAAAGAAATCAGTTCTGTATGACCACTAGGTTTTCCTAGACACAGTTTAACACGAAGGACAATAAGTAATTTTTTTGATTTTAAGCATATTTCTTTGACCTGGCAATAGTTTACGCCCCTTTGTGTTTGGGAATAATAAGTTTGGGGTGTTACAGCGCCCGCAGAAAATTTAAGAATAGGTCTAAATCTCGTTGAATCCGCATGTATGCCTAAGGTAACAGCAATTCAGACAATGTTTTATATGATGTTATTAGACATCTTAATTGCGGATTTTCAGTAAAGGTTTCACTGCTGTAGCTGTAATATCTTGGGCGATGGAATGTTTTACCGTCTCGTAAACGAAGCTAAAGAATCCTTTTTTTCTCGCGAAAATGTTTCCTTTCTCGAAAACTGCTACTCCTACAGCTAGACATTTTTACTGCTGTTTTATTACAGCACATAAATCATAGAAATACTCATACAATGTGGGTAAAAAGATCCTACTCGCATCGTCCCCTCTCAATCAAAATTTTTCCCCGATACATTCTGTGGCAGAATTGACCAGTTTCGTTCCGCAATAACTCCCGACTGCCAACATTTAGATCTCTTTTTACTGCTGATCCATCGCAAGCGAGACACGGAGAAAACAACTGAGCGGTCACAATTCGTCTAACTGTAAGTGTTGCCAGTCTGTAGTTACCGCGGAACAGAACTGACCGCTTTTGGCATCGAATTTACCGGGGAAGAGTAAGTTTGTTTGAGAGGCAACCAAATCAATATGAATTTTTTCCCACGTTGTATCGTTATTTTTGTGATTACTATGGTGTAATGAAGCGACATTAAGAATTTCATAGCAGTACAACTAGCAGTATTAGAGAAAGAAAACAGCTCTGTTTACAAAATGGGTAACATTAAATATCCAAAAGTTTAGAGACAAAGTAGTGAAATTTTATCCTTTAACTCGTAATTCATATCTCTACTACCATCGTGTAAAACACTGACTGGAATGTTGTTACGTAAGGGACACTTATGGATTCAACGCAATTAAGATGTGTCCCTAAACTTACTGTAAGCATTGTATTGATTCATTTGACGAACTAAAACAGAAAATATTTTGTGGAAGACCTGTCTCCAATGTTTGACTCTTTTAGACGCATGAAAAGAACAACAGTACTGTTTCAAACATTGTGACTAATTCCAGAGACAATACAGAAGCTGAATCCATATCACTTAACCTGGAAGAGCCTGAGATGAGACAGAGATACAAGCTCCATTAATGTTTCAGATGAACATACAACTTCCGTGCAAATGAACAAAGGTCCTGATGCCATCGGCACAAATTTACCTAAGAGGAAGAAGATTTTTATTTAATCGTATGGCTAGGGAAGGCCGTTCGCCGGGTGCCGGTTCTTTCAATTTGACGCCACTTCGCCGAACTGCAGTCGATGAGGATTACAGGATGATGATGACAGCACAACACCCAGTCTCTGGGCGGAGAAAATTCCCCAACCCAGCCGGGAATCGAACCCGGGCCCAAAGGATTGACAATCGGTCACGCTGACCATTCAGCTACCGGCGGCGAACAGGAGAAATGTTAGTGTTGAGGACAAGATGTATCTCCTGCTCAGCAAAAAGACAGACTGAAAGGGAGAAAGCGTCCATAGAATTGAAAACAAAATACCTAGAGGCACCTACGAAGGAAGACGTATATTTATTTTTACTGAACATGCGTATGGCTATGAGAACACCCACACAACCGTTTTAGTTGAGTCAACAAAGCATACGGAATTTTGGAATTGAGTGATTAATATAAAATTCAAAAACGAGAAGTTTAAGAGTATGTCAGAACAGGCTGATATTATTTGAGATTGGTGATCTCAGGAGCATGATGTTTTTCCTTTCAATGTCAAGCTTTTAATTTTTTACTACGTTTTGTAAGTTTCTTAAAAGCAGCAGGTCATTTTAATGAATACTATTTATATTAAGTTCTCTCTCTCTTCGATGCTGTAAATCTATCGATGCCGGAAGAGTAAATAAGTACTTTTATCACAGCGACTCAATACTATGCAGAAGTTATTACATAAATAATATCCAAGTGTGTTAATAAATAATAATTTTCCAAACTTTTCGCTGTCTTCACCTTAAAGGAGAAATATGCCAGCTTGTAACACGAAGAGGTTCAATTACCGTCTGAAAACATTAGCTCTTAATAAGAAATGAGGAATTGCTTAACGTTCTACGACATGTAGAAACGTTACGAGTTTTTAAACCATTACAACTTTGACAGAAGGAAAAAAATATTTTAATAATTCTAGCCAAGAGTTACCAACTGCCCCGCCGCAGTGGTAATACCGGTTCCCGTCAGGTCACCGAAGTTAAGCGCTGTCGGGCTGGGCTAGCATTGGATGGGTCACCATCCGGTTTACCGAGCGCTGTTGGCAAGCGGGGTGTACTCAGCCCTTGAGAGGCAAGCTGAGAAGCTACTTGACTGAGAAGTAGCGGCTCCGGTCACGGCAAACTGACATACGGCCGGGAAAGCGGTGTGCTGACCACATGCCCCTCAATATCCGCATCCGGTGATGATGCCTATGAGCTGAGGATGACACGGCGGCCAGTCAGCACCTTTAGGTCTTCATGGCCTGTCGGGGTGGAGTTTAGTTTAGTTTAGAGCCAAGAGTTAGTGTATTAGAGAAGAATATTAACGTTACCACGAGTTCACCAGCTGGGCTGGTGGATTTCTCGAACAGGTTGCACTTTTTTGTAAGTTGCAAAAATGCGCAAAGTAGTCTACAATAAGGTCTGAATATGGTGCAGACATTTAAAAGGTGCCTATAATCAAACTGTTATAGCCACCTAAAGTTCCGCAAAAATACTATTGATGTTCTTCTTCTTGTTGTGGTTGAGGAGCCACAATAATATTACTGTGACATCTTCGTGTAGTAAAATTTTTAAGTAGTTCGAAATCAAAACGAAATCGGCCGTTGCCAACTTCCCACTGGCGGCGCGGTGCGAACGAAATTCGGTCGCGCCGGCTGCTGTGACCGAGCAGTTCTAGGAGCTTCAGTCCGGAACCATGCGGCTTCTACGGTCGCAGGTTTGAATCCTGCTTCGGGCATGGATGAGTGTGATGTCCTTAGGTTAATTAGGTTTAAGTGTTTCTAAGTTCTAGGGTACTTATAACCTCAGATGTTAAGTCCCATAGTGCTTAGTGCCATTTGAACAATTTCAAACAGTAAAAAATGTAAATATCGTGTGGCATTTGAAATTCGGTCGTGTCACCGTATATAGGCTATACCTGAGAACATGCGCAGGGAGTCCGTCGCTGTAGCTCCTTAAGTCGCTGCAACTCACTACACTAAATACCAAAACGTTTTGTATTTCGTAAGTTACAGTCTCTTCAGTGCAAGTGTCCCGTGTGTTTTATCCTCATTATAAGACGCATAGAAAGTTGCTAACTTTTTTTAATAATTTTTACAATATAGCTTAGACTTCATCTCGTCACAGACATCGAGATGATTAGAAAATATTTGGATTTAGCGTTCCGATGACGAAGTGGTCGTGTGGAGATCGAGCACTTATTTATTCGGACAAAGGTGGGGAACGAAATCTCCAGTGTCTTTTCCAAGGCAATCTCCTTGCGTTTGGCTGATACTTTCTTAGGGGAGTTGTGGGATTTGTACCGCACTCCTCTAGATTACGGTGGCACCTTTCCAACCATACGGTCATTTGATCGATATTTCACAAGAGTAAGTAGATTTGTACAGAGTGAGATTACACGCTACAGTATGCTAGTCTCAAGAACAGTCTCAAAGGCAGTTTTGCGTAACTATGTCTTTATTCTGGATGTGCTGTTCTTAGCAACATCTTAAACTCGTTTCAGCATCTCAGAAGTATGGAAATATGGGAAAAATTATTTTGTTAACAGCTACGTTTGTGTCTTAGCCTCACAGAAACTAGGCAGTTCACTGCCACATAACGTGTGGTTTACTATTAGACAGGTGGATGACAGCTACGTGGAAGCTACGACCTAAGAACTGAGCCTCAGAGTACATTTCTCCATGATATCTCGTTTCCACAGATGACTGGTTGCTGTGTGGTTTGATAGCTACACGAATAACGTATGAGAGTCCTTTCTGGGAAATTCTTCTGTTTCATTTTCAAAAACAACAAATCTAAATCAAACGTATCTAACACACACACACACACACACCTTTCAAATCAGTGTGAAGTCGCATGGCAAATTGTACACATGTATGTAGTAAGCGATAAACTTTTTTCCTTTCACCATTTTGTGGCGGTCGCAGGTTCCAATCCTGCCTCGGGCATGGATGTGTGTGATGTCCTTAGGTTAGTTAGGTTTAAGTAGTTCTAAAGTTCTAGGGGACTGGTGGACCATAGATGTCAAGTCCCATAGTGCTCAGAGCCATTTGAACCATTTTTTTGATATTATTCATCTTGTAAACAGCAACTTAAAATGTTCGGTGGACGATATAGATGATGAGAGCTCGCTAGCTAATTATCACGCAACGTCATAACCGAAGATACTATGTGTGTTGATAGTATCTTTGTTTCTAATGTTTGATTTCCTGCACACTCGTGTCTTTTGTCGTCGCTAGTCAATTTCAATGAGTGTTTCTGTCTGTGACCCGGAAGTAAAGAAGGCACGCTGGAGTTTATAAAGAACTACTGCGTTAAACAGGAAGTCCACCTTAGAAGATTATCCCAATAAAAATATGAGAGCAGATGATTAACTTACTCATTTTGAAGGCTATTCAGTGTGTAATAAACTGATAAAATTTGTGTAACTTGAGAGTGTAAATAATTTATTGAGATGCAAATGCTTGAAAGTGACGGTGAATTTCGGTGTTAGGTTTGACCTCGAAACACCGGGCCTATACATTGGTTAGGGTGTTGGATTAGCGAAATTCAAATACCAATCCAAACATCTAGATTTGTGTGTTCAGAGGTTTCCCCAAATCGTTTGAGATTAACACTAGGATAAGAACTTTAGGATTTCTTTCATGTTCTTGTCCAATTAGAGTTTGTGCTTCGTCTCGAATCACTTCAGCGTCCACAGGACGCAAAATCCTGACTTCCTTTCCATTCCTCCTTCGGTACTTTTAGAAAATCTGTACGAATTAGATCGTCTAATTTTGAAGCTCTTGTTATAGTTTTCTCTTTGCGAAATTAGCACGGTTTTTCTAATGTCACCTACTACAAAACACCGAATGATTTTCTTTCCTTTATTTCCCCAGACAAGTTTCAACAACTGGTTCAAATGGCTCTGCGCACTATGAGACTTAACTTCTAAGGTCATCAGTCTCCTAGAACTTAGAACTACTTAAACCTAACTAACCTAAGGACATCACACACATCCATGCTCTAGGCAGGATTCGAACCTGCGACCGTAACGGTCGCGTGGTTCCAGACTGTAGCGCCTAGAACCGCTCGGCCACCTCGGCCGGCTCAAGTTTCGACAGCTATTTCTGGAAAATGTGGGTTTTGAATGGTTCCATATTATTATTTTTGGCCTAAAAATTTCAATATGCACGAGTGGTTTTGATGTCATGTCTCGTGCTTAAGTTCATCGTTTACGATTTGGATTTAACAGGTGGTACGTTGTACATTTTCAGCACAATCACTTACAGCATAGAAGTAAGTGATCTAATTCTGTTATTTTTATTCGTACGACAATATTATAGTGAAAATTAAATTTCATATGTGTTTGCAAGACACGGAGCGCGTGAGGTTCTATGCCAGACTAACGTGCAATACCCAATAATCAGTAGAACGGGGCTCTTTTTAAGGCACTCGATTCGCGGATGAGCAACGTTTTATTAAGTTCATTACAATGCACCTTAATCTGACATCTGCTATTCCAACAACTACATTCATTTCACGGGAGATTTAATGAAATACAGATAAATTTCGTAGTCATTTACAACTTCCCGCATATGGCAATAACAGAAATTTTTGTTTTCAAACACGAAAGTGATAATTCAGATTTGATGTGAATAATCGGTTTATAGCTAACTAAGCGGTATTTCTAGGCTAATCTCTAAAAATTGCACGTACTTACGAAAAACCAATTCATCAACGAGAATAGCGTGCTCTTTCACTGTCATACCGGACTGCCACTCAGTGTACGCGCTGAGGTCCGTTTGCGCCTGCGGCTGCGCCTTTGCTTGGGTGAAAGCTGCGCGGCTGAGGCGATGTCCTCAGCTGCGCTCACGACGTCACGCTCAAGGAATCGATCTGGGTGAGGCTCAAGAAATTCCCTCGGAAACTGGGCAACTACCTTGGCCCACTAACGATGCGTCCTCGATCGAGTGAACTGACTTTCCGGCGGAATCGATCTGAGAGTTAAATAAAGAACCGATGTTTCGTTTGTGGCTTCCTCCCTACTCCCAACATTCGCGAGAGCTGTCAGATTTAGACTCGGATCTCTCGGACACGTTTAACTAACTAGTTTGTTACATGTTCGGTAGGTGATTTTGCAAGATATATCGCGTGACGTATAATGAGTGAGTTTATAGACTAGTAACTTAAAAGTTTGAAGACATTCTATCTATTTATAGATGAGGTCACATAACCGTTGAAGACTATTTAGCTCGGTAAGACAAATACGCGTCTTGCACAAAATAAGCTACTAGTATCTAATGAAATGTCCGCCCCCGGTTCCTGAGAAAGCCGGCACGGTAGCTCAGCATGTTTGGTCAAAGGGCTAGCTGCCCTCTGCAATAATAATAATAAAATAATAATAAAAATAAAAATAACTGAGTGAACGCATCAACGATGAACTTAAACAGGCGTCATGGGACGTCCGTCCCGAACATACACAACGGACAATTACGAACAAGATTAGATCAGAAAAAAAAATACCGGCAGGGTCAGAGATTTTCTCCGATCAGGGACTGGCTGTTGTGTTGTCCTAATCATCATTATTTCATCCCCTAGTCACACGAAATTTTTATCTAAAGAAAGGGTCTTCTATGAAACAGAAGTAGTAGTTCAGATAAGCTACCGCATTTTAGTGTCACATTCAGCTTTGCTATCAGTCTGGCATTTAATATCAGTGGGTAAGCGATGAAAGATTTTGGTAGCACCATTGTTTACCAGTTTCGAGGCTACAAGAAATTTTAATGGATAGTAATAAAAGTCAATTTTTTTCTTGCAGCATTATAGTTATGTATACCATTATTCCTTCAAAACTGTAACAAATTACTTAGAACACATTTCGTGAGAGAAAATGCCTACTGCGTTGCTGTATTAAAACACGCAACTCCTTAAACAGTTATCTGCCTAGATGATACCGGTAAGCACCACTAATTTTACGACAGAGTTTTGTGTAACAAAGACATACTTCCTTAAAGATGAGTTAGCCCAGAACAAAGCTGTGCGTGGACATACTGAACGAAAATGAAAAAAGTTGATTTGTCTCTCTCCAATAAAGTCAAGTAGTTGGAACGAAAATTATTTGCCTCTGTCATTCACACAACGGTATATCAGAGAAACCAACACTTTTCGTGTAAATCAACCTGCAAATAGCGCTATATTTCCCGCGTGTTCAAAACAAAACACGCTAGTAATTATTAATGAAATCTCGAATAACGAATTTCATTTTAACTTCCAGAGGATATAGTTGTTCTGTCGTTACCACTACAAGAAAATGTGCGTTTTTTTAACAGACACGTTTCGCTTTGTTGAGGTAAAGCATTACCAGTAGTCGGTAATTACAGATATTTACAATTTGATTTGTTTCTAAGATCGAACAACAGTTCGTTAAAAATTTATTGGATTTTACGTAAGGTAATTGCTAGTCGGTTTCTCGCCTACATCAGGAAATGCCGTCTGCTAGCGCGTCTTTGGTGTCTTTCTTCATTAGATACAAATACTTGTAGCCTAATTTTGCGTTTCTCTGCATAACTACGGACTTCTTTCGTTTTACACAGCACACTATTTCGTACACCACTATTTACTGTTTATTTTTATGCTTGTAAGTGTGCATGTGTTTTGTAGTGTTGCCTGTCTAACATTGCCACTAGTTTGTCTTCGACCTACACCATTTTTTAGTTAATTATATGTGTTATTCTATTTCATTAAGTTGCTTTGTATTTATATACTGCGTGAGTGTAATGAAGAAGTGATTTTTTTTAAAATAGGTGGGCAGGCAGAAGTGAAGATGAGTGGACGTAAGTGCATAGTAGTGTGATGAAGAGATAGGATCAGGAAGTGAAATGAAATTGTTGATGTAGGGAGTCGAATTCGACTTGCTGTTTCGACGATCCAACCAAGACTGGATCTGCTTTCTTCACAAATTCAGGCACACACGTCACACTAAACATGCAAATGTCAGAAAATTACGAATTTTGAACCGTGCCCATTTTTCTGTTGTTTATTTCCTTTTTGGATGATCAATTTGAATACAACAGTTTTTTAAATTTGCGCTTGAATGTTGACTAGTGTTCTATCGTCATTTGTACGTCGAAATATTTTGAATATCAGAACGTTCAAAATGAATTAAAAGCAATACAGATGGAAGCAGTTAAACTTTAACTAAGTAATGCGTGTATTAATTTGTAAAAAAAAAAAAAATATGTCGTAGTAAAATACATATATTTGGTCAGCTCCAATAACTGCACACGAAGCCGTGGTGATTTATAAACTAGTTGTAATTATACTTTCACCATCTTTGGATAATATAAATGTCTGAAAATTTTTTTAATGTGTAACACTGATGTACTCAAAGGACACACTTATTGTTACTCTATTATTATTTCTTTCCTTTCTCAGACGTTATGTCTGGTTAAAAATGGAAAGTGAAGCGGACCTTGATCAAGCGTGACTTCCTTTCAACTGTACGGTGTGTGTTACATTGCATTTAGGAACCTTCGGGTAATTGAACATGTATCAATAATTACACATTTCTGTAGTTGTATATATACGTTTGGAAGTAGCTGAATTGCGTTGATGTACTGGTGGATATTATGTGGTATGACTCCTGTAGTTGATAGTATAATTGGTATAATGTCAACTTTATCCTGATGCCACATGTCCTTGACTTCCTCAGCCAGTTGGATATATTTTTCAATTTTTTCTCCTGTTTTCTTCTGTATATTTGTTGTATTGGGTATGGATATTTCGATTAGTTGTGTTAATTTCTTCTTTTTATTGGTGAATACGATGTCAGGTTTGTTATGTGGTGTTGTTTTATCTGTTATAAGGGTTCTGTTCCAGTATAATTTGTATTCATCATTCTCCAGTACATTTTGTGGTGCATACTTGTATGTGGGAACGTGTTGTTTTTTATTTTATGTTGTATGGCAAGTTGTTGATGTACTATTTTTGCTACATTGTCATGTCTTCTGGGGTATTCTGTATTTGCTAGTATTGTACATCCGCTTGTAATGTGGACTACTGTTTCTATTTGTTGTTTGCAAAGTCTGCATTTATCTGTTGTGGTATTGGGATCTTTAATTATATGCTTGCTGTAATATCTGGTGTTTGTTTGACCCTGTATTGCAATCATGAATCCTTCCGTCTCACTGTATATATTGCCTTTTCTTAGCCATGTGTTGGATGCGTTTTGATCGATGTGTGGCTGTGTTAGATGATACGGGTGCTTGCCATGTAGTGTTTTCTTTTTCCAATTTACTTTCTTCATATCTGTTGATGTTATGTGATCTAAAGGGTTGAAGAAGTGGTTATGAAATTGCAATGGTGTAGCCGATATATTTATATGAGTGATTTCTTTGTGTATTTTGCTAGTTTCTGCTCGTTCTATAAAGAATTTTCTTAAATTGTCTACCTGTCCATAATGTAGGTTTTTTATGTCGATAAAACCCCTCCCTCCTTCCTTTCTGCTCAATGTGAATCTTTCTATTGCTGAATTATTATTATTATTATTATTATTATTATTGCTGCTGTTGTTGTAACTGATAGTTGCAATAAGTAGATAATAAATAAATAATAAATAGATATCGTGGACCGTTTTTGGGGTCAGGTATGAGGAGTTCTAAGGAGGGAAAGGAAAACAGGGTGTGGGGGCGGGCAAAATAATTGTTTCAAAAGGGGAGCTCAACGGAAAAGTTTGAGAAGCCTTGTTCTAGAGTACGTGTCGTATATAACAACGGCATCTAATAAATAAACAAGATGTTTCTGTCAAATCTGGAGCTTTCGCTCGTCCCGCGATCTAGTGACAGGTATTACGCTGTAGTTTATTCTGGCGAGCACTTTTCGATATGTTTGGTGAAATCTAAAATCGGCTAAGAACTTCAACAGATTTTTCGTAACAACCTTCCCCCGCTATCTATTACATACATATATGTTTGAAGTCAGATTACGAAGTCTTGCATAGACAGTTATCTTCCTCTTGTCTTGAAGGTAAAATATGCAAAATTTCAACAAGATCGGGATAAAACTGGAGATTTATATGAATTACAGACAAACTTTCCTTTATGTATATAGATGGATATCGTTGACGTCAATCTGTTGTAGAGTTATGGAACATGTTTTATGCTCAAGAACTGTGTAATTTTTGGAGAACGAAAATCTCCTCAATAAAAATCAACAGTGATTCCGCAGAGATCTTCCGACACAGCTCGCTGTGTCCCTCCTCGAGATCCACAGCGCGGTATACTACGGTGCTCAGGCAGATGCCGTGTTCCGTGACTAGAGGAAGGCATTTGACACCGTTCCGCAATGTCGTTTCGTAAAAAAAATACGAGTTTACCGACTACCGTACCAGGTTTTCGACTGGATTCAAATCTACATGGTAGATAGAGCTCAACAAGTCGCTCTTAACGGAACCAAGTCGACAGATGTAAAGGTAATTTCTAGAATACTCTAAGAAAGTGTGATAGGACCGTTACTGTTCACAGTTCATATAAATGATCTGGTAGAAAGCGTCAGAATCTCTTTAAGACTGTACGCAGATGATGCGGTTGTTTGTAAGAACGCAAGAGACAGTATAGAGTTACAGAATGGCCCGCAGAGGATTGATGAATGGTGCAGGCTCTGACAGCTGATCTTTAACGTAAATACCTGTACATGTAACATATTGCGCGTACATCGGAAGAGATATCCACTACTTTACAACTACACTATCGATGACAAATTGCTGGAAACAGTAGCTACCGTGAAACACCTAGGAGTAACTATCAAAAGCGACCTTAAGTGGAATGACCACATAAAATAAACAGCTGGAAAATCAGATGCGAGACGGGTTCGTAGGAATAATCTTACTCACATGTAAGTTATCCACGAAGGAAGTGTCTTACAAGGCGCTTGTTCGACCGATTCTTGAGCACTGTTCATCAATCTGGGATTCTTACCAGGTAGGACTGATAGAAGAGGCAGAGAAGATCCAACGAAGCGCGGTGCGTTTCGTCACAGGTTAGTTTAGTCGGCGCGAGAGCGTTACAGAGGTACTCAATAAACTCCAGTGGAAGACGTTATAACGGAGGCGCTGTGCATCGCGGGGAGATTTGCTACCGAAATTTCCAGTGATACTTTCCAGAAAGTGTCGGAAAACGTATTACTGCCTCCCACATACATCTAACGAAATGGCCATACTTGCCGACAATAATTGCCATTCGCCGGAGGAACAAGGAAGGGGGGATTAGTTAGTGGTACCGGAAGTACCGTACGCTACATACCGTTGGGTGGCTTGTGGAGTATGATGTAGATGTGGAACTTACCTTTCTGTTGGGCATTGTCCACTTTCACCTACCTAGGAATGGCGTACGGTGAACTGCATCTTACGGACTGTTTGTATTACCAGTCGATGGCAATACGGTACAATATCGAGGGCCTTACTGGAATCTAGCAAGTTACAATCGACATGTTTTTCTGCAACTACTTAATATACGGGCGTGCTGAAATATAACGCTTCAAACTTTTTTCTGCGAAAACTCTAAAGGCCTGAGAGGGGTTGGGTCGCCCCCGAGAGGAGTGGGGTCGCGCCCGAGTTTGGCGGGGGTGGGGGTGGGGGTTGGGGGCGCAGAGTGTAACAGAGTGTCTGCTTTCGTTGAACTACTTATACTTCGCTTATGTAAAAAAAAAAAAAAAACTTCCGGTGAAGAAACAAACTTTACTGACATTCTGCATCATTATTTTACATATTTATTTCTCAACATATGCACTCTGGCGATAAACACATTTCGCCCAACGAGTGACCACTTTCCAGGATGAGATTTTCACTCTGCACCGGAGTGTCCGCTGATATGAGACTTCCTGGCAGATTAAAACTGTGTGCCGGACCGAGACTCGAACTCGGGACCTTTGCTTTCGAGGGCAAGTGCTCTACCAACTGAGCTACCCAAGCGACTCACGCCCCGTCCTCACAACTTTACTTCCATCAGTACCTCGTTTCCTACCTTCCATACTTTACAGAAGCTCTCCTGCGAACCTTGCAGGACTAGCACTCCTGAAAGAAAGGATATTGCAGAGACATGGCTTAGCCACAGCCTGGGACATATTTCCAGAATGAGATTTTCACTCTGCACCGCAGTGTGCGCTGATATGAAATTTCCTGGCAGATTAAAACTGTGTGCCGGACCGAGACTCGAACTCGGCACCTTTGCCTTTCGCGAGCAAGTGCCCTACCATCTGTGGCTAAGCCATGTCTCCACAATATCCTTTCTTTCAGGACTGCTAGTCCTGTAAGGTTCGCAGGAGAGCTTCTGTAAAGTTTGGAAGGTAGGAGACGAGATACTGGCGGAAGTACAGCTGTGAGCACCGGGCATGAGTCGTGCTTGGGTAGCTCAGATGGTAGAGCACTTGCCCGCGAAAGGCAAAGGTCCCGAGTTCGAGTCTCGGTCCGGCACACAGTTTTAATCTGTTAGGAAGTTTCAGTCACCAGTTTGTTGATATCACCACTGTAGAGAGAATTTGTTGAGGAAGCCGTTATCTCGCCTCTGCCTGCACCGTTTCATCACTCTCAAAGTGAAGTCTCCGAAGGTGTTATTAAATTTTGGAAACGATGAAAATCAAATGGGACCAAGTCGGGACTCTTGGGAGGATGGATGATAGATGACAGCGAACCCAAGGCGTCGGATTGTTGCAGATGTTATGGGACCATTGCTTTTCACAATATATATATATATAAATGACCCAGTAGGTAGTGTCGCAACTTCCATGCGGCTTTTCGCGGATGATGCTGTAGTATACCGAGAGGTTGCAGCATTAGAAAATTGCAGCGAAATGCAGGAAGATCTGCAGCGGATAGGCACTTGGTGCAGGGAGTGGCAAGTGACCCTTAACATAGACAAATGTAATGTACTGCGAATACATAGAAAGAAGGATCCTTTATTGTATGATTATATGATAGTGGAACAAACACTGGTAGCAGTTACTTCTGTAAAATATCTGGGAGTATGCGTGCGGAACGATTTGAAGTGGAATGATCATGTAAAATTAATTGTTGGTAAGGCGGGTGCCAGGTTGAGATTGATTGGGAGAGTCCTTAGAGAATGTGGTCCACTAACAAAGGAGGTGGCTTACAAAACACTCGTTCGACCTATACTTGAGTATTGCTCATCAGTTTGGGATCCGTACCAGGTCGGGTTGACGGAGGAGATAGAGAAGATCCAAAGAAGAGCAGCGCATTTCGTCACACTGTGCATCTTCGTGTAGCTTGCTGTCCAGACTTCGAGAGGGTGCGTTTCTGGATGAGGTATCGAATATATTGCTTCCCCCTACTTATACCTCCCGAGGAGATGACGAATATAAAATTAGAGAGATTCGAGCGCGCACGGAGGCTTTCCGTCAGTCGTTCTTCCCGCGAACCATACGCGACTGGAACAGGAAAGGGAGGTAATGACAGTGGCACGTAAAGCGCCCTCAGCCACACACCATTGGGTGGCTTGCGGAGTATAAATGTAGATGTAGATGTTGCACCGGTTGTGTGTGGTCTGGGATTGCTATGCTAAAGAAGATGTTGCTTCATGTATGCACGTGCTCTTCCAATCCTAAACTCGATTACAGTATACTGTTTCTCACGCACCGACACAGTTACGTTAAATACTCCCATGTTACGCGCTACAATTCGGACCCCTGTATCGCCAGGAGGTTGAAACTCGCGCCAGTAATATGCACGATATGTAGTACCTCAAGCAATATTGACAATACAATGAAAAATTTGGTGGCATTACATTTTCGGCACGGCCTCTTATTTACGAGATACGGCGTGTGAAAAAGCGTGCCGAGTTTCACACGAGTGGCAGGAGTGCAGGCGGCAGTGGTGTTATGTAAATTAGCGCGCGGGCGCGGGCGTGCCACGCGCCAAGACCCGTTCCTCAGTTCCCACGATAGCTGCAGGCTTTTAAAGAAACAGCGGAAGCCCGCTAGCCGCTCGCCTTCGTGCACAACGGTTCCGGCAACGGGGCGCGCTGGCCTGCCGTATCACTCATTTCCTAGACACATATTGCTTTGTGCCTGTTATTTTGCTATTACATCCAGGATGTAAGCGTGCAGTCTCGCGATCAGGAATTACACATAACCAATTCTTCTCCCTAGTACTAGCCAAATTCGGTGATAAAATGTCTTGGTTCAAACGGCTCTGGGCACTATGGGACTTAACTTCTGAGGTCATCAGTCCCCTAGAACTTAGAACTACTTAAACCTAACTAACCTAAGGACATCACACACACCCATGCCCGAGGCAGGATTCGAACCTGCGGTCGCGCGGTTCCAGACTGCAGCGCGTAGAACCGCTCGTCCACCCTGGCCGGCTAAAATTTCTTGCATCGCGAAGTTACGATTGCACTATGCTCTGTTTATCTTAAGTAACACGGTCGTAACATTGCGGTATGTATTCCTGCAGTTTGTTGTGAAACTTCCCCTTAGAAAAATTAATGAATTACTGTGCTGATAAACCTCTTACATTACTTGATTTTCAAACAGCTGAGCAGAATTGAACGTACTCAGACATTTCGCTCTTTCCCTATTCTGATCAACACTAAACTGACACACAATATTTTTAGCGCAACGCAATCTGACTTTTAATAATCTCTACAAAAGAATGGCCCTGAATAACAATAACCTATACCTTTCACAAATCACTTACTTCACAAAAATCTTCGTTACTCAAACTACTGCAATACAGCGAGCGCCAATACTGCCAGCTTAATAAAGGATTCAAACTACTGAAGACACTAACTACTTATAGGCATAGTTAGCAAATGAAAGATATTGATAGAGAACAAACAATGTATTTACCTTAATAGTGTTCAAAAGTCATAATATCTATATCAGTCCATGATATCCAATATTACAAATTTACTGTCTCTGTCCAGATCATCCGCTCTCAAAACTCCTCCATCTCACTCCCCACATCCACCACTGCTGGCGGCTCACCTCCAACTGCGCAACGCTACGCGCTGTTAACAGCCAACTGCCCAACACTACAATAGCCAATTCCAACAATGTCACCAGCGTTACCAATATAAGAACCTAAACAGCCTACTTACAGTTGTTACGTCATTGGAATCGCCTTCTCGCGGAATGTATATCACGCTCTGTCGAACGTAACGATTACAAGGGTACATTATAGCCCAGTAGAGATAACTCTGTAAAAGCAGGTTGGGTTGCAAAAGAGGGAGCAATTTTGATTTTCTGGTATGTTTTATGTACTACCCCTCTCGTTCAAAATCCAAGTTTTAGGCGTTCTCCCCCTTGTGCGTTATCCGCCATCTCGAAAAAACCGCTAAGAAATAGTCCTTTTTTTTCAATGTTTTCTCAGTATCTCGCTCCCAGTGCATTTTAGGCAAAAATACGCCATTATCAGTTTTAAAGAGCATTAAATTTCCTGTAAGGTTCATGTATAGCGATCTAGAAAATTCGGAACAGCTAGTGAGATACGAAGCTGTGAAAACCTGCAAAAATTTCAAGAAATTGCAAGAAGTTAGATATGGGAGTGGTTTCACCTTGAATAACTTTAGTCCAGTTTTGTGCATAATGCTCCAGATTGTACAGCATCTGATTTCCTTCGTTGACTACATATACTTCTCGTTAATCACGAACAACTTGAAAGGCTAGAGGAAACTGGCAGTACTGTGAGTTCAGTATTTCTGAGTGGTCACATAAAAAAGAAAAAAGCTGTTGAACCAGAAAGGATGTGAAATTGACAGCTTCATCTTGACACGGTTCAAAAAATGATCCCATATTTTCACGCTAGAGGTCACTTCCGCGATGCCAAATGTGCTCAACTGCATATGCAAGATATGCTGATTATTGAGGATAAAACGTATCCATCAGAATTTTAAAAAAAATCACAACTGGTGATTATTTCACGATCAGACGCTCTGACAAATTTTGGTCTGGGAGATGGTCGGATGTGACAAATGAGCAAACTCTCATTAAAACAATGAAGAGTTATGTTGGGCTGATTCGCGGACAGCGCTCTCACTCGCTCCACTCTGAGGTTACCTGCATTGCAAACTGTTGGTGATGAAATTGACAACTGCTGCAGTTGTGAATCGGCTACCACAGAACAACATACTGACGTGAGACGTTCTCGTATCGCCATGGATAATAGTGAAGTTAATAAACTAACTCAGTGGTTTTACAGCTACAATGCTTTTCCAACTGTTAAATACTTAATGTGAATAAGTAATGGGCTGACTGGAGGTACAGACGTCAATTGCCATCTGTCTTGTGAGACTGGTTCTAGAGGAATGAATAGAATTGTGAACAGTAATTTTGAGAACATGCATTTCCGATGTAAATATGCAGTGGTGTCTCTGGCAATAGTTGCTAACCAAATAAACACGAAGAAAGGAAAAGTAGCTCTGGATCATCTCATTCTTTTCCACATGATGATCGTCTCCAAGCAGTCTTGCTCTCTTTTCATTGTCACGTCTTTTTTTTCTGAGGAGGGCATTCGCAAAGGGCAATGTCTACATATTGCTCTGCCTTATGACCTTACCAATTGGCATAAAAATGGGAAAGAGCATGGTTGATTTAGTAGATGGTGGCTACCTCCTACACAGAGTTCATTGTAATCAGAGCAAATGTTTCTCTGCTATTTTTAAAAGATTTGTGACCTACTTATAGCAACATCATGGTCAAAATGCTGTGGTTGTCTGCCATGGGTGCCCCACAGAAGAAAATGAAGGGAGCACAAAAAGCAGCGAAGGAGCTCCTCATTCCAGGCTACAAACTATGCAGAAAAAAAAAATCCCATGCCATCTCATTGCATCAGAAGGAATTTCAGTGGGCACAAATGGTCACCACGCAGGCAACGGAAGATGCAGATGTGTTAATTGTGAAAGCTGGCATTTCGTTGCCTTCCGAACACGTTTCTGTTCTCGTTATTGGAGAAGACATTGATCTTTTGGTTTAGGTGACGGCTGCAGCGCCAGACAATGTGTTCTTTTGTAAATCTGGAAGCGATAACATAGGAGATGTGCTGTATTCCAAAACATTCTTCAAATACACAGTAGAAAATATTCTATTCCAACATGCGACAAGTGGCTGCTATACCGCCTCCGCTCTGTTTGGACATGGATACACTAAATTTTGCACCACACTTCAGAGTGATGCTTCCCACAGTAAAAGTGTTCCTATATTCGAAGATAAAGCTGGAAAAAAGAGAAGATAGGCGCAACTGAAAATTTCCTTGCGACACTTTATGAGGTGTCACTAACATTCCTATACATGTGTTGCGATATCTTTGCTTTTATAAAGCTGCTACAAACGCCATATTCGATTTGGTTCAAAATGGTTCCAATGGCTCTGAGCACTATGGCACTTAACTTCTGAGGTCATCAGTCCCCTAGAACTTAGAATTACCTAAACCTAACTATCCTAAGGACATCACACACATCCATGCCCAAGGCAGGATGCGAACCTGCGACCGTAGCAGTCGCGCGGTTCCAGGCTGTAGCGATTCGATTTGGCACAGCTACCTCCAACAAGGGACGCAGTTCAATGTCAGGCATAGAGAACGTACCTGGAAGTTCAGACGCGGATAGTATATGCAACAGATATCCTCAAGAGGTGCTGGAAGGAGGATATTGATGGTCTAATTCTAGTGCCAATGAATAAATAACCAGCTCCACAGGCATTGCTAAACATGATTTTGTTGAAATATAAGTATATGTAAAAATGTCGAAAACTTATTTTTCAGAAATAATTATGTCCCACAAGTACACGAATCTCATGAAAACATAATGGCTTGAAGATGATACTACATTCAGTGGTAAAAACGAACCTATAATGTTCGAGTACAGCAATAGTAGTGTCCCTCTTGACACACGTCGATTAAATATCTAGGCTTAACGTTGCAGGACAACATGAAATGGTTTGAGCATGTAAGGATTGTAGGAAGAAAGACTAGAGGTAGACTTCGGTTTGTTGGGAGAACGTTAGGAAAGTGTGGTTCATCTCTAAAGGAGACATCTACATCTACATCCATACTCCGCAAGCCACCTGACGGTGTGTGGCGGAGGGTACCCTGAGTACCTCTATCAGTTCTCCCTTCTATTCCAGTCTCGTATTGTTCGTGGAAAGAAGGATTGTCGGTATGCTTCTGTGTGGGCTCTAATCTCTCTGATTTTATCCTCATGGTCTCTTCGCGAGATATACGTAGGAGGGAGCAATATACTGCTTGACTCTTCGGTGAAGGTATGTTCTCGAAACTATAACAAAAGCTCGTACCGAGCTACTGAGCGTCTCTCCTGCAGAGTCTTCCACTGGAGTTTATCTATCATCTCCATAACGCTTTCGCGATTACTAAATGATCCTGTAACGAAGCGCGCTGCTCTCCGTTGGATCTTCGCTATCTCTTCTATCAACCCTATCTGGTACGGATCCCACACTGTTGAGCAGTTTTCAAGCAGTGGGCGAACAAGCGTACTGTATAGGACGCTGTATAGGACGCTAGTGCGACCCACTGTTTAATACTGCTCGAGTGTTTGGGATCTGCACTGGGTCGGATTAAAGGAAGTCATCGAAGCAATTCAGAGGCAAGCTGCTACATATTTAGGTTTGAACAACACGCAAGTGTTGCTTCGGGACCTCAAGAGGGTCTCACTGGAGGGAAGGAGACCTTCTTTTCGAGGAGCACGGTTGAGAAATTTTGGAAACCGGGCTTTGAGGCTGTCTGCCGAACATTTCCACTGTCGCCAACTTACATTTCGCGTAAGGGTCATGTAGATGAGATTAGAGAGGTAGACAGTTGTTTATCCCTCGCTCTATCTGCGAGTGGAACAGGAAAGGAAATGACTAGTGGTCGTAGTACTCTCCGCCATGCACCATACGGTGGCTTGCGGAGTATGTATGTAGATGATGATGTAGATTACTATTTTTGACTGAGGATAGTATTTTCAGTTTGGAGTGCAACATTTCTCGATGTGTATAATATGGAGTTGTAAGCAGGCTGTTTAGATTTTTATGTTGGTAACGCCACGTAGCGCTCTGTATGAAAATCACTGACTGTGCTGTGTGCAGTTTGTGGCTGGTTGACATTGTTGGGATATTCGCTTGTGTAGTGATGGGCAGTTGGATGTGAACAGCACGTAGCGTTGCGCAGCTGGAGGTGAGCCGCCAGCAGTGGTGGATGTGAAGAGAGAGATGCCAGAGTTTTGAGAGGTTACTATAAGCGGACGATCTGGACGTGTGTCCGCCAGAAAAAAGAAATTTGTAAAGATGGGTCTCATGACTTTTGAACATTATTAAGGTAAATACATTGTTTGTTCTCAATCAAAATCTTTCATTTGCTAACTATGCCTATCAGTAGTTAGCGCCATCAGTAGTTAGAATCTCTTATTTAGCTGTCAGTATTGGCGCTCGCTGTATTGCAGTAGTTCGAGTAACGAAGATTTTTGGGAGGTAACTGATTCATTAAAGGTATAGGTTATTGTTAGTCAGGGACATTCTTTTGTAGGGATTATTGAAAGTCAGATTGCGTTGCGCTAAATACATTGTATGTCAGTTTAGTGATGATCAGAATAAGTAAAGAGAGAACTGTCTGAATGCGTTCAGTTTTACTCAGCTGTCTTTTCATCAAATAGCGTAGAAGTTTACTAGCACAGTCATTCACAATTTTTCTAAGGGGACGTATCAGAGTAAACAGAAATATTTTGTATGAATCTTGAAATAAATAAAATCTTCTATAATATCGGTCATTATGTACTGTGCAAAAAAACTGCATGAAAAAAGTTATGAAAGCGAAATTAATGACATATGTTACTTTTTGAGACTTTGACATTTCTGCAAGTTTTCAGAAGCTAATAAATCAGTAGCTGTTCCGAATTTTCCTACACGTTGTACATGAAAATTGCACGAAATTTAACGCTGTTTAAACAGATACTGACATATTTTTGCCCAAAATCCCCTGGAAAGGAGTTACTGAGAAACGAGCAATTTCTTGCCGGTTTTTTCAAGATGACGGATAACGCACAAGAAGCAAAAGTCTAAAACTTGGACTTTGCGCGAGTGGACCAACACGTACAAAATATCCGAAAATCAAAATTACTCCACCTTTTCCAATCCAGAATGCTATCTCTACTGGGGTATTAACGCTACATCAACTCGACTAGCACACACGCCTTGATGCCGAATTTTGCTGCAGCTGCACCTTTCGCTCTACGAAAGGATTCAGATGGGAATACTTCTTACTGCGGAACACGAAGCAACTTTATATTCATACCGTACGGCAAGGCCATAGCATAATACTGACGTAACAGAGAACGTCACTGACGTCTGAGCTTTGAAACAAGAAGTACACGGTTAATAATTTGGCATGATGATGGTAAAAACAGTAAAGATTTTCAGTGTTGTAGCATGCCTCAGTGTATCGTTCGCGCTACAGTACAACAAAATAGGTAACACATAAGTAGGGCCTGTTTCCATCAGTGTTACAACTGGTCGATGTGCAGTGCGACCATCGACTAATCGCTGCGATTGCGTTTGTTTACGCTATGTCTACTACAAGGCTGCGTTCTCAGTGGCACCGACAACGATCGTCAGCCGCCGACCTAAGATTTCAAGTCCCATAGTGCTCAGAGCCATTTGGACCATTTTTTTAATGAAGTGGGTTAGATTTTAACCTCGTAATGTCGGACACACCTCAACGCCCCTGTGCTTGGAGATGGGTGCTGCATTACACTTTTTTTCTGTTTAAAAGATGTCGAACGCATGTCAATGTGTCGTATCTGTCTCGAAAAGAACGTGGCAAGAACTGTACATTCCGTCCTCAGTTCTCGGAATAACCATACAAGTTTTGTTAATACATAAGATGACGGGAGAAACGTTCTGTTACATGCCCTAGATGATTCGTGGTGACTCTGAAAAGCAAGATTTCGAACAATCTGCTTCGTTGCGTTTATTTTAAGTTGTACAGACATACGTCAATTAATCTTCAATGAAGGTCATTTAGCATAAGTGTGAAAGACAAGCATGAAGTTTAGCACAAGATACCCTAAATGTAAATGTGGTGTGACTAGGGCCTTCCGTTGTGTAGACCGTTCGCCGGGTGCAAATCCGCTTTGACGCCGCTTCGGCGACTTGCGCGTCGATGGGGATGAAATGATGATGATTTGGACAACACAACACCCAGTCCCTGAGCGGAAAATATCTCTGACCCAGCTGAGAACCGAGCGAGGTGGCGCAGTGGTTAGCACAATGGACTCGCATTCGGGAGGACGACGGTTCAATCCCGCGTCCGGCCATTCTGATTTAGGTTTTCCGTGATTTCCCTAAATCGCTCCAGGCAAATGCAGGGATGGTTCCTTTGAAAGGGCACGGCCGACGTCCTTCCTCGTCCTTCCCTAATTCGATGAGACCGATGACCTCGCAGTTTGGTCTCTTCCCCCAAACAACCCAACCCCAGCCGGGAATCGAACCCAGACCTTTAGGATTGACATTCTGTCACGCTGACCACTCAGCTATCGGGGACGGATAACATACCTGGAATACTCTCTTCTCTGCTGCACACCTAGAGCACAGAAAAGTAAAAGTACATACCGTTCACCATCTTTGCAGATTACTTCATATGACAATCACCACCCCACAGGCATAAAAATGCAAGTAAGCTATAATAATAATTATTAGTAAACAGCTAATACCAACTTACCACAACCCAAAAAAGATCCACTACAGTAACTATAAGCGTTAGACAAGCGATCTTTCTCACTTGAACAAATTATTTTTTGAGGTTATAATTTACACCTAAAGTTTACAATAAAAGTTTTTTCTACTTGTGGTTTCCAATAAACCTGCGACTTCAGTCCATGAATTCCGAAATACACTTATCAGCCAGAACATTATGACCGCCTACCTAACAGCCGGTATCTCCATCTTTGCCACGGATAGTAGCAGCTTGGAAGCAATGACGATGATGATGTTTGATTTGTTGGGCTCTCAGCTGCACGGTTGCCAGCGCCCGTACAAATTCCCAACCTTTGCTCAGTCCAAACTCGCCACATTCAGGAATTATGATGAAATGATGAGGACAACACAAACACCCAGTCATCTCGAGGCAGGTGAAAATACCTGACCCCGTCGGGAATCGAACCCGGGACTCCGTGCTCGGGAAGCGAGAACGCGACCGCGAGACCAGCTGCTGCGGACAGGAAGCAATGAGGCCTCGAAAGGTCGCTGGAGGGAGTTGGCTCCACGCTACACACACAAGTCACCCGATTCCCGTAAATTCCGGGGAGGGACGATGGGCTATGACGCCACGTTCAGTCACATCCTACAACTGTTCTTTCGGGTTAAGATGTGGAGATTTCTACATCAATTCAAACTAGCCACTTTGTTCCTCGAATCTCGCCGTCACACTGCTTGCCTTGTGACATGGCGCATTATCTTGTTAAAAAATGCCACTGACGACGGGAAACATGAGCGTTATGAAGGCGTGTACGTGGTCTGCAACCAGTGTACGACACTCTTTGGCCGTCATGGTGCCCCACACGAGCTCTACTGTATGCACTGATGCCTACATGAATTTTCTCCACAGCAAAATGCAGCCGCCACCAGCTTGTCTCCGTCCCGCCGCACAGATGTTTCCGTGAAAGATGACGGATTTGTGCCTTCCCATCGGCATCATGAAGAAGGTATTGGGATTCAACAGACCATTCAACTGCCACTGCGCCAACGTAAAGTTCCGATGATCACGTGCCCATTTCAGTTGCAGTTGACGATGTCATAGTGTTAACATTGGCACATGCATGGTTCGTCGGCTGTGGATGTCGATCGTTGGGAGTGTTTGGTGCACTGCGTGTTCAGACACGCTTGAACTCTGCCCAGCATTGGAGTCTGGCGTTAGTTCCGCCACAGTTCGGCGCCTGTCCTGTTTTATCAATTTCCCCAGCCTACGTCGTCCGTCATCTGTATGAGGAGTGACCGCCCATCCCCACGGCTTCTGGAGGTGGTTTCACCTTAGTTTCGCCACGTGTTGAAGACATTCACCACAGCACTCCTAGAACACCCGACAAGCCGTACAGTATGCAAAATGCTCGTGCCGAGCCTCCGGGCCGTCACAATCTGCCCTCGGTGAAAGCTAGATAGATCGCGCGCCTTCCCCATTCTACACACGGACAGCATGCTCACTGATAATACATTCACCAAGCGTGTGTCTGACTAGCTTTCATTCCTCACCAGATGACGCTGCTATCGGCTGGATGGGTTTATATTGATATTAGGTCGGCGGTCATAGTGTTCTGGCTGATCAGTGTATGTCCCATTTTCATCATTTGGATGCCACAGACTCACTCTTTCTTGAGCCAAACTTACCAGTTTTTTACAATCCGTATTTCATATGTGAGAAGTTCTGTCGATTTGCCAAACTGCTTTGAATTTCACTGCTTGTCGACCAAGCTCTGCACGTTCTGGTGACGAGATTGGCTGCAATGTGACCGTGCACATAGTGGCATACGTATCTGAAAAGATCGGGCGTCTTCGGTATCGGTGGATTCCTCCGACGACAGATATCGGCCGGTGCCACTGTGACCGCAGCCTGAGAGGCAGGTGGTGTGAGAAAACGAATCGCAAAACTCCTCTCCACCCAACGCAGCACACGTGTATTTGACAGCAACATTACCTACATGAGTCGCGCATCGGTCTGATGGAGACCTGCGGTCAGTCCATTGCGACGTGTTTACCGGCAGTGGCAACACACTTAGCCACCACCTGCCAATAAGTTACAGCCACACACAAGGTTCGGTGTGCCGTGCTTAACTCACTGCACACTTATCGCCTGTAGGACGCGAGCTAAAACTGCACCAGTTACTGCTGCAATGGACAATAAAACTGGATATTTTTGTAATCTTAACCAAGAGTAAGTAAACTGTATTATCAGCCAACGAAATGGCTAAGGCTAGGTGAATACACTCGATGCTTTCATCAAATACACTATTGAGTCACTATCTCTGGGATTTACAAGAGGCAATAGAATGAAAAGACATCACATTACAAAAGACTTTTCCAATAAACGGCTCAACGTACTTCTTGTAGCCTGCCCAGCTAACAATGCCGTACTGTCTATCTCTTTCTTCTAAACCTTTCTCTACCACAGAAACACTCTTATATACGATTCGTGTGGTGTTCAATGCAAAACAGCTTTCTCTAGCAGCTCTGTCTAACAAAGTGTATCGATATTTTATCAATAGCTGCAGTTTAAACCCGTCCCTCTGTCGGTAAATTCGCTGTCAGTTCGCCTCCAGCCAGCCCCTCAAACAGTTTAGACCGACCATACCAACAATTCACTTCCTCTCGTCTGCGCTGCAGTGATAATTGTTTGAGTGAGGGCAGTGTTAACACACGGATAGGGTTCGACCTCCAGTGCAGGGAAGAATTCAGTATGCAGTAAAGGGAGGAATACAGATTAGATGCTAACGTTCTGTTGACGGCGAGGTCGTTAGCGCCGGCTTTCCGAGGAAATAAGCCGTGTCAACTTTTCGACGGAAACATCCTGACACCTAAACCGTTCTTCTGCATGTGAGTCCAATGTCTCATCACTTCGCCAGCTCATACGATCGATATGGAAGCTTTATGATTACGTGACTCAGCTCCTTTGTGAGCCATCTCCAAAGTCCGACAAGAGTACAACACACAAACCATGTTGCAATGGCCCATCTTTCGCCCTTAGTAAATACGCCGACTTCCTAGCCAAGAGGTAGAAATATGAATCTTTCAAAGGGGTGATTCTGGGGCAACATGTCACGGACTAAGTAGTGTGTAAGTCTAGGGACCGACGACCTCAGCAGTTTGGTTCCTTTGGAACTCACACACATTTGAACATGTAAGATTGTCCGGAAGAACGATGCCGAACATGTTGGGTTGAAGTTTGCAGCTCAGAAAAATCTTAGTTTTTTGTACAAAACCAAAAACCCACTGTTTTTAAATCTCCGAATTTTTTTACCGTCTAAAGTTTGGCGATTTATTTTTAGATAACTACTTGGTTAGAAAAAACTTGAATCTCTTACGCCTTACTGCCTCGAATCGTACCTTCATTATGAACTGATTATTCTTTTGTTACTCGTCACAGTTATTAGAATCATTAATATGCGTTCTCCGGGCGCCTGCTTTTGTGTGTGCTTTGTGTCTTGCATTGGTATCTACGAAATTTAGTTACCACTTCGAACTTACTTTCATTTTCTGGAGTCAGTTACGTAGGTAGTTTATATATCTGCAGAAAATCGTGTTATGTGCAAAGTGTCATTCCGTGTTAAGTGGTCAGCAGTCTTCTCAAATTTGCTGTTTTAGTAATAACTCTGTAGATTTTCCACGATGTATAAACAGTGACTTCTATGTATTCTCTACAATACAGCAATTTATGGAGAAAATATCTATAAGCAGTATCAGTGCGATGTAACTCAACGTATATAAACATAAGAAGAATCACAGAGCAGTCAACAAAACTATTTTTCAAGTGAAGTACACAGAAATTAAAATCGATAGCGGATTGGCAAGAGTTTCTGTTGAGGAATAATAAAAAATAATGAAGTGGAAAGCATTTCAAATTCAGGACACCATGAGACTTAGCATTTCCCCCTGCCCCATAGTATTCTGTCTGATGATGTAAAGAACATGAAATACAGGGAATTGTAGCGTCGCGCGGGATTAGCCGAGCGGTCTTGGGCGCCGCAGTCACGGACTGTGCGGCTGGTCCCGGCGGAGGTTCGAGTCCTCCCTCGGGTATGGGTGTGTGTGTTTGTCCTTAGGATACTTTAGGTTAAGTAGTGTGTAAGCTTAGGAACTGATGATCATAGCAGTTAAGTCCCATACGATTTCACACACATTTGAACATTTGAAACTGTAGCGAATTATCAACTGTTCATTCTGCTACTGTATGTATTTGTAGCGCCCCACTACACTGCAGTCCATTTGATAACCTTGTTCAGGATGTAATGTGCAACAACAGTACAGAAAACCGTCAGCTTCGCTCGAGCGTATTACTGCTCAATTTTTGTTTGGTCCAAGGTAATTCCGCGAGAACGCTACGGTCGCAGGTTCGAATCCTGCCTCGGGCATGGATCTGTGTGATGTCCTTAGGTTAGTTAGGTTTAAGTAGTTCTAAGTTCTAGGGGACTGATGACCTCAGATGTTAAGTCCCATAGTGATCAGAGCCATTTGAAACATTTTTTTCGCAAGGTAATTGCTTCTTCTGTGACTGAATATAAAGGCAACGAGGAGCTTCTCACAGCTATACAAAAGCAGCCAGTATAATGGGACAAAGAGCTCAACGATTATGCTGCCAAAACAATGAAACGAAATGCATGGGGAGCTGCGATAGCAGTGTTACACTTAAGTATTCTTATTGTGGAAAAGGTGCGTTGGTACGATTTGTGGTTTAAGTTGGTGAATTTGGTGTAGGCCGTTGTTGAAGTGCTTAGGAATTTGAACCTGCCTTAGCTGTGAACTTGTGGCTAATAATACAGAGCCATTCAGAAGGAACTCTGTCACTTACTAAACACTCGACTAAATGTAACTGCACCTGAGTAATACTTCAGTAACTTCCGTATGCAGAGGTGTGCACTATTTTGGAGGGACCAATGAACATAACCTTCCCGCAGAAATGTACGAGAGTTTCTCACTACAGCTTAGAAACATTCGCTGTAATGTTTTATTCCATTGATCATGATTGAAATTTCTCATAATTAGGGAGCGATCCCTAATTGCTCTGGAGAAAATTTAACAGCCAAGATAGCATTCAGTACCACTTATTCCCGATTACCGGTTTGAACAGTCGTGACTGTCATCTTCCGATCTTTGAAAAACATGGTGTTGTACGTCGTGTTCCATGACGACTATCATACGTACCATGGTATGTAAATCTATATCACTGGAGTGCAATTTGAACCTTAGTCCTCCAGTCCAACGTCTTACCGTGTTATGGTATGGTATGTGTGATACAGTCATAATGGACTAGGACGTGTAACAAAAAGGTTTTTAGAGATCAGAAGAGAAGTCTTAACTGTTGAAACCGGTACTCAAGAGTAAACTGTACTGAATGCGATTTTGGCTATTAAATTTTCTCAAGATTCATTTATCTCTCTCCATTACCGAATAAAAGTAAACAAAATGTGTGTTGTGCGACGTGGTCATTAGAGACCAAGCAAATCTGAGGGAACAACGACAGTGAATGGAATCGGTCGTGTTGCTTTTCAAGGCTCCATCCTTGGTAAATCACGGTAAACTAGATCTACATGGCCGGATTGCGATTTGAACCTCCGTCCTCCAGAACGCCAGTCCAGTGTCTTATCATAGTTCTATTCCATACCCAAGAAGCACTGACTCAAAAAAATTAATGAACACAAGTAAAAGTACTCGACAAAATTTTATTTCTAATTTCTATTATTTTCGAACCACTAAGTTCAGGGGCGATCCTGAATGTAAAGCTGAAATGTGGTTGCCTTGTATGTTTTTAAAACTATCCTCATGCGGGTCCATTGCGATACAGAGGACTGTTGGGAGCATAAGTTAGAATCGCCCTACCACCACCACATTTTTTTTTTCGTCGTACTCCTCCGAAGATAAGAATGTGCATTAAAATTGGGGACATGAGAGGCTCCGTAATGGCCCAGATAGTAGAGCCGGTAATGATTCCGGCGCGTGGTCCCAGCTGTTGCGTGCCATCTATTCTGCAGCTGCCGGCAGTGTAGTTACGACGTCCTCCCGAAGACCGCGAACGTTACAGAGTTAGGCTTAAGTAGTTCTCAGTTCTAGGGGACTGATGACAGAAGAGTTTTTCCGTAAGTGATCAAAGTAATCAAGCACAGCCGAACATAACAGATGCGACAAAATTGCAGTCCCCAGGATGACAAATGACGCGAAACAAGTAAAAGACGGACTGTCACAGTTTCAAAAACGGTTCAAATGGCTCTGAGCACTATGGGACTCAACATCTGAGGTCATCAGTCCCCTAGAACTGAGAACTACTTAAGCCTAGCTAACCTGAGGACATCACACACATCCATGCCCGAGGCAGGATTCGAACCTGCGACCGTAGCAGTCTCGCGGTTCCGGACTACAGCGCCTAGAACCGCATGGCTATCACGGCCGGCCACAGTTTAGATACTATAAACAGAAATGTTAATGTGTTGACAGTATAACCATTACTTATAAGGTGATTTGTTTTCTGTTATTGTAATGTGTGGATTTTTTAAAATATTGAATTACATTTTATTAAAAAAATTCTCAGCGTACTATAAAACGTCAACTAATACGATATAAGTTCGCTTTCTGCGTCACAGAGTGAACCGAGCAGGCGCCACACTGGAATATTGTTTTCAAATGCTGCATTTCATGTTTTTATATTGGAAGTTGCGCGCGTGCTAAGTGACTCTTATATCCAGTTGTGTCCACTGATGACTATTTTTGGTTCTCTTTAATGTTTACCAGTCTTCTGAAGGAATTTGCGTTGCGGATTTTTAAAAAGCCATCGTCAGATTTCTGTTACTAGCTTTCATACTGGGGCCTCAAGCTGAGCTCGTTAATTGCTTGTTACGGTGGTGTTTCTTCCTTAGCGACATATTCATTGCATGTTTTTATTGTACTTTTTAAAAGTTTTGTGTGTAACACATTCATTGTGTACGTATTTTTCAAAATCTGGAATCGGTAATGGTTAAAGGCGAAAAAACTTTTTATGTCATTTTTGTGATTAGTTGCTGTATTTAAATTACTGTCTTTGTAACTGTAGTTCCTCCACCATTCTCATACTGTCTGTTTACGAGAAGATAGCGTTAACTGTACGTACTGGGGAATTACGAGCTGTCTGCAGCCACACATTTCTGAGTAACGTTTCCCAATTTTAACCAAGCACTGCAGGTAGGGACCCCGACCACTAGCTCGATGTATACTTTGACTTGGGTTAAGGCGTTTCATTTGTAATATTTCTCTGATATCAGAGAATACACTAGGAAATCTTCTAGATTTTGTACGTTCATTTCACTAATTCTGCAACTTATATTACAGCTTGTACGTGATTACTGACCTGTAAGTTAGGGTCATGGTAGCACCCTGTGTGCTCCCTCATTACCTACAAATTTAAGCACGTATTTTTTCTACTATCCTGTTCATGCACAATAAGTAAAATTTCAGTAATAATTTCTCGTAGATGTGGTGCTCTGCAGCTAGCAGGTATTGAAAAACGTAATTATACAAGGCTATTCCAAAAGAAGAAACTGGTTTCAAACATATATTACATCCAAGCTACAAAAGAAACAAACAATTCCAACGTTTCTGGAAAGAGAAACGTTCAAATTTGTACGCAATTAATGTGAGCACCTTGTGTTACTCGACAAATATCAAAGCGGTGGCTCATTCCCTGTCATACACGAAGCAGTTGGTCTCTCGTTATCGCATTCACAGCTTCAACAATGCAATGTCGCTGACTTTCAAGAGTGCCAGTCCTAGAGGGGATAAAAACGCGGCCTTTTACGCAACCCCACAGATAAAAGTCACAAGGTGTGAGGTCTCGAGACTGGAGGCCACCGGCGACAAACTTCATCTTTTGCTCCTTCTCTTCCAATCCAACATCCTGGAATGGTGTCTTTCAGGTAGCGTCAGACGAGCAGAACATGAACTTCATCGCTCGTTGCCTCCCACGTCCCCAGACCTCACACCTTGTGACCTTTATTTGTGGGATTACGTAAAAGACGCGTTTTTATGATCTCTATGCCTGACGCTCTCGAAAGTCTGCTAAATCGCGTTGTTGAAGCTGCGAATTTGATACCGAGAGACCAGCTGCTTCACGTGTGGCAGGAAATGAGCCACCGTTTTGATATTTGTCGTGTAACACTTGGTACTCACATGGAATGAATAAAAAATTTGAATTTTTCTGTTTCCGGGAACGTTGGAATTATGTTTCTATCTTTTGTAGTTTGGGAGCAATGAATGTCTGAAACCTGTTTCTTCTTCTTGAAGAGCCCTAAATATTGAAGTAAGCTGCAAAATAGAGAATATTTTTATTTGGGAACTCAGGATTTCTAGGCAAATTTCAAACGGTTCAAATGGCTCTAAGCACTATGGAACTTAACATCTGAGGTTATCAGTCCCCTAGACTTAGAACTACTTAAACCTAAGCTAAGGACATCACACACATCTATGCCCGAGGCAGGATTCGAACCTGCGACCGTAGCAGCAGCGCGGTTCCGGCCTGAAGCGCCTCGAACCGCTCGGCACTCCGGCCGACCAGGCAAATTTCAGTCAAGTCTTTCGCTTGAAGATGAGGAATGGGAAAATTCGTCGAAACATTGTGACAACACGATACCACGACACGGCTTATGACCTGCGAAGGTTTCGTAACATTTTTATTTATTTAGAACCGAAGTTGTATCGGATGTACAGGCCTAACGTTATGCTTTACTTAGGCTGTAGAGCACATCGTCATTGACAGTTACGCAATATCCAAACTTACGCGCTCAATACGACTGGCATACAAGGAGATAATTATACGTTTATTATTGTTAAACATTTTTGGCACGAGCTAAAAAAACAGTATATATATCAGATGCCGCTGCTAATGGATACGCGTGGCCGAAACTAGTCCGACAATAAATAAATAAAAATACTGTACATTGCCCAGCTTGTTTGTATACAGGCTTTAACGGACATGAGTACAGTCATCGAAACACGAAGAGAAACCAGTGGTCCAACAGCGAACGACCATTGCGATAGCAGCCAGCATATGCCTGGTTTTTTTTTTTTTTTTTTGAGAATAATCATTTTTGCGGTAAGATGGCTGAATTTTAGGTATCAGAATGTAAATCTACTTATGAGATATTTTCTTTCTTACTGCACGTTCACTGCTTGGTTTACTGGTTGTTCTTCGCGTTTTAATGTCCCCGTTAATACGTACCGATGAAACCAATATCCCTGTGGACTGTGTTGGGACCGCTCCATGGGCACATAAAATTCCGCTTTTAAAATACAATTTTGTTTGTAAGGGAAACAAACCGACGCTTTCCGTCGACATTGGGCGTCGCACGAAAAATGTGATAAGCGGTATTTGTTTGGGTTGATCCCAAATACATACTGCAAAAACGAAATAGCAAATATCTGCCGCAATAGCAGAGAAAATGCGCCTGGCGACTCTTACGAGGGACACCCTGTGTACATAACTCATAATTTCGGTATTCGCTACGTTTTATTGACAGTAAAGTGAACATTGTCGAAGTTCAGACTTTAATAGTCAAATACATACTACGCTGTTAATCGCCTTTTCATTGTATTGTGTCCTTAGCTGTCAATACAATAGCGCTGGCTATAAAAGACTTGAGATTAAACGAGAAATGATGATGTGACAAAATGTGACTGTGGTCTAGTGTGGATCAGATGTCCACAAGACACTGGGTTCAAAAGCACGATAAGCAACAGCGTATATCCTGCACGGCGAGGCAGCGCAACCGGCAATTAACGCGAGGTCTGCGTCATTATGACGGGGCCGTCACTGCGCGATCTGGCACGGCCACCTTCTGCTCCAGTCCTTTTCAAATTCCTCCCGCACCTGCTCGAGGAAGAGAAACCATTTCCACTGACCTACACGGTCCTTCATTTTGCCCGATGAGATCACCCATCTCAGTATAACAAAATAGCTGACGGCGAACTTCAAAACATATCCTTAGAGCAGACAAAAAATTTATAGAAAAATGCAATTACGTTCGTACCTTTAGCTTGTCGGTCCTCAATCGGGGGTCGTTACTGTCAATGAAATTATCTAAGTGTTACTTTTCAGTCTCGATAGTAGAAATTAAAGAACAGGTTACGGGGGCCATAGATTATGCTAGTTGAAATGCCAGGGATTACGAAATAGGTACTGGATTGGATTGAAGAATTCGTTGCGAAAAGAATACAATACGTCATTATTAATGGCGAGGCTTCGTCAGAAGCTGCGGTAATAAATGGCGCTCGTAAGGTTGTGTGACTGGGCCGCTGCTGTTTATAATTGAGCATTCGGCTGGCTCTGAACACTATGGGACTTGACATCGAAGGTCCCCTATAACTTAGAACTACGTAAACCTAACTAACCTAAGGACATCACACACATCCATGCCCGAGGCAGGATTCGAATCTGCGACCGTAGCGGTCGCTCGGTTGCAGATTGTAGTGCCTAGAACCGCTCGGCCACCCCGGCCGGCAATTGAGCAGTCGGTTTAAGGATTTAGCCCGCTAAGGGTGTTGACAGAAGGCACGTTTGTGTGTCATCAGCAGTGTAACACCAACTCTTCGTGCTGCAAAACAGCAGATGTCGCCTAAACGAGAGACGCTGAATGAAATTTTCCGTATATCTGCAAATGTGCAATTTTCTTCTTCATAGGTTATGTGTAGTGAAGTACTTACCGTATAGGACAACAAATGGCTGGATGAACAGGTCACAAAAATGAATATCACTGAAGGTGCCTAACGTCAATAAGCGAAACATGTCTGGTACTCGAGAATTAATTTCAGCTGCAAATGACGGAATTTTTCTAATCTTTACGATAGAACATAACTGAAGGGTAATATTTGTTAATTGCGTACAACATTTACGTTCTAGGTTTCATAAAGTGCTCAATGTGACGACCATCGGCATCCCCGACAATATGGAACACTATTTCACAATTGCTTGCAGCACCGTGTAATGTGAATCTGTCGTCATACAGCCCGTACACTGCTCCAAGACCGCACATTGCGTCCAGCATTCTCAGGTATGGCGACTGTGACTTCTTCAACAATTTGTGGCACAACTGGTCACCGGCCTCTCCCACGAACAGCTCATAAGTCGCCAGTTAATTCGAGCTTTCGAATCATATTCTTCAACCCCGATACGGAAAGAGGACCTATTCGTATTACTCTAATGCGGCAGCAGCACTATCGCTGTTGTTTTGATAAAACAGCTCTACGAGCAAAGCCCTGCCCACCTAGTCTAGACCCATGTTGGATGTCTACAGCTGTAATGTACGCTGATGCAACCCAACGTCGCCGTACCAGAACCATCAACACTAACGGTACAAACAACGTACTGTCTTAACATCATTCCATAAATTTGTGTAGCCATACGGTAAATAGTTTACCGTCTACACTGGCTCAAGTTTAACAATAACTCATATATTACTGTTATTAGAAAAATAACACCAACAAAAGCAAAACGAGGATAATGGAATTTAGTCGAATTAAGTCGGGTGATGATGAGGTAATTAGATTAGGAAATGGGACACTTAAAGTAGTAAAGGAGTTTTGCTATTTGGGGAGCAAAATAACTGATTATGGTCGAAGTAGAGAGGATATAAAATGTAGACTGGCAATGGCAAGGAAAGCGTTTCTGAAGAAGAGAAATTTGTTAACATCGAGTATAGATTTATGCGTCAAGAAGTCGTTTCTGAAAGTATTTGTATGGAGTGTAGCCATGTATGGAAGTGAAACATGGACGATAAATAGTTTGGACAAGAAGAGAATAGAAGCTTTTGAAATGTGGTGCTACAGAAGAATGCTGAAGATTAGATGGGTAGATCTCATAACTAATGAAGAAGTATTGAATAGGATTGGGGAGAAGAGAAGTTTGTGGCACAACTTGACTAGAAGAAGGGATCGGTTGGTAGGACATGTTCTGAGGCTTCAAGGGATCACCAATTTAGTATTGGAGGGAAGCGTGGAGGGTAAAAATCGTAGAGGGAGACCAAGAGATGAATACACTAAGCAGATTCAGAAGGATGTAGGTTGCGGTAGGTACTGGGAGATGAAGAAGCTTGCACAGGATAGAGTAACATGGAGAGCTGCATCAAACCAGTCTCAGGACTGAAGACCACAACAACAACATTAGAAAAATGTCTTCTTTTCTGTCACTTGCGTGTCCCCTCTATCTACTGTCCATTTCCCAGTGTTGCTCGTGTATGTGACCCTATGCTGTAGAGTGCCCTTGTGTGGCGCCACGTGTACGTCCCGTTTCCCACTTGCCGTTATGATCCTATCTTTCTGATATTGGCGTTCTCGGACCTATAATGTATTGAGTAGCCCTTTCTCCTCCAGTGTGAGTGTCTCTGCAGCATAAAGTACCGTGACCTAATAAATGTAACATGGTGACGGATTTGTGGCATTTCTGCTAATATTTCTATTATTACAGAGTTCGGTGACAGTCTTGTATGCTGTTCCCAATTTAACAATGAGAGTTTTAGTTGTCGTTTTTTCTGTGATGTTGTCATAATTTCACTAAGGTATTTAAATTTTGGAGTCCTTTTCATGCAGCTATATTTAGTGTCAGGGTCACCAGTTCTGTCTTTTCGAAGAAGCTCTGCAATCCGTTTTTTATCTGCACGCATGTTCACGACCGTGCACATCACATAAATATCTTTTACAGTCTTCTACACAAAACGAAAATAACATTATGGTTATATACGTGTGCAATTTGTGTACAATGTTAACAAGACTGCTTAGTGGTGTAGGAAGCAGAATATCTTCAAAAGAAGAACGTCAAGCTCGCACGTGAAGGACACCGACACATTACGTAAGTAATAATACATATTTATCGAGTAAGAAACTGCCGTGACCAGAACTGTTTGTAGCCCGTTAGGACAGTAGGACAGTATGTAGTTGCATTAAGTTATAATGTACGTATTTCAGGCCACTGAAGACACCTCAATAAAGTAACGCAACACGCATCCGAGAAACGAAAATTACATTACAAATTTGCACGTAGACAGGCATAGCCGAAAAATCATTAGTGTAACAATTCCACATTGGAAAACGTAGGACGTTGCTGGTAAATGAAAAGAACGGTGGGTTAAAGAGCTTTTATAGTGAATACAAAGTAAATGCAAAGAAGATTCGTACTTCAGCTGTTGATAAGATGGTAGCTGTACGGGTTACAGGCTCGCCAGGTTTCGAGAGGGTGCGTTTCTGGATGAGGTATCGAATATATTGCTTCCCCCTACTTATACCTCCCGAGGAGATCACGAATGTAAAATTAGAGAGATTCGAGCGCGCACGGAGGCTTTCAGACAGTCGTTCTTCCCGCGAACCATACGCGACTGGAACAGAAAAGGGAGGTAATGACAGTGGCACGTAAACTGCCCTCCGCCACACACCGTTGGGTGGCTTGCGGAGTATAAGTGTAGATGTAGATGTACTAAATCGAAACCGACGCTGAAAGGCATTTTAGGAAAGGCATTACAAAACGTAAACTCTATGTACAATTCCGTTTGGTTTAATGTACACTTTACAGGACTCGGCGACACCCAGCATCGGAACGATTTCTCGATAGTCGGCAGCGTGTGCGAGAATTAATCACCTCTTTTCACATTCCTGGAGATAAAACAGCATTGAGTTGATTGCGAATGCAATCGCGGTGCGAATTAGCGCCCATAACTTTGGACTGCAAAGCCACTTACATCGTTATTACGAGTCGTACTAAACTCAGAGCACACTCCTGTGAACACACAGCTAAAGCGGCAGATGCCTTACTGCGACGCACCTGATGAAATGCGTCAAGGTAGCGTGTGTTCAAATAGTCAGTAATTACATTTCCAAGAAAGGACGATAAGGGTTTACCCTTCAACTGAATATGAGGTCTTTAGAGAATGTTTGGGGAAGGAAATCGCTCGTGCCCTTTCAAAGGAACCATTTGGCATTCGTCGTAAGTGGTGGAGGGAAAGCTGTAGAAAACCTAAATGAGAGTGGCCAGGTGGGCGTTTGAACCACCGCTCTCTCGAATGTGAGTCGGTGACCACCGCTGTCCCGAATGTGATTCGGTGTCTTTAAGTTCACATTTGGGGCTGAACAAGGAGATGCAGTTGTTGACGCGCTAAACTCATTTCGAAATCCACGCACTGCCCCCCCCCCCCTCCCCCACACATAGGCTCACGCACAAACCAAATTTTCCATCAATTATTCAAAGCGGATGCTAGACTGATTATTCAAAAAAAAAATCACGGACAGGCGACACGAATATCCTCACACCCACTTTTTACGAGCGACCGATGCCTAAGATGTCAATAATAGTAACAATAAAATATACAAAACACTTTAACATAGGAATAACCTTTTTAAAACAGTGCTTAATACAGTACTCCAGCACAACGTCCAAGAAATTGCAATTCAGCGAAATAGATCAGTAAAAAACCATTTGCATTTTGGAAGTACACGGGGTGCACAAAAGTATGGAAACGCCGAAAACATAACACATTACGATGCCTCATACGAGGTAGGGAAATAGTGGCAAGTATGTGTAACGATGATAGAGCTGGGTAGGGTCTACATGTGTTTTTCTTCAAAGTAGACCACAAGGGCTGAATGATATTGATATCATGGCCAGAGGGGGTGCGACAATTAGTTCTCGTGCTCACAAAACCAGTCCTGGACGATGATAGCTGTGTGAACAGGGGCCCCGTCGTCTCGGAACACGGCATCACTATTGGGAAACAAACGCTACCGCGAGATGGAACTGAGCAGCCAAATGGTCATATAATCGTCGGCAGTAATGCGACCTCGCAGACTGACCACGGGGCCCACGACGTGGCTGCCCAGATCGTCACCGAAATTCCGCCATATTTCACTCTCGGGACGTATGCTCTGCCAGAAATTGGAAACTGTGTGAAACTCCACAGTCCAGGTTTTCCTTTCACTGTCATTTCCAACACTGACGAGTGGTTTTCGAATTTCAGCTCGCCCTGTAATTCCCTACTTCTGGAATTCCCTTCCAGTTATGTTACTGCTGACAGGATTCGCGATTGCGATGTTCAGTTCTTCAGTGACTTTTGCAGTTGTCATCATCCTATTTTACGACACAATCCTCTTCGAGGATCGTCCGTCACCTTCACTCGACACACAATTTAGTCAGCATTGTGACTTAGTGGATATTGTTTTTTCGCTTTCCCTGTATTCCGTATAAATATACAGTACGGTACCTCTCGAAACGCGGAACACTTCTGCTGTCGCGGTTACGGAAGCACCCACCGTACGAGCAGTAACAATTTCCCCACCTTCGAATGCGCCGAGCTACGAGATAACGCACTCGAAACTTCACAGGACACTGTTCTGACCAGCCGTGGCGCTTCCCACTTTTGAGAGAATTGCACAGGCGCCGTTCTTAGGTAACTACAACAGTGCAATCTGCAGGCTTCATTTACGTACGCAGTGTTTACATATTTTGGTGCATTGCACGTACCTGTGCCGCGCACACATTTAAGAAATATAATAGCAATTAACTTTCTGACTATTATGAGAACGTAATATTTTATATGGCATTAGATCGAAGCATGCACCACGTAACACTAGGGCTGTGAATACACGTACAGAAACAATTAGTACTTGAGGGGAGATGCTTTGTCTTTCAGACACTTGCGATCACGTTTAGCGCAGTCAGTCTCTCTGGGAATTTTCTTTTTACTGCAGGGACACTTCTCCTTCCCTCGTATCCTATGGTTTGGCGGCTGCACAAAGCGTGTCACATTTGTTGCTAGCATCAGCTATTGTCAGCACGTTTTCCTGTCTGGAATGTTTTTTGCACCCAACCAGGTAACAATCCAACTCACGTGGCTTCGGCCTTAGGAAAGCAATTGAAAAGTGTTCCACGTTAAAGGAAGCGTGTTTTTGTTTTACAATTTCTTGCCATTTCTGATGCTTAGTTTTCGTAGTATTAAACTGTCATGACGTTATATGAGAAATTTGGATATTGTTGTTGTTGTCTTCAGTCCAGAGACTGGTTTGATGCAGCTCTCCATGCTACTCTATCCTGTGCAAGGTTATTCATCTCCCAGTATTTACTGCAACCTACATCCTTCTGAATCTGTTTAGGGTATTCATCTCTTGGTCTGCCTCTACGATTATTACCCTCCACGCTGCCCTACAATACTAAATTGGTGATCCCTTGATGCCTCAGAATATGCCCTACCAACCGATCCCTTCTTCTAGTCAAGTTGTGCCACAAATTTCTCTTCTTACTGCTGATAACGTTCGCCTGAGTAGTCCCCGCCGCGAAATCCGAATGGGGACTATTTTACCTCCGGAATATTTTGCCCAAGAGGACACCATCATCATTCAACCATACAGTAAAGCTGCATGCCCTCGGGAAAAATTACAGCTGCAGTTTCCCCTCGCTTTCATCCATTCGCAGTACCAGCACCGCAAGGCCGTTTTGGTTAGTGTTACAAGGCCAGATCAGTCAATCATCCAGACTGTTGCCCCTGCAACTACTGAAAAGGCTGCTGCCCCTCGCCAGGAACCACACGTTTGTCTGACCTCTCAACAGATACCCCTCCGTTGTGGTTGCACCTACGGTACGGCTATCGGTATCGCTGAGGCATGCAAGCCTCCCCTCCAACGGCAAGGTCCATGGTTCATAGGGGGGATTGGATATTAAAACATGTAAAACGTAACCGCCCTTAAAATAAGGTTTTTGATAAGCGATAGAACACCTACGCATTCATCATCAGGGCTAATGTGTAGTCTGTATTAAATTGTGTAATGTCTAAACTAACGAAAACATAGCAGGGCGCCTTCCGTCTCTCACGCACTCACCACTACACAATACGTCACGCTGAAAAGTAATCCCTCCCAGGTTTTATGTGAAAAGTCTCAAAATTTATTATTAAAATTCTATATTTTTATTCTTTGCGTCTGCATAATTCCAGCCCTCCGTCGCTATAAGTTTCAAAATTGTGCGTGTAATACGGCAGTGTGTACATAGCTATGTCGGTGCGTAAGGAGCAGTTCGATGTAATCGAGTTTCCAATTCGAAGAGTTCGTTGACACGTGGACCACCCTCTCCTTCGACATGACAATTCGAGACCACACACGAGCACTGCGACATGAGCAACAGTCTTACGCCTCGAGTTCATTGACACCGATCATCCTCCACAGAGTCCGGACTCGGCCTCATCCGATTTTAATCTGTTTCCAAAACCAAAAGCACTCCTCCGAGAACTTCACTTTGATACTGATGAAGCGATGCAATCATATGTGAAGCTGTGTCTCTGCGAATGGGGACAAACGTTCTACAGCGACGGTACCATAAAGTGGTCTTTCGCTGGGAGAAATGTGTTCGTCGCTAGGGTGACTATGTTGATAAATAAATATGTGGACACGAAGAATAAAAATGTAAGATGTTAATCAAGTTTGTTTAATTAAGAAGATTTAAGGGTTTTCACTTACAATATTCGGAGGGATCACTTTTCAAGACGCCCGAGAATGGTAGGGCAATGGCCAGTTCGCATTCGGGAGGAGTGCCTTTCAAATAGCCGTCCGTCCGAGCACGTTCACATTTCCTGTGGTATGTCGACAGACACACCTCCAGTTTCCTCGCTAATCGAGCGAAATGACTTACAGGACTCGAATTCGGTGGGAAGGTGTTCAAATCCGCGTCTCGAGATTCAGTTGGCGGTTTACCTAAACTGCTATAGGCAAATGCCTGAGAGGTTCCTTTGAAAAAAGACGCGGCCGATATCCTTCCCCTTCCTCCAGGCTGAGCTAATGATCAGCCTCTAACTTCGACGTCGTCGACAGGTCGTTGAACCCCAATGTTGCTTCCTACTTTTTAATTTGTTCTTCTGACCGTGTCACACGATGGGGAATATAGATTCAATTTAAAGTCTGTCTCAAATAATGGTTCTACATGCTTCCTGGGTTAGCGTGTAGCCATAGTACCATCGTAACATCGTCTTTGTACCAAAAATTCTCATTTAGGATTCCCGAGTATTTCGGTAAGTCTCATACTTGCTGATCTTTCACAAATATAGCAGCACACTGCTAAATTCTTTCAGTCTCCTCCTTCAATCAAAACTGGCGAGGATCACGAAAACTAGAAAATACTGAAAAGCTGGTCAATTAAGAGTTTAACGCTATTTTGACAGCGAGGTCATCAGACACGGAGCACATGCTCACACGAGACGAGGGTGATACAGGAAACGTGATGGCTCCTTTTGGAACGAACTAATCCATGCGGACACAGATTAGCAGCCCTATCCTTCCAAGTACTCTAGAAGTTCAAAAATGGTTCAAACGGCTCTGAGCACTATGGGACTTAACTTCTGAGGTTATCAGTCCCCTAGGACTTAGAACTACTTAAACCTACCTAACCTAAGGACATCACACACATCGATGCCCGCGGCAGGACTCTAACCTGCGACCGTAGTTCTCGCGCGGTTCCAGATTGTAGCGTCTAGAACCGCTCGGCCACTCCGGCCGGCACTCTAGAAGTATTCAAGAATACATCGCACCAGTGTGCGGTCTCTTTGGCAGATACATTGCATTTTTCCGTACATAGAAATCTTACATTTATCTTTCAAACGAACGTTACAGAAAAAAGTTATTCATTTGTACGATACGTTCGTACTGCTGCAGCACTAGGCACCAGTGGCAATGAAATCCACGAATGTTAATGAACCTGATGAAATGAAATGAAATGCCGTGTGACGAGGGCCTCCCGTCGGGTGGACCGCTTGCCTGGTGCAAGTCTTTCTATTTGACGCCACTTCGGCGACTTGCGCGACGATGGGGATGAAATAATGATGATTAGGACAACACAACACTCAGTCTCTGAGCGGAGAAAATCTCCGACCCAGCCGGGAATCGAACCTGGGCCCTTAGGATTGACAGTCTGTAGCGCGTTTTCACTCAGCTACCGGGGGCGGACAATGCACCTGATAAGTGCGACATTCTGAGAAGTTGCTCTTCAGCACAGATTGAGGCGCAGTAGTGCTTTTTGAAAACGAATATTCAGCAGTAACGATCTTTAAAATCTTTCGATTCATTTTACCAGTTGTGATGCTAAAACACTAAACAGCGAAGTTTCTATGCTATTACTAGAATTCTCTTTAAGCTTCAAAAACCGTCGATGGCGACGACTCCAAAAGTAACGCTAGATTTGAAGTTTTCTTTATCGAGTGAAATAATACCGGCACATAACTCGAGACATTCGATTATTTTTCTACAGAAGGAAATTCGGTCCGCAGAAGCGTATCTTCTGGATAATAACTATTAAAGAATCTTTTTGGTTGAAGATCAGTTAAACGAAGTTCTCAGACAAAGTTTTCCCTTGCTGAACTTAAGAACAATTACCCTTGAAGAAACCCTGAGTGTAACATAGAACGATGAAAATTTGAAAAAAATTAATTAGATTGTTTCCGGAAGACTAATGGGGTTCCTCTCTTCTAAACAACAGTCCTAAGATTTGCTTAACTGTCTTCGTAATGTGGTAATGTAACTGCCAAGACGGACGAATACCACTAACTTTTGAAAAACACGTCAAATTATCGAAAGGAGGTCTGCAGCAAATTGCACGCGAAGGGAAGAATATGTTCTGTGTGACAGACGCTCGTAAATTTTTCACCTGCCGAGATTGTAAGTCAATGAAGTTTTTTCCTCTAAATGGAGCATTGTCTTTGTACGAGGGGCTTTCAATAAGTAATGCAATATTTTTTTCTTGGCCATGCGGAATTTGTTGTGCAGCATCGTGGAAATTCCCACTTCAGCCCCGTATAGTTTCATCAAGTTCCACTGGGTGGCGGCGCTGTACGTAGCCTTCAAAATCACGTCCAAGCAGGGAGCTGTCATTGAGTGTTTTTCGGCGGAAAACCAGAGCATACCAGATATTCTTAGGCGCTTGCAGAATGTCTACGGAGATCTGGCAGTGAATAAAAGCACGGGGAGTCGTCTGCCATGATTGCAACAAGGTCGCACAAACCTGTCCGATCTCCTGCACGGTGGCCGGCCACACACAGCTTTGATTCCTCCAGTGCTGGAAAGGGCGGACAATCTCGGTCGAGGAGCTCGACAAATCACATCAGACACCTCGCTGCTCGACTAGACGTCTCTGTCGCTAGTCCTGACGCACTCGTCCACCAGTTGGGGTACTCAAAGATGTGTGTCCGTTGGGTTCCTCCCCGCCGAACAGAAAGGGCAACGAAGGATTGTGTGTGCGGAACTGCTTACGCGTTGCGAGGCCGATCGTCAGAGTCTGATGTCATTCCTGATGATGCAACGACCAACTTTTGGAAATTTGTGGTAAGGTCTTATGGGACCCAACTGTGGAGGCCATCGGTCCCTAAGCTTACGCACTACTAAATCTAACTTACGCTTAGAACAACACACACACCCATGCCCGAAGGAGGACTCTGAACTCCGACGGGGGGGGGGGGGGACGGGCGATAGGGGGGGGGGGGAAGAGGAGAGAGCCTCGCGCGCGCACCGTGACAAGACGCCTCAGACCGCGCGGCTACCACCCTCAGCCGATTTCCTGTCAGAGGGGTTACAGTTCGTAGTAATTGGCGGAAAGTCATCGAGTAAAACAGAAGTGATTTCTGGCGTTCCCCAGGTCAGTGTTATATGCCTTTTGCTATTCCTTATCTATATAAACGATTTTGGAAACAATCTGAGCAGCCGTCTTGTTTGCAGATGACGCTGTCGTTTATCGACTAATGAAATCATCAGAAGACCAAAACAAACTGCAAAACGATTTAGATAAGATATCTGAATGGTACGAAAAGTGGCAGTTGACCCTAAATAACGAAAACTGTGAGGTCATCCACATGAGTGCTAAAACGAACTCGTTAAACTTCGGTTACACGATAAATCAGTCTAATCTAAAAGCCATAAATTCAACTAAATACCTAGGTATTACAATTACGAACAACTTAAATTGTAACGAACACATAGAAAATGTTGTGATGAAGGCTAACCAAAGACTGCATTTTATTGGCAGGACATTTAGAAAATGTGACAGATCTGCTAAGGAGACTGCGTACACTACGCTTGTCCGTCCTCTTTTAGAATACTGCTCCGCCGTGTGAGATCCCTACCAGACAGGACTGACGGAGTACACCGAAGAAATTCAAAGAAATGAGGCACGTTTTGTATTACCGCGAAATATGGGAGAAAGTGACACAGAAATGATACTGGATTTGGGCTGGACATCATTAAAATAAAGGCGTTTTTCGTTGCTACGGAATCTTCTCACGAAATTCCGATCTCCAACTTTTTTCTCCGAATGCGAAAATATTTTGTTGACACCGACCTAGATAGAGAGGAACGATCACCAAGATAAAATAAGGAAAATCAGAGCTCGTACGGAAAGATACAGGTCTTCATTCTTCACGCGCGCTATACGAGATTGGAATAATAGAGAATCGTGAAGGTGGTTCGATGAACTCTCTGCCAGGCACTTAAATGTGATTTGCAGAGTATCTATGTAGATGTAGATGTCGATGAACTTTAAGCGTATTGTGCTACCCTCAGGAAATTGAAGTAACGAGCTTAACGTGTTCGTCGCTACGAAAATACAAACGAACTTCTTCTCCATGACAATACAAGGCCTCACACAAGTCTGCGCACCCCAGAGGACTTCACAAAACTTTACTGGACTGCTCTTCCTCGTCCACGCTATAGCACGCATCTCACACCTTCCGACTTCTGTCTGTCTGGCCCAATTAAGGGTGCACTACGTGAAAGCACTACGTGGATGTTGGGGAGGTTGCTGAGGCAGCAAGACGTTGTCTCCGACGTCGACGAGTAGAGTGGTACCATGAAGGCAAACAGGCCCTTCAGTAAGGTGGCGTAAGGCCGCCGCGTTGGACGGAAACTGTGTTGAAAAAAGGGTTTTGTAGCCAAAAGAATGGGGAATAATATGGCGTATTGGAAGCCTGAAGAAAACCAACCTGTTTTCAGAAAAAAATGTGTTACATTAGTCACTGAACGAGCGTCGTACAACACAATTTCATAGCTCGTGGCAAGGAGAATACAGTAATATAATGGATTCCAGTGTTAGCAAAACATGCCAGTGTATGTAGCTGAGCGATTTGGTCGCCTGGAGGGAGTATAAGAGTCGGTGAAACTGTTGTACGACTGAACGTTAACGGACCCAGAGGGAAGGGCACGCCGCTGCATTTTCAGGTAGGTGACAAGTACGGACGAGGCCATTACAAAGACTAGCAGCGTCGCCAGAAATTGGTAAATCCCAAAGCTGGGAATTTGCACGTCTCTTGCTTGCATGACCTTTGTGCAGAAGATGCACCAAAAAGGATCGCAGTAAAATCTGATCTGCGATCCAATGACAACAATATTTTCACCATCTTAAAAAGTGTGGAAGTTAATATTTCACAGTGAATAAGCATTAACCCAACAAACCTCTGAATTAACATCTTCATGCGATTTCAACAATCGATATCTCAGATGATAAAACTGCACGATAGCCATCATCACACAGAGCCACTCATTCGCATGTACTTTATTTATTGACTTAGGACGATTACGACGACTTTTATATCCTTTTTATTACATAAATGTTGGTCAGAGCAATGTATTCTCCACAATTACACAGCATATTAACGCAGCATGAATTCCTCATATCTTGACATACTTGTGTAGTTATTTAATGAACAGTTTACTAGTAATTTTATTTAAATGTTGATTGCAAGTGCTATTAAAAATCTGTGCTAATTTAAGAGTGCTTAATCGCATGTGTTAGCGGACACCACAGTTAAAAAATGAACCAAAAGACGCTTCTGTCAAGGAGACATGAATAATTTTTTAAACAGTATTTAACGACAATTCGTTGTCATTTAACGTGAGCCCACATGCACGAGAATACTAGCTTAATTATTTATTAACAAACCCATATTTGTAATTATTGTGGATGATCAGAGTGTGACTATACATTTATAACATTTTTTGTTTAAATATTGTTGAAATATATTACATTAGTCTGAGAAGTGGTCAAATTGAGCCAAATCATGTCTATAGGCCTTAAGAACGATGTATTTTTGGTGGGGACAGGCTTCAGCCAATGGAAAAGCAGACAGTAGTAGAACGCTGATGGAGTGAAGTGGAGGCTGGAACTTTTGGAATGAAGAGCTTAAGGGAGCGATTCTGGGACCTAGATGTTCGTTCTAGAAGAAGAAAGTTCTGCCTGTGGTAAAGGGTGACTTATGATTGAGTGGGTGATAGATTCTGGGCGATGAATGGCCGCTACCATATTTTAACTTCAACAGGGACTTCATTTCTCGATAGGTCTAAATGTGCTCCAGTGTAGGATTGTAACTTTTTCCGCTTGTATTACGGAACTGAGGACAGACAGACTATGAATCACTATTCTTTGTATGTTAATTTGTGAATCATCAAGTTGAAGTCTGAACTATTTTGAGCTGGTGAATATATCATGTGTTGCAATCACAAAATGGTCTCAGTTTTTGTGTATCTTTGATGTCTATTTAGTTTGGGTATTTTTGTATCACTCTCGTAACGCTCTGAACGCAATTTTACTGCATTTGATAAGGATATTTTCTGTCTGTATTTTAACTGAAAATAGTAGGACCTCTTCCCGTTTATGTGAGATGTCCTTTCCTGAATAAACATTATTCATCATAGTTCACAGCCGTCTACCTCAATTACAAATGTTAGAATAGAACCCTCGTTATTAAAGCAATCACTTAACTTTTATGTTGTATTTCTGTATATTTTATTAACTACCAATACTAGCCAATGTATAATAGACTGTTTGACTGTAGGATCACAGCTACAGGTTATTTATTATTTGCAGCGAATTAGCCTCAGAGCACGAAATCAGACGTGCGCGGCTCACCCTATAACTACATCGAGCTATTCTTTTAAACAGAATCGTGCATAGCCGAAGTACCTAAAGTACGAGTAACCATAGGTAAAGACGCAACTGGTTTTCTCGTTAGTGATGCTGTTTGGAAGAGCAACTACACTAGCAGTAGCCGTTGGGTACCGTCCCACCGGTTAAGGAGCTTCATGTAAGCTATGTTATCCGGTATTTAATGGCAATGATGATGAAACTTTATTGTCTCGATACGATTCGTCTTCATATTTAGGACACATTCTGACTGTTTCCGCACCGTTCCATTACACGTATTTTACACATATTGGCACATGCTTGGCAATTCACTAACATTTTTACGACGCATTCGGGAGGACGACGGTTCAATCCCGTCTCCGGCAATCCTGATTTAGGTTTTCCGTGATTTCCCTAAATCGTTTCAGGTAAATGCCGGGATGGTTCCTTTGAAAGGGCACGGCCGATTTCCTTCCCAATCCTTCCCTAACCCGAGCTTGCGCTCCGTCTCTAATGACCTCGTTGTCGACGGGACGTTAAACACTAACCACCACCACCACCACCATTTTTAGGAGATATTTATCGCAGGTAAATAGTACACCTTTTACTTTAGAAAAATATCTACTCCAGAATCTCCTTCGATGAAATATAGAGTACTAGCCATACTACAAACTGCTGGGTTACTTGTCTATTACTTCTTGCACTACAGTTTTTTTCGGTATGTTAAACTACTTCATTCTACGTATTAACTTGCTCATTCTAAGAAGCGTTACGGCGCTGTGACCGACGGAGAAGACGTTTCTATACAAGATGCACAACTTCATGCCGATGTTCATTTGTTTCCGTTCGCTGTCAATGGTAGCTTTCGATAACGCGTGCGTCGATTATTTTAATCAAAGTGTCATCAAATTTAAACAATTTCAAATTCAATTAGAAATAAGATTTTTGTGGTCTCTCGGTCGCGAGTGTGTAGACGCGTCTGCTAACTGCTGCCATCACGAGCCAGCACACTAGAAAGACCTAAACCCGGATGCCACCGTTTGAGAGCACAGTTTGTATATTCTGCCCTTACCCGAGGAAAAATGGGAAAAAAATCGTATTTAAGATAGCACAATGCTGAGACAATTGTTGCGGGTAGAATTTTGCTTACGCCTGCGTAAGAATATTCAGCATTGAAGAAGTATAGCAGCAGGACAGCAAAGTGTGCAATAAAAGTCGGCAATATATTTGTATAACTATTATTAGAGGAACGTGCGGGTGGCTTACCGAAGAAGCGCGACACGAGGCCCCATACGCTGCTCCCCAGAGCGCTCATGGCGGACTGTGACGGGGCTGCTAATTCGCCTTCCACTGTCACTTCGCAGCAGCGCTCATTAGCGGCTTCTAAACAACTGCTGCCTCGCGCGATGTGTGGCCGAACTCTCCTGCGCTGTGCGTCACGCCACCGAGCGACTTACAGGAAGGAACGGGTCGACGGGCGCGTAATAGGCACACGTTTGTGTATTTTTTCCGAAGAATGCACAGCAGTTAAATCAGTCCTGGTCTTGATTATAGACTTTACTGTGAGATGGTTCAAATGGCTCTGAGCACTATGGGACCTAACATCTGAGGTCATCAGTCCCCTAGAACTTAGATCTACTTAAACCTAACTAACGTAAGGACATCACACACATCCATGCCCGAGGCAGGATCTACACCTGCGACCGTAGCGGTCGCGCGGTTCCAGACTGAAGCGCCTAGAACCGCTCGCCCACACCGGCCGGCTACTGTGAGATGCAAACATCAGGGAAGAACTTCGCAATTTCCGATGTTCAAATCATTTCGAGTAATTTAGTACAATGAAATAGTGGGGCGCTCGTGCACATACCACAAAATTATGCCACCTAGCGTGCTACTACACGTCTTATTTTCTTTAGCGGTTACCCCGTCTAGTACGTGCCCCACTGTGCTCAAGTTTGGGCAATTTTATTCTGCTAAACTCGGAGGCTAGAGTCATCAGTTAACTAAGGGAGGGACGTAGTAAGCGCCTGTCTGTCAATTGTGTAAACTTCGTTGTGTGTGTGGTCGTATTTTAGTTGCTCGTGTATCAAAGTGGGAACCAGCCCAGCATTTGCCTAAACAAGCGTGGGTAAGCACAGTGAGGCTGTCCGGAGCAACAGCACCGTCGATCCGGCTTTGCCTCATATTCCTCTCTCGCAAGCTAGCGCGATGCGCTTAACCAAATGGTTCAAATGGCTCTAAGCACTATGGGACTTAACATCTGAGGTCATCAGTCCCCTAGAACTACTCAAACCTAACTAACCTAAGGACATCACATACATCCATGCCCGAGGCAGGATTCGAACCTGCGACCGTAGCGGTCGCGTGGTGCGCTTAACCCTGTTTATTTAGATCTTTAGGGTTACACTACCAGGCTGCTCGATACTCCATAAAATATTTAAACATGTATAAGTAATTACATCAAACCGATATGTTACATTTAATTGCATTCCACTCTCACTTTTCATTGTTAGTTCATAATGCATAGTTGTATGTTACTTAAGTGCCAGTATTAATTTACACTGTAAAAGTAGCTGATAGCTGAAAGCAGCATTGCACGCGTTTCACGTAGTAATTTATTCGCTAGTAGCAATCGAATACTTCAATCTGCATCAGTCACGACTTATTGCACTTTAAAGTCGTATTTAATACATGTTTCTACCACGTAGAATACCATATTTTCGTGCAGAATACGATTCTGCTATGGAAGCACGGATAAAAATATTTATTTGCGAGTCTGATAACTTCCAGATCATTGTTGCTGTGAGCTGTGTACTAACCGCCGCCATTATGATCTTTTTTTTGTATCTCACTATTTCTATTACGTCAGAAGATGCCTTCCTCACTAAACCGTGCGGAATATTAAAGATCGTTCTGCGCTGTGCAAACGATTCTGTAGAAGTGTAAGAAATTTAACTTAGAACTCAGTAATAATTTTTTAGGAGCACTCTAAATTAATGAGCATAGCCGCGAACATTTGAGCGTCATTTGATACACGAAATCAGGCTGCTTCAAATGAAAAGTTTCTCCCGGTTGCGTCAAATGCTTATATTTGTGACACTCTTGCCCAAATTACAAGCCAACTTAGGTTTAGCTTTCGCGCTAATGCTCTGCAGATTAAAAATACAGTACGAATAGTACTGAAAAGTTTCATTGCGACATTAAAACACGGAGGGTCGCTTACGCTACACGAAATTCCTAAACGTTACGTTGCGAACCAAGAAGTAGAGCACAACATACCCAAACAACAAAAGAACTATTGCAGACGATTTCGCTGAAGCTTAGTGTCGAGTGACATTTCTGCGGTCATTATGCTGCCAAGAAATCACTAGTCACAAGACGGAAAGCGCGACTTCACTGAGCGTGTAGCGAATAAGGCCATCACCAGTTTGTCAGGCAGTTAATGGAAGAAAGCTTTATGGAATGGTGAATAATGGGTCACACGACTTGGGACTTAAATGGGCGAGTACAGATTTATCGGATGCAGCGTGATCAGTGTTTACCTGCGTATATTGCGGCGGCAGCGAAATTCGTCTGACCTGATGTGACGATCGGGGCCGTTTCCCTCTTTTACGCCCAAATATTTAGTTTGATGGCAAAGTGAATGTAGAGGCTGGCATGATTTCGACACCGTGACAGCGGTATTGAATCGGATCTTTCCTATACTGACATGGCTATATGATTACTGGCATTGCACGGTTACGTAATAATTCACCATCCGTATCCCGACGACAGTAAGCGCCTTTACTGAAGCCGGTATTTCTATGTTTATGTATAATACGATTAGTAACTTCTCAGAACGTAAATGCATGGGAAAATTATTTTTCGCTCATATATTACTTTGCACATAGTTCCATGGGTTCCATTTGTCTCTAAAAAATTTCGCAAAGTTCTACAGAGTCATGGGGATTGTTACCAATACGGGCCCCAAAGACTACGGATTCGATGGCAATGTCGATCGTTTTTGCCTTTTTTTTTTAAATGTCAACCATTTGCGACGGGGCGGGGTCGGTCGTATGCATTTTGGTTAACGCTATCGTTCAGTCCACCTGCCTCGATAGGATTCTTGCCGATGTCCCTTGACTCTGTGTTAGCAGATACGTGCTAGGCAGTGTAAAGCAGCCTTGATGAAACCACCACCTAATACCTACCACAAAGAGGCGACGCAACTCTAGTTCAAAGTCAGTTCCTGAAAGTTCATAATTAAAAAATCGGGCGTTCGGGATTTCAGTCTACTTCCAGAAAAGCGTTTCAAATTAGATTAACTCTGCTTTTTATTCACATTGAAACACATGAAATGGCTATCAAGTCCGTATTTAATTTGGTAAAACGTTTCATTCAAAGTTCACTGTCTCTATAACAAACATTCACTCGAAAAGCAACCAGAATTTTAGTAAGTCCGACCCGACTAATTTTCACGTTCTACTAGTCACAGACCCACAACTATTCGCGAGTTAAACATTCGGTTCTTTCAGTGGTCTTCTTCGGAAAAGGTGCTCGCCAAAATATTCCGTACAGACCACGAAACACGCCATGCAGAGTTGTTAGTACGACCAGAAAGTTCACATGCTCATATCTCTCAGAACTATTTAATTTAGAAACACCAAACTTTCATTAAAATTTTCGTAATTCCAGTCGCTTCCGTCACGATATGTTCGAACCGAAATTAGCTCACTATTTTCTCATCTTACAGAGTGTTTTTAAGGAGCGATCTGATATCGTGTTACCCGTAGACCGACTAGCAAGCAACTCTTCTCAAGGTACTCTCCTCTTTTCGCGCGGGAACAGCTTCTGATTAGCTGTTTATCTAAACTACCAATCAGAACGTTCCTTCCAGATTATTCTCGGGGCAAATCTTACCTTATCCAGTCACCAATTTGTTAGTAATTAATGTCACCAAAACTTCAAATTCTTGTATTATGTTTAATCAAAATAAACGAAGTGAAAAATATTCTTAAAATTTATAAATAAACTTATTCCGCCTCTAACTTTCATTCTGGCTACTTTTATACAAAAGCAAGCACACACCGACATACGTCACCTGAATCGTGGTTGCAACATAAACTTTCTCACAGTTCGTTTGTACAAGGTTTTACGAAAAATGAAATATTAAAGTTTAAAGTATGTCCCACATATACTTCTCAATCATTCTCACGCACTCACACGGAAAAATAATAATTTTGACCGATTTTTGTATTACGAAATGCGCAGTGACTAAATTTTTAAAAAGAAAATTCTAATTAATCGATTTTTATGCACTGATAACTTTGGAATGGCTGCAAATGATAATGAAAGTCAATCTGTTATTGTTCCTAACTTGGTTTTAAGAAACAAGTGTAGGTTTTATAAGTTTTAGGTTCAGATTTAGGTTTTCCGTGATGTCCTTACATCGCTGCAGGCAAATGCCGGGATGGTTCTTTTGAAAGGACACGGCCGATTTCCTTCCCATCCTTGTCACAATTCAAGCTTTTGCCCCGTCTCTCGTGACCTCGACGTCGACAGGACTTTAAACGAGCCGGCCGCTGTGGCCGAGCGGTTCTAGGCACTTCAGTCCGGACCCACGCTGCCGCTACGGTCGCAGGTTCGAATCCTGCCTCGGACATGGATGTGTGCGATGTCCTTAGGTTATTTAGGTTTAAGTACTTTTAAGTCTCGGGAACTGATGACCTCAGTTGTTAAGTCTCATAGTGCTTTGAGCCATTTGGACTTTAAACCCAATCTTCCTTCCTTGCTTCGGCAGATATTTTCAATTTCGCTTTTGCGGTGTGTGGATGGTGGAAGCCCAAACAAATACTGTTATCACGTCTCTCATGTGACGCTCAGTGTCGACGAAAGAGTCGATTTGTTTCCCTTTATGAACAACATGACTTTTAAAACGGGATTTTCCATGCCCATTCGGTACGCCTGTTCCAAATCAGTCTTTTGTGATACGCGTTTTATCGATATTTATTAACGCGGACAGAAAGAAACGAGGGATAGCTAGTACTCCAGTCCATGGATCCTACAAGTCAGTAGGGGACTGTTCATGCTGATGGAGGCTCCGTAATGGTGTGGGGCGTGTGCACTTGAAGTGATATGGGACACATGATACGTCTAGATACGACTCTGGCAGGTGACACGTTCGTAAGCATCCTTTCTGACCACCTGCATCCATTCATGTCCATTGTGCATGCTGACGGATTTGGGCAATTCCAGCAGGACAAAGCGACACCTCACACGTCCAGGATTGCTACAGAGTGGCTCCAGGAACACTCTTCTGAATTTCAGTACTTCCGCTGGCCACCAAACTTGCCAGACATGAACGTTATTGAGCATATCTGGGATGCCTTGTAACGCGCTGTTCAGAAAAGATCTCCAACCCCCTCGTACTCTTGCGGATTTACGTACAGCCCTGCACGATTCATGGTCTCAACTGCGTCCAGCGCTACTTCAGACATTAGTTGAGTCCATGCCACGTCGAGTTGCGGCACTTCTGCGCGCTCATGGGGGCCCTACACGATATTAGGCAGCTGTACCAGTTTCTTTGGCTCTTCAGTATAAGAGGTATGTGAAGTTCAGAACTCAATTTCCCAAAGCAGTTCGATGCAACTCTAAAAATTCTCAAGAAAATTGACTTCGAAAATTTCCGAGAGCCTTTAAAACGCTAAAGAACGACTGTTTTCGTGACAAGATGCGTGTGGAAGAAGCTCGCCTACCACGGGGGTTGGCCCGCGTTCGATTCCTGCCCATATTAGCATATTAGACAAAGCTGCATGTTCAATGAGCATTTCTGTGAAGGACGAAAAAACATTAATTTGTAAATTATTTTTAATTTAAACAGTCTTTATTAAAAATCCATACTAACATTATAAATGCGACAGTAGCTCTGTTAAGTTTTCGCGACCCAACTGCTGAACCAATTTCGATGATGTTTGGTATGGAGATAGCTTTAACACTGAGGAATAGAACAGGGTACTTAGAAATCGACTCCTGCGGAGTGAAATGAAAAATGGACATCTTCATTTTACCTTATGAATGTAAACCGAGTTAAAATTTACGAAATTTGTCGTACACTTTGTATAATGTATACTTACTCCAGCAGCACGATGGTAGTTGCGCGCTTGTATTTGCAATGAAAACTGCATTTTTTTGTGCAATATGTATTTAGAAATTAGTCGCTCATTTTTCCCAAAAATGATAATTAGATATGTGATAATTAGCATATATCTGGTGAATTTTATATTTAAACGATGAACGTATTCGAACTTAACATAAAAAATGAAAAAAATAATAACTGAAACGTGCCTCGAAACAGGGACTGCAAATCTCGAGAGCTATTGATTTTTTTCTATCTTTAACTATTTTACGCTTCACGGAAATGCTAGCAGAACACGTACCTCTGAAAATTTGCATCGGCCAGTAATTAGACCTAGAGCCCCTGCGTAGTACGCAAGCAATTACCACAAAGTCACACAGCCTCTCAATGCATACAAACTTACTTTATGGTATCTAATAAGATCAGAAAACTTCAAACTCGATCTTCTCGAGAATTTTTGAGAGTTTCGTTGAATTGCTTTAGGAAACTGATATTTGAGTTCTGAACTTGACGTACCATCAACATAAAAAAAATTACGTAAATCCGATTGCCGTGTGGTCTCCCTGCCTCCCGCTGACTACCACCACCAGGCGGCAGCACTGCTCAGTTGCTGCTGGAATACTAGCTAATACATAGCGTTAAAAAGAATATCACATCATACTAATTTGGACAGCTCTATCGAATGGAGACATAAAATTCCACTTTAAAAATAATTTTATTCATAACGGGAAACAAACCGACGCTTTCCACCGATACTGGGGGTCACGTGAAAGACGTCGTAAACATTATATGTTTGGGCTGACTCCAGATGCGCACTGCAAAAACGAGATGGCAAATACCTGCCGTAACAGCAGAGAAAACCGGGCTACGGCCCACACTCAACTCTCCCCTTCGCCTTCATCATCATCGTCTTCACCGTCGCCTTCGCCATCGCCCTCGTAATGACCCTCCCCCTAAGTACGTCCATGACTATTCCCGTGCCAACTGGAATGCCTACCAGGATACCCTCTCCACCCAGGTCGATAGCCACCCCTTCACCTACCACCACCCTGACGATGTACCCCAGCCGCCTCCTTTCTCCAGCAGTCCTTATCTGAGGCCGTGGAGGCCCACATCCCTACTGTCGCCATCCACCCCCACCGTCCTACCTTACCCCCACGGGCCGTCCTCCTCCTCCGTGAATCCCGCCGCCTCTACCGTGCCTTCCTCCGCACGCGTGACCCGGACACACTACGACGCCACCGGCAACTCCAACGACACATTCGTAATTTGCTCGCGGCTAAGAAACGACGGGACCGGCGACAGACATGCACCCGTTTAAATGCTACCCTGCCTATAAACTCGTCCAAGTTCTAGTCAACCTTCCGTCGCCTTACCGGAACTAAACCCACCCCCTACTATCCTCTTCTCCATGATTATCACCACTTCCCTGACACCCTTAGTAAGACCAATCACTTTGCCTCCTACCACTCTGATGTATTTTCCATCCCCGATGATCCCCAGTTCAATTAATCCCTCTTCCCGGATGTCCGCAATCGAACTGACACCTCTGTCCCTCCCCTTGCACCTGGTTTCCAGTACTTGGACAACACCGCACACACGGAACTCAATGCCGCTATCACTACACAGGATCTCATTGCTACACTCCGCACAAAACGCAACACCGCTCCTGGTCACGATCGTGTCACCTACCGTCACCTTCGTGAAGCTCCTGTCTCTTTCCTCTCCACCCAGGCCAGGCTCTACAATGTAGTCCTGTCCACCGGTTACTACCCCGACCTGTGGAAAACCTCCCGTATCCTGATGTTCCTTAAACCTGGCAAACCGCCGTCCGCTGTCTCCTCCTACCATCCCATCAGCCTTACCTCGGTCTTCAGCAAGGTCCTGGAATCTATCCTCACCTGACGCATCCACCAGCATCTCCGCCAGCACCGCCTCCTTCCCGTTACCCAGTGTGGCTTTCGGCCATCCTTCTCTTCCGACGACCTTCTCCTTCACCTCACTCATCTCCTTTCCGACCAGCTCAATTCCCGTCGCTCCGCTATCTGCCTCTCCCTGGACCTCGAACGAGCTTATGACTGCGTATGGCATTCCGGTCTCCTCTTCAAGCTCCAAACCTTCGCCCTTCCCATTAATTACGTCCGTCTGATCGGCTCCTTTCTCTCCCACCGTCCTTCCTACGTTACCATCCATAACAAGGATTGCTACACCTTTTTTCCATCTGCTGGTGTGTCCCAAGGCTCTGTCCTATCCCCCCTTCTGTACCTTTTGTATTCGGCGGACATACCGCCGCCGTCACCCCCCGTCCACCTTCTCCAGTACGCCGATGACACCACCTTCCTTGCCCTCGCCCCCACCCTGCAATCCTCCCAGCACCTTTTCCAATCCCATGTTGACGGCTCCACCACTTGGTGCAACCAGTGGTAGCTCAAGGTCAATCCCTCCAAAACCCAGGTGATCATTGTAGGCAAAACCACCCCTTCCTTTCGCCTCCTTGATTTCTATCTCACCGTCTATGGCTGTCCTATCGCCCTCACCCCCACCCTCAAGTACCTTGTCGTCACCCCCACCGTCGCCTCTCCTGGACCCCCCATCCCTGGACAATCCAAGCCAAGGCACGCTCCCGACTCTGTCTCCTCAAGCTCCTTTCCGTCCGTACGTGGGGTCTGGACCCCTCCACCATCCTCCACACCTATAAATCCCTCATCCACCCTATCCTTTGTTACGCCCATTCAGCCTGGATCTCCACCCCCCTACCTTTTGTAAATCCCTTCAAATCCTTGAACGCCATGCTCTCCGCCTCGCCTATCGCATCCGTCTCCCCTCCCCTACGTGCATCCTGTATGATCTCATTCTGTGCGCCCACCTCCTCCTTTTCCTTGAAAGGATATGCATCCTGTACACCTCCCGCAAACTCGATCCTCCTCACCCACTTGTCTCGCCCATCCTCTCCCAACCCCACCCACTGCTGCGCCTGTATTCCCATGTCCCACCCGGTCTCCATCTCTCCACCCTCCTTACCCTCTCACAAGGTAGCTTCCGCCAGCTCCCCTTCCCTGATGATGTCCTACTCCCCTCCATCTACCCCTACTATCAACTTTGATCCTCTCCCCCACTTCCTGTGTCCTTTCCTTTAGGCACCCCCCCTCCCTTCTCTTTCCTTTTCCCCCGTCCCGTTCCTCCACCCCTCTTCCCCCGGGCTTCTCCTCCCCCTTCCTCCCTTCCCCCTATCTCCCCTGCCCATGGCATCTGCTCTCCCCTCTCCCTCTCCCAGCCCCCTCCTCCTTTCTTGACAGGTTCCCGGACTCGTACACGGTTAGTGAACTTTCGCGCGCCGGAGATCAACGCCTCGTGTTTCTGGGTGTGCCGTCGTTTTGTGCTCAAGTGGTTCAGTGTTATTCGTTTTGTGCACTTACGTTCACGTGTGACAATCTTCGTGTCTGTATGAATCCAGGTGTCTGCACAAATTTTATCTTGGACTCTACGCCCGTGAACGGCTCCATGTATTTTAAAAAGTGTTTGTCTCCGTTAAATGTCCACCATATTTTTACTCTAAATGTCTTCATTTGTATCTTTTGTGTTTCTCTGAGGCCAAAAAGCGGCGTGGTAGGCTGCTGCTGGACTGCCTGTAAACAGGTTTAAAAATAACAATAAAGAAAAAGAAGCAGAAAAAACGTGTCTGACCGCTCTAAGCAGAGGCACTCCAGTCCAAAATGCAAGAATCAGCGGTTCCGAAGCAGATATTAGCGGACTACTTAAATCCCAAATGTTAAATCCATAGTATGTATTTGAAATAAACTAGGACTACTTAAATCCCAAATGTTAAATCCATAGTATGTATTTGAAATAAACTAGGAAAAAAACCGTAAGGTTATAGTTCTAGGTCCTGTCAGTACCGAAGTCATTAGAAGTCGTTGCAGAAGGATAGGGAATAAATGCGACTGTGATATTTTCAAAGGAACCATCCCAGCATTTGCCTTAAGTGGTTTAGTGAAACGACGGAAGCTTCAATCTATATGGACAGGTGGGGATTTGAGCCCTCGCATAAACTAGAGTGTCAGCTGAGCACTTCATCAGCTTTTCTAAAATCCTGGTAATAACGATTCACTACACTTATCCCGCTCCGAATCGATGGATGTGGTTTTTAGGCAGTTTCCTCAGATCCATCTAGATGAATACGGGGCTCTTTAGACACGGACAAATGGCATACACAAATTCTGTCCCAAGGGAAGCTGTGGTGTCAGGAAGGGAATGCGACCACTCAATGTGACAAACACTGTCAAAATAATGACAATGCCGAGATACGGGACAAGGCAAGGAAGAACAGATTATCTAATCACTACGCTGGGAACAAATTTAGTGTCCAGTGTAGTAGAAAGGCTGTTACGAAGAATAAATACTATGATAATACGGGGTGTTCAAAAAGTCTCTCCGCAGTGCCGTATGATTGTTAGCAGCGCGTGTCGTATGATTGTTTGTCTGCCTGGGTTACTTCCCTTCATGCGGACTCTCCCAACATTCCACTGTTTCGTATATCTCAGCCAGCGTCAGTATCGTTGGTGTGTGTCGTTACGTGTTGACGTTAACGTTTAAGTTTAGTTCCTTTTTTCGTTTCTTTCCTTTTTGTCAGTGTTAAAATGCTAACCACTGAAGAACGTGTGTTTTTAGCCGAAAAATTGTTCAAAGCTGGCGCCAGATACACAGTTTCAGTTCGTCAACCATTTCATTCAGTTTTCCCGGAGACACATCGCGATACTGTGCGAGATTTGATTAACAAATTTCGAAGTACGGGTTCAGTGACAGATGCACCGAGAAGTGGTCGTCCTAGCGTTTTTTGTGAGGATAAACTACTCGATATTTCCGATAAAATGTCCATGAGTCCGAACAAGTCAGTAAGAAAACTCGCCCAGGAAACCGATGTTAGTGTCGGAACGGCCCACACAGCTATAAAGAAAAAATTAGAACTTTTCCCATACAAAGTGACAGTCGTGCAAGAACTGAAAACTACTGATCACGGCAAGAAACTACAATATTGTCAACAGTTCAAAAACTTCGTTCAACAAAATGGAAGCGATATTCTTAATGAAGCGTTTTTCGCTTATGAGGCGTGGTTTCATTTACCCGGGTACGTGAACTCGCAAAATTCTCGTATGTAGAGTACTGCAAATCCATTGTGTATTCATGGAGAACCACTTCTGTGAAAATAGGAATTTGGATTGCATTTTCTAGACGTCGGATTTTTTCAGAGAAACAACAGACGCACAACGATACTGCAGTGAGTTTTATTTCGGTACATTCACTGCGGCATACGGCACTCGCGGCTAACGGTCATGCGGCACTGCGGAGAGACTATTTGAACACCCCGTAGTAAAGTAGGTCAACACGTTGCTACTTGCACAGTTGATATCAAACAATAATGTGTGTGGAGAACATACGGCCATACAGTGAAAACAGAATGCGGCACGTCCACGCGCATGGCTGGGATGACAGCCGGTAAAAAGTACCTTAATACAGGGTTCATAGAGGGTGACTAGTTCTAATTCTTGGGTACTAACGTACCACTCTAGACGAAGGTAGTTTGACACGTTTGTCTGTATCTGGTGCTTGTGGACTCCTGGCTGTTCCGGAGATTTTGTTAGAGGTTCATAACTATACCGAAAAGTAATAAAATAGCGTTCTTAATCTACTATTACACCGACAAGTTTTTCAAGTTTTTGACTAATAATATTCAAACTTTTGGTTTGATCAACACAATGGGCTATAGCTTATTACTTAAACTGTCATCTGTAGTATCTACGGACGTATTAGCAATTTTAAATATAGTTATACACATCTGTTTTGGTAAGAAGTGTAATATATCGGTCTTTCGCTCCTACTCGAAGTTTGAGTTTCGTTTTGTTACGTTAATCCGCATACAGCTTTGAGGCACAGCAGAGCGCATTTCCAAGTAGTGCAGTGCGCAGCTCTGAGATAACTTAGCTGCCATCTGCCTGTGAGATCTGCAAACATGTGATGAGCCGCCGTCGCGACGGCGTGTTAATGGGTTTGAATTTTAACCCGCCTAGGACTCCTGCCGATGCGCTCGTCGATCGTAGAGAAAAGCTCGGCTCGCATCTTAACCACTGAATAGCCGTAACAACACAAGAACAATACTGTACTACAAAAGTGAGGCGCACAGTGCTTTCTGAATGTCGGCGGACACGGTGACAATCAGTCATTGCACTGCAACGTGTTTAATTCTGCGGACAATAGCCAAGTAAACTAGAAGAAACTTCTAGGTAGATATTAGCTACAATACCACCCATACTACCGCAAGCCAGTAGCCAACATAATAAAGATGTAACTTCAGCATGCTCCATCTGAAGATGAGCCTGAAAAGGCTCGAAAATTAGTTTATGGAAAGTGACATATTTCCAAAGTGACCGGTCACAGTAATCTTTATTTATATTCAAGTAACACAATCAAGTGTCCTAAAATGTCTGTAATGTGTAAGAGTAATAAATAAAAACTTCCCTCAGCAGCAACCAAATTTTAATCATTTAGTAATGAAAGGTGAGTCAGCAAACGGAATACGGAACGGGTACAACAAGTACTGGAATTGACCTAATGTCCACAAAACATGGTGCGAAAAAGCAATCAAAATATTTATACGAATTTGTTTCGTTTTCTCCTTTTAGGAGAGACGCGGATCGGAGGCCGTGCAGGTAGGCAAGCTCCTTGGAACATTCCCCTAGTTATATACGTCAGTTCAACGAAATTGGTTCGTACCTGGCCTGGCTGAAAGTTAGTTTGTGTCGATTCTCTGAAACACGAGTGAATGCTGCACGGTTCTCACAACAAAGTCACCCTGCAACCTGTTACAACTAAGCTGCCAGCGACACATAATGACAATAATCGATACCGACTCGTGCAAGCACTGAGCTATTCCTTTCTCATTATGATTAGATTTGCAACTTGCTCCAATACCGTGACTCACTGCATCGCTTCGAGGTCTGCCAGCCCTGTATTTCTTTTCTCATTAGATCGACATGCTATAACTTCCCACCTTCCACACCACATACGAGGGCGTACTGTAAAGTAACGCCTCACAATTTTTTATTCTGTTCTCAATACCGGTTGAGGCATTACATGTCACTTGTACTACTCGATCGACTTTCCCGCTTCGTTGTAACGCTCTGCCGCTACAGGGCTTCGAATTATAGCGGTATGTAGGGTAACTGTAGGTGCGTGACAAACAGCAGGAAGCCTGACTGCAATTCAAATCCAGAGAAGAAATAAGTTACGTATAGTAATGAATCTAGCGACATCATCAGTAATGTGCGACGTTTGGTTGTTCGTACTCGTAACGAAGGAAAGCACAGCGCCAACCTCAACGTGTATGGCAACCGACGAGGCTCATCGGCATTGGGTTGATGAGCTCATTAGAGAAAATCGTCGTATAACACAGACACAGCTTTCGCTAAGTAAGGCGTATAATGGGAGCGTGTGCAGATCATCATTGCAGAAATGCTTCAAAGAACGCTGTGTGCATGGTGGGTGCCTCGCATGCTCAATTCTGACATTAAACAGAGGAGATTGCCAGCGATTTCTTTTAAATTTTGAGCGTGAAGATCATGGGGTCCTTAACAACAATGTCATAGACGATGAAAACTGCTTTCACCAATTTGAGCACGAAAACGAGAGGGCATCAGTGGAGTTCTACATCTACTTCTAAATGTTCGTGACTACTCTCCAATTCACAACTAGGTGCCTGGCAGAGGGTTCTTTCAGACTATTTCTTTACCGTCACGCTTTATAATAGTGTGTGGGGAAAACGAACACACGAATATTTCTGTACGAGCTCTGATATACACTACTGGCCATTAAAATTGCTACACCACGAAGATGACGTGCTACAGACGAGAAATTTAACCGACCGGAAGAAGATTCTGTGACATAGAAATGATTAGCTTTTCAGAGCATTCACACAATGTTGGCGCCGGTGGCGACACCTACAACGTGCTGACATGAGAAAAGTTTCCAACCGATTTCTCTTACATAAACAGCAGTTGACCGGCGTTGCCTGGTGAAACGTTGTTGTGATGCCGCGTGTAATGAGGAGGAATGCGTACCATCGCGTTTCCGACTTTGGTCAAGGTCGCATTGCAGCCTATCGCGATTACGGTTTATCGTATCGCAACATTGCTGCTCGCGTTGGTCGAGATCCAATGAGTATTAGCAGAAAATGGAATCGGTGGGTTTATGAGGGTAATACGGAACGCCGTGCTGGATCCCAACGGCCTCGTATCACTAGCAGTCGAGATGACAGGCATCTTAACCGCATGGCTGTAAATGATCGTGCAGCCACGTCTCGATCCCTGAGTCGACAGATGAGGACCTTTGCAAGACAACAACCATCTGCACGAACAGTTCGACGACGTTTGCAGCAGCATGGACTATCAGCTCGGAGACCATGGCTGCGGTTACTCTTGACGCAGCATCACAGACAGGAGCGCCTGCGGTGGTGTACTCAACGACGAACCTGGGTACACGAGTGGCAAAACGTCATTTTTTCGGATGAATCCAGGTTCTGTTTACAGCATCATGATGGTCGCATCCGTGTTTGGCGACATCGCGGTGAACGCACATTGGAAGCGTGTATTCGTCTTCGCCATACTGGCGTATCACCCGGCGTGAAGGTATGGGGTGCCATTGGTTACACGTCTCGGTCACCTCTTGTTCGCATTGACGGCACTTTGGACAGTGGACGTTACATTTCAGATGTGTTACGACCCGTGGCTCTAACCTTCATTCGATCCCTGTGAAACCCTACATTTCAGCAGGATAATGCACGACCGCATGTTGGAGGCCCTGTACGGGCCTTTCTGGATACAGAAAATGTTTGATTGCTGCCCTGTCCAGCACATTCTCCAGATCTCTTACCAACTGAAAACGTCTAGACAAAGGTGTCCGAGCAACTGGCTCGTTCCAATACGCCTGTCACTACTCTTGATGAACTGTGGTAGCTTGTTGAAGCTGCATGGGCAGCTGTACCTGTACATGCCATCCAAGCTCTGTTTGACTCAATGCCCACGCGTATCAAGGCCGGTATTACGGCCAGAGGTGGTTGTTCTGGGTACTGAGTTCTCAGGATCTATGCACCCAAACTGGATGAAAATGTAATCACATGTCAGTTCTAGTATCATACATTTGTTCAATGAATACCTGTTTATCATCTGCATTTCTTCTTGGGGTATCAATTTTAATGGCCAGTAGTATAAGTGCCTGGCAGAGGGTTTTTTAGACTATTTCTTTACCGCCAAGCTCCATAATAGTGTGTGGGAAAAACGAACACACAAAACTTTTTGTACGAGCTCTGATATATCTTATTAGGATGATGACCTCTTTCTATGTACGTTGGCGACAGTAAAATATTTTCACATTAAGAGGAGAAAGTTGGTGATCGAAATTTCATAAAAACTTGCCGCCACAACGAAAAACACCTTTGTTTAAATGATTGCCACCCCAACTCACCTGTCATGCCCTTGACACACTCTTATTTTGCTGTAACACGAGTGGCGTTCAATAGGTAATGTAACACATGTTGGTTTTATTCACAATTCCAATACACCATAACATTTACAACTCTTTTAGCCACAGAATCCTATTTTTTAACATAATCATCGTTCAATGTGCAGGCCTTACACCACATTACTAAAAGGGTCCGCCTGCCAGCATGGCGCCACTACTGATCGACGTCGGAGCCGAGGTGTTGCTACACCAGTAACCTCCCCAAAATACACGTAGTGCTTCCCGCGGACTGCATCCTCCGTTGGGCCAGACAGACGGAAGTCGGAAGGTGCGATATCCGGGCCGTAGGGTGGACGAGGAAGAACAGTCCAGTAAAGTTTTGTGAACTCTTTTCGGGTACGCAGACTTGTCTGTGGCCTTGCACTGTCACGGAGAATAGATGTTCGTTCGTATTTCTGTGGCAACGAACACGCTGAAGTCGCTTCTTCAGTTTCCTGAGTGCAGCATAATACATTTCAGAGTTGATCGTTGCACCATGAGGAAGGACATCGCACAGAATAAACCCACCAGAGTCCCAGAATACAGTCGTCATGACTTTACAGGCTAAGTGTGCGGCTTTCAACGTTTTCTTCGCAGGAGAGGCGGTGTGGCGCCACTCCATTTAACGGCCGTTTTGTTTCCGGTTCGAAGCGATGAACCCACGTGGTAAGCATCCCACACCGCGCAGCAGTATTCTAAATAGGATGGACAAGCGTAGTGTAGGCAGTCTCCTTAGTAGGTCTGTTACATTTTCTAAGTGTCCTGCCAATAAAACGCAGTCTTTGGTTAGCCTTCCCCACAACATTTTCTATGTGTTCCTTCCAATTTAAGTTGTTCGTAACTGTAATACCTAGGTATTTAGTTGAATTTATGGCCTTTCGATTTGACTGATTTATGGCGTAACAGAAGTTTAACCAATTCCTTTTAGCACTCATGTGGATGACTTCACACTTTTCGTTATTTTGGGTCATTTAGACATCTTTTCTAAATCGTTTTGTAATTTGTTTTCATCTTCTGATGACTTTATTAGTCGATAAACGACAGCGTCATCTGCAAACAACCGAAGACGGCTGCTCAGATTGTCACCCAAATCGTTTATATAGATAAGGAACAGCAAAGGGCCTATGACATTACCTTGGGGAACGCCAGAAATCACTTCTGTTTTACTCGATGACTTTCCGTCAGTTACTATGAACTGTGACCTCTCTGACAGGGGATCACAAATCCAGTCACATAACTGAGACGATATTCCATAAGCACGCAATTTCACTACGAGTCGCTTGTGTGGTACAGTATCAAAAGCCTTCCGCAAAACCAGAAATACGGAATCGATCTGAAATCCCTTGTGAATAGCACTCAACATTTCATGCAAATAAAGAGCTAGTTGTGTTTCACAAGAAAGATGTTTTCTAACCTCATGCTGAGTGTGTGTCAGTAGGCCGTTTTCTTCGAGGTAATTCATTATGTTCGAACACAATCACAATATATGTTCCAGAATCGTGCTGCATATCGACGTTAATGATATGGGCCTGTAATTTAGCGGATGACTCCTACTACCTTTCTTGATTATTGGTGTGACCTGTGCAACTTTCCAGTCTTTGGGTACGGATCTTTCGTCGAGCAAACGGTTGTATATGATTGTTAAGTATCGAGCTAATGCATCAGCCTGCTCTGAAAGGAACCTACTTGGTGTACAGTCTGGACCAGAAGAGTTGCTTTTATTAAGTGATTTGAGTTGCTTCACAACTCCGAGAACATTTACTTCTACTTTACTCGTGTTGCAGCTGTTCTTGTTTCGAATTCTGGAATATTTACTTCGTCTTCTTTTGTGAAGGCATTTCGGAAAGCTGTGTTTAGTAACTCTGCTTTAGCAGCACTGTCTTCGATAGTATCTCCATTGCCATTGCGCAGAGAAGGCATTGATTGTTTCTTGCCGCTAACATAATTCACATACGACCCGAATTTCTTTTGATTTTCTGCGAGGTTTCGAGACAAAGTTTTGTTGTGGAAACTGTTATAAGCATCTCGCATTGAATCCCGCTCTGAATTTCGAGCTTCTGTAAAAGATCGCCAATCTTGGGGATTTTGCGTCTGTTTAAATTTGACATGTTTGCTTCGTTGTTTCTGCAACAGTTTTCTTACCCGTTTTGTGTACCAAGGAGGATCAGCTCCGTCGTTTGTTAATTTATTTAGTGTATATCTCTCAATTGCTGCCGATGCTATTTCTTTGAATTCAGGCCACATCTGTCTACACGTATAGCGGCTGAAGCGATAATATTCTTCATGTCCCACAACAAATTCAGCATTTTTTCAACCGAAATTGACCGAAAAAGAAGATGCGTTGCTTTACTTATTAAACGTTCCTCGTAAAAAACTAGCAGCCCTTATTTGGACTTTTTCGATTTCCTTCGTCAGTTCTATGTAGTAAAGATCCCATACCGCACAGCAATATTCTAGAAGAGGACGAACAATAGTACGGTAGGCATTTCTTTAGTACGCCTGTTGCATCCTCAGCACGATGTCTGTGTGTCCTCTCCAATTTAAGTTTTTCGTAGTTGTACTTCCTAGGTTTTTAGTGGAACTGCAGCCTTAAATTTGTGTGATTTATCTCGAAACCGAAAGTTAACACCCACGTCAAAAAAGTTAAAGACCATGCCATCACCATGAAAATTTATACTCAAACTCTTTTGGGTTGTTGAAGGCGTGGTACATTTGGAAGTAGTGACTAAACGCACCACTATAAACTCTTCGAGGTACTGTGAGACCCTCAAAAAACTGAAAGGACGAATTCGTATCCTCACCTTCAACATGGAAATGCCGAGTGGCTAGGGCCTCCCGTCGGGTAGACCGTACGCCTGGTGGAAGTCTTTCGAGTTGACGCCACTTCGGCGACTTGCATGTCGACGGGAACGAAATGATGATGATAAGGACAACATAACACCCAGTTCCTCAGCGGAGAAAATCTCCGACCCAACCGGGAATCGAAATGGCTCTGAGCACTATGGGACTCAACTGCTGTGGTCATTAGTCCCCTAGAACTTAGAACTACTTAAACCTAACCAACCTAAGGACATCACACACATCCATGCCCGAGGCAGGATTCGAACCTGCGACCGTAGCAGTCGCACGGTTCCGGACTGCGCGCCTAGAACCGCGAGACCACCGCGGCCGGCCGGGGAATCGAACCCAGGCCGTTAGGAACCAGGGCGGACACCTGCAACATGATAATGCCAGATCACACGGGCGCTGCGGTATCTGTAAATGCCATCAATCATCCTCCACACTAATGAAAATCGGATAGTGTGAAGTCGAGACTGTTTCCAAACTTAAAAGACCGCCTTCGAGGACGTCATTTTGATAATAATGAAGTGCAAGCAGAGTTGAGTTTGTGGCTCCGTCAACAAAGTCAAACATCCTACTCTGACGGTATCAAAAAATGGTCTTTAGTTCGTAGAAATATGATAGTCGCCATGTGCAATGTTCAGAAATAAACATGTCGCCACGAAGCATAAAGATGTAGAATTGTAATAAATTTGTTTAATTTTAAAAGCTTTAAGAGCTTTCATATAAAAAATTCGGATCAGCACGCCCTTTTAGTTACTGCAGCCAACTCGAGTCACAGTTGAGATCTGGATTAATTCTTCCCGAACGTCATTAGCTGCGATACAGTCTGAGAAAATATTTCTTCTTACACTCCTCAAAAGTATCATTACTGTTGCTATAGTTTTGTTCTCGTCAGCGTCATGAAGATCTTGCTGCTCAGAATCACAATACAACCTCTAACTGACAATTTTTTTATAATTGGGTTGTGCTTCTTTCAATGTTTGCCTTTTAAACGTATTTTTTATTACAGCTGAAGAGATGGTTTGGAAGCAGCTTACATTTAGCGACTTCTCGTTCCCTTTCGTTTTTATATCACATCTTAAAAGCTTGTAACGTGAAGCTTATACAAGTGAACTATTGTTTGAGACATTTTTTGCAAGCCTCCATTGGAAAAGGAAGTCTATTCTGGTTTTTATCCGAAGGAACGATCCCGGCAGTTGCCTTAAGTGATTTAAGTAAACCACGGAATATTTAAATATGGATGGCCTGCCGGGAATGAGTGTTCTTAACCACTGATCCTACTAGACGTTTTCCTGAGGATTATATTGTTTCAGAATTTTCAGCTGACATTTTTAGCTTACAAATAGACCGTTACTCCTATACTTGATATGCCTCGAAAGTATACATCAAACTTCGGAAAATGTTTAGGAAGCAGAGATTATTGCAGTCCCGGTTAAAGATCAAACCAATGTCGACAGTCAAGAGTTGTAAGAAATTCGTGACACACGAACAGATCGATGCGCGCTGCATACAACTTCTATCGTCATACCGTAGCGGAACATTTTGCAAAGAATTCAATAAAATTCTGGTCCTACGTAAAATCACTATGTGGATCGAATGCTTATATTCAGCTCTACGGCATTGGCCCCTTACTTAGCTTACATTTGTCGTGAATCTCTCACGTAGTGCAAAGATCCAAGAGACCGGGAAAAACGCAGGCGACCCGTGCGTATAGGAAGGGCAAAAGAACGGGCCAGATAATTACATACCAACATTCTTAATCGGTTTGCTGCAGAATTATTGACCATATTCTATGTTCGAACACAACTTATGCCACTGGCACTGAAACACGTCCATCCACAAGTCAGCAAGAACTTAGAAAGCATCGTTCGTGTAAAACTCAGCCTGCCATTTTTCCACAAGATATCCTGCGAACTATGGATGATGAGGAGAAGGTAACTTCAATATTCTTAGATTTCCGGAAACTGGTTTGTCACGGAGCCCCACTCCAGACTGTTAACGAAGGTACGGAACAGTTTCCCAGGTATATCAGTGGCTCGAAGGCTTCTTAAGCAACAGAAGCCAGTATGCTGTCCTCGAAGGTGAGACGTCTGGAGTGCCCCAGGGCAGTGTGACAGCATCACTTCTTTCTCTGTCTACATAAATGATTTGACGGAGAGGGTAAGCAGCAGTCAGCGACTGTTTGCTAACGACGCTTAGTGTTCGGGAAAATACTGTAGGAGGATACAGAATGAGCTAGATAGAATTTCTATTTCGTGTGATGAATGGCGGCTTGCTCTAAACGCAGAAAAATGTAGGTTAATGCGGCTGAGTAGGAAAAATAACCCTGTAACGTTCCAATACAATATTAGTAACATCATATTTGACAAAATCACTTCTATTAAATATATAGGGGTAACGTTTCAAAGCGATCTTTTCACAGAGAACCGGCATTTGCAGTTGACTGCAGAACGATTGTACTGTTTCCAGCGTACGTTTCGCGTAGGGATCCTGAAGACAAGATGAGAGAAATTAGGGCTCGAACGGAGGAGTATATACAATCGTTGTTCTCTCATTCCATTTGCGAGTGGAACAGGAAAGAAAATAACTATAGTGGTACAAGGTTCCCTCCGGCATGCACCATACTGTGCCTTGCGAAGTTTGTATGTAGATGTAGATGCAGATCAGTTCCATGGATGTTAGGCTATTTGTATGTTTGACTTGCCGTAGCGGTTTGAAACATTATTTATTGTTCGTCATCAGATATTGCACCTCATTTTCGGTTTTCCGGTCGACATTCCGTCCCTGTCAGAGCTCAACCTCAAATTGCGGTTGTGTAATGCGGGAGCCAACAGCAGCAACAGTTTCTAGACATGGGGGATAACACAAATGAAACTCAAATGCTGGCACCACCAACCTTCAAGATAAACGTTTCTGCTATTTATCAAGCAATGGTTATGACAAGTATAGCATGTAACGTGAAACTATTGGTTTTATGCTGTTAAAAGTCTCATTAGTTATTTATTTAATACATGGTAAGTTTTTATTCAAAGTTTGCTCAACACTAGATCAGTGGTTCCCAACAGGTGGTCCGCGGATCCCCAGGGTTCCGCGAGCTATGCCAGAGGGGTCCGCAAGATGCTATTAGAATAAAAAATATATTAAATGTATTTCGTATGATAAAAGATTTTTTGTTTTGGCCGCTTCCTGCATGAGCAGAGCTTAAGAACTCTAAATTAAAAGTAACTGTATACTGATGGAGTACTCTGTTGTAACTGTATTTTTTCAAAAAATAATAACTAGTATGAAATTAGTGTTTTCTTATTTTTCACACATGTCTACTCAACGTAATCTCAAGTGTAGTACACTTGAAAGACCAATACACTCAGTTTTAATTTTTTCCTGTCATTTTCAGTTCATACTCAATTTTTATTTTTTTATGGAGTTTGATGTACTAAACACCCAGATTTGAAGACAAAGATTTTGAGCAATAATCAAAAATTTCACAATAACAATGATAGCTATATTGAAAAAGTTTTAAGCTCAATATTTTTTCAATAATGATTATGTCAATGTTTGTTCTAAGTACCAAAAATAGAAGACGTATAAAAACAATCTTAATATGGCTTTTTAGGTACTTGATACTATGATATGACAAGGTACCAATCATACTTGATGAGGGGATCGTCGAGAAAATTTTGTTGGTAACCCCTTCATTAGATGCTTTGTATTGCATACATATGAAAACAAACGATATTGAAATAATTTGAAATTAACTATTTGCTAGCTTATAAAATATGTCTAACATAATCTTAAAGTAGTGGCCTCTTCATAGAAAATGGGTTGGGTGCACAGGGATGGGTGGTTGACATCCACTGTCCTTTTTATTAAACTGTTGTTAACTTTGGTTGTATCTTGTAGATTGTGGAATTGCCTGTGTTGGATGCTCGACCATATTTTGGCATCAGTAACAGATTGTCGTCAATTTTCTCGCAAGATCCAATTGTGTCAAGATTACATTACACGCATTTTATAAATTATGAAATACTTAAATTTAAATTATATCTGTAACTTTTGTTTTCATATTCGTGAAACAGAAAAAACATAACGATGAGCAAAAAATTCAAAGCGCATAGTAATGTACTGAATAAATACTGATAGCAGTAGAAAACAATTTTTTACACATTCACATAATTACTATGACCGTAGTCAAGCATGTAAGGTATACTATTGGTGAGAAACGATGACAGAGCCGTCGAATGAAGGACGAGTGGTGCATGACAAACTGACATTGCCGTTCACCTGTCCAAACAACGTACCATGGCGCATTAGCCCTACAAAGGCCTCTCTGCTATTCCAGGCAATATCAGTTACAATGGTTCAGCGCTGCAGCCTCCATAAAATTTATCAGAAAAGGAAAATGACACGACATATTTCGCAATTAAAAGTAAGTAACACGAGCTTCATTGCCTATAAGGATAAATACTATGAAAGTATAAGATGCGGCGAGGTATCGAGCGTGGTTGCGCAGCGGTTAAAATACTGTCGTCGTATTCGGCAGGAGCGAAGTTCAGATGCGCGTCCGGTCATCAGATTTAGGTTTCTGGTTCAGTTCCAGAATCGATTAAGGCGAATTCTGGGAGGTTTTCTTTCAAAAATGACCAGAGAGATTTCATACTCCATTCCCAATCCTAGCTTAGCGTTCCATCTTTATTGACGCAGTTGACGACGAGGCGTTAAACCACTGTTTTCGTTTTAGTAGAACGAAGTTTTACAGGCTGGAAGTGCATACACAGTGTGCATATGGTATTAAAAACAGCTTTAAAATTTTATACTTCTTGACACAAAACAGCAAAAAGTGTATAACACGTCCGAAAATTCCTCGTCTCTAAGTTATTAATGAATACGTCACGATTAACAGTTCCTTAGTAATCTTAGCAATACGAGTAGTCAAGATCATTTCCATTAATGTAGGTATGTGACACATAGGCTGCTTCCGAGACTGTATGGTTAAACTGTACATAAAAAAAAACACTTCGGCTAATATGTTTGTAAAATAAACATAGCAATGGTCTGATTTACACGGATGAGACCAAGATTACCATCACTTGCCTAGCAACGAGCTGATCCAAACTACAGCAGAGATTCTGCGTGGCAAGTCGTTGCCAGGTAAGAATGTGGCACACGATGTCTACGCACAGGTCACGTATCTTCCGTCAATTACTAAAACTGTTCAAAAAATGTGTGTGAAATCTTATGGGACTTAACTGCTAAGGACATCAGCCCCTAAACTTACACACTACTTAACCTAAATTATCCTAAGGACAGACACACACACCCATGCCCGAGGGAGGACTCGAACCTCCGCCGGGACTCCGTCAATTACTGGCCGGTGGTTTGTGTGTTCCCAGCTGGCGCCTTATAGCGTCCCAAATCGGCGAATCTCGTCAGTTCATTATCATGCTGCTCAAACCACTGTAACACGACTGTGGCCTTGTGATACGGACGGTAATCCTGTCGGAAGGTGCCATCAGCATTGGGGAAGTCGTCAGGCACGAAGGGATGGATGCAGGGTGTCTGTAATGATATTCAGGTACTCCAGAGTTGTATGGTGCCTTCAATTTATACTGCAATCATAATTGACGATGTAGTCGGGAGAACATGGGAACACGTAGTGGTCGTCTACTGCCGAACGCCAGTCTCGCACTGTCGTCAAACATGCCACAGACTGCCGCCTGTCCTGCTTTCTAGAGCGGGCGAGCCTCGGATCTCGACGTGCTGCGATGAGGCGCGGCTGTGGTGTCACCGTCCTTCAGGCAGCAGCACGCCAAAAGCCGACCACCTTCGTCCTTTCCGAGATGCTTGTTGGCCATAACAATCTGCCGTCTGTCAGAAACCCTTATGCCACGGCATTTCCAGATTTGTTGCCCGTATCATAATTAACACTATGCCGTCCGGCAACACCATAGTGGTGTAGTGCGCGAAATAGCGGTCAACATCCGGCGACACCACAGTGGTGTCGTGTGCATAGTGTCGCTCAGTGGCCGGCAACACCACAGTGGTGTCGTGAGCATAGTATAGCGCAGTGGCCGGAGACAGCACTTTAGTATCTTTTGCATTCTGTAGGTGTTTTGTTTAGGTAACAATAAGTTACAGCCGGCCGCAGTAGCCAAGCGGTTCTAGGCGCTTCAGTCTGGAACCGCGCGACGCTAAGGTTGCAGGTTCGAATCCTGCCTCGGCATGGATGTGTGTGGTGTCCTTAGGTTACTTAGGTTTAAGTAGTTCTACGTTCCAGGGGACTGATGACCTCAGATGTTAAGTCCCATAGTTCAAAAATGGCTCTGAGCACTATGGGACTTAACATCTATGGTCATCAGTCCCCTAGAACTTAGCACTACTTAAACCTAACTAACCTAAGGACATCACACAACACCCAGCCATCACGAGGCAGAGAAAATCCCTGACCCCGCTGGGAATCGAACCCGGTAACCCGGGCGTGGGAATAAGACCCATAGTCCTCAGAGCCATTTGAACCAATAAGTAACACACGTCAACAAGTTTTTTTGTTTTTATAATTACTTGTGCCCTTTCATCATGGCAGACGAAAGAGACAATAGGATTATTCATGATGAATGCACGGACGTCCTGTCTGACGTTCCGGACGACTTCGCTGATTGGGAAGAAGACACTGGATATAAAAAAAAATGAAAGTGAAGCAGAATCGTAGGGAGATAGTGAAATACGTCCAAGAAGAATTTGGCGAACTCTACGGTTACCAATTGATTCGGCTGAATCAGACGAAGAAGACACAGTTGTCAGACTCTGATTTACCGAGGACCAATAATAAATTTGAAGGCTACCCAGGTCCAGACATATTTCCCAAATACATACAGAGCGTCGAGGATATCGTAGAATTATATATGGGGTACGATCTATTTGAATATATTAGCAACGAAACCAACAAGTACTACAGTCAAAACTGCAATAGAAGGAAATTGGATTAAAAAAAAATGCCAAATCTGTCGACGTTACGGAACCCGAACTTAGAAAATCGCTTGGGCTTGCTATCTTTATGGGAATTGTAAAAAAAGCAAGGATCGATTATTATTGTTCAACGAATTCTTTGACAGACACTTAGATATTTCGCAAAACGACGTCCCACAACCGATTCAGACAAATATGATCATTTTTACATTTTTCAGACAGCTACAATAAACCGGGTAATGCCGACCGGCTTGTCAAAGCGCAATTCTTAATTCATTATTTTTTCAAAAAGTTTAAAGTAACGTTTAATCTAAGTCACAGCATCTCAATTGATGAAGGAATGATACCGTAGAGTGGACGGTTAAATTTTAAAGTTTACAATCCGTCGAAAATTACGAAATACGTCATACTCATCCGGATGCTGCGTGATTCGAGTGCGGGACACATTTCCTCATTCAGGATATATTCCGGCGCTGGACAGCCTTCAGCAAAAACAGTGATAGAAAGTGGCATCACCTCTGCATCGATAATTATTGTAACAGTGTAGAAGTTGCAGAGAAGTTACTTGAAAAGAAAATTCGATTCTGTGGAACGATACGGCAAAATAGGGGATTTCCGGAAAATTAAAGCGCGCAAAAGTCAACGTGTTTGAAGCTTGTCATCAACGGAAAGATGACAAGCGGCCGGCGACAAGCCAAGTAATCCGAATTAGCGCTGCCGGCGCCAAGCGAATAAATCTGTACGAGACGTGCGGACGGCAAAATGTTAAAATGATACGCCATCCGCGTCAACTCCACTTATATACTTCCTTTAGCGTGACACGTGCCCGCAAGGCCGCATTCAGTCTTGTAGTGAACAGTGGGCTTCGTGTTTCGGCGCATCAGTGTGTGCAGAAATACAGTTTACTAAAATATTTGAAAACAATGTTGCATAACTTTTAGTTAATGGCTGCGTGCCAAAAGATGCAAACATACAGAAGATGAAAGGTGCTAAACACTCGTAACATCTTTGAAACAGAATGAGATTTTCACTCTGCAGCGGAGTGTGCGCTGATATGAAACTTCCTGGCAGATTAAAACTGTGTGCCCGACCGAGACTCGAACTCGGGACCTTTGCCTTCCGCGGACAAGTGCTCTACCAACTGAGTTCGAGTATCGGTCGGGCACACAGTTTTAATCTGCCAGGAAGTTTCATATCAGCGCACACTCCGCTGCAGAGTGAAAATCTCATTCTGGAAACATCCCCCAGGATGTGGCTAAGCCATGTCTCCGCAATATCCTTTCTTTCAGGAGTGCTAGTTCTGCAAGTTTCGCAGAAGAGCTTCTGTAAAGTTTGGAAGGTAGGAGACGGATACTGGCAGAAGTAAAGCTGTGAGTACCGGACGTGAGTCGTGCTTCAGTAGCTCAGTTGGTAGAGCACTTGCCCGCGAAAGGCAAAGGTCCCGAGTTCGAGTCTCGGTCGGGCACACAGTTTTAATCTGCCAGGAAGTTTCATCTTTGAAACAGTTTGTAAACAGTGAATATGTGAGGCTCAGATGCTGGGCTATACGTCGAAGCGATAAGTCTGACATCGTTACTTTCCTGGAAGCTACAACTCAAAAATGTCACCTGTTTATGTGCCAGAGCCAGAAAATTACGTCGGCCGGCGTGACCGCTACAGTCTGGAACCGCGCGACCGCTACGGTCGCAGGTTCGAATCGTACCTCGGGCATGGATGTGTGTGGTGATGTTCTTAGTTTAGTTAGGTTTAAGTAGTTCTAAGTCCTAGGGGACTGATGACCTCAGAAGTTAAGTCCCATAGTGCTCAGAGCCATTTTTTTAAACCCAAAATTACGCCGTAAGTGAATAATTAAGACTTTTAACATTTCCTTACTGTATCGTATTATGGTGCCAAATAAATAAATAAATAAATAAATAGTGGTACAAAAAAAGTTATTTAAAACTCAAACTTACGAAGATGGTAGCCCTTTCTTTCGTCAGGACCCGGCTACGAAGAAAATGATTAGTATCTCGGAAAGCTCAAGTTTTAGCTCTGACACGATACGGTGAGAGAATTTTGTACCTCGATGTCATCGCGAAAAACTCCGAAGTCACCTAGGATCAAAGGTCAAGCAGTAATACCGGCGTTCTGGTAAAAATCTCCTTGGTATTATGTAATCAATGAGGCGAAGCAAAACACATTACTTGCTGGAATGCAGTACGACTCGATGCGGTGTGAGCTACTACGGCGCAGTAGCAGGCATTCATTATCTGCCCGCCTGTGAGGAATCATTACGAACAATCAGCCCCGTGATAGCGTAATGGCTGCTGCTATGTTCTAGTCTGCCCCATACAGGCGACAACTAGACTTGTAGCGACTACGGTTACTGAAGTTAATAAAGCCATCGAGAAGACAAGAACAGTATTTACGCTAGAAAAAGCCTGGAGAGCGCCTCCAGGTGTCAGTGGTATAGTCATCGACAAATCTTAGCCGGCCGGGGTGGCCGAGCGGTTCTAGGCACTACAGTCTGGAACCGTACGACCCCTAAGGTCACAGGTTCGAACCCTGCCTCGGACATGGATGTTTGTGCTGTCCTTAGGTTAGTTAGGTTCCATTAGTTCTAAGTTCTAGGGCACTGATGACCTCAGAAGTAAAGTCCCATAGCGCTCAGAGCCATTTGAACCATTTTTGACAAATCTTTCTGCACAAAAAGTGCTACTGATTAAAAAAATTAATATTTTTCTCTCTTTGATACAGGAAAACGCCTTATATTGGAAACAATTGGAATGATGTGCTGATTCAGTGTTGTAAATGGCAAAGTTTTCACATCTCCCTCGACTAGCAATCGAATTTGGCCATATACCTATTCCAAGATTTTGTGTTAGAATTTCATATGAAAGCGAAAATCCCTTCTTTCTTGTTTTGCTATATACAGAGCTGGGAGATGTTTCCCGTTACCATTGCTGTCTACATATTTAATTACATCGTCTTCTCTAGTCTAAGTGGAAGTATTCTGTTGATGATTGATTTATGGCGTGATGTCATTTCTCACTTGTTTGACCTGTGAATTGTTGAGTCAAAATTCTTAAAGAACTTGTTCTTTTTCACTCTTTCAGAATAATTGCTTTCCTCACTTGGTTGATCAATATCAGATGAAAAATCCTTCTGGAGCAACTCCGATATCAACTTTCTTGCCATAGCGTGTCATGCAAATACAGGGAACTATAGGCCTGACGGGTCTTACAAGCACATAATTTTTATAGGAAAATTTTGTAAAGATCTTCAAGATTTTTGTGTTTGTAAACAATGACTGGCATACATATACATAACCCGGTCTTCATATTTTCTCTCCATTTCGTATTATCACTGGAAACACTCAGAATCGAGCGCAAAACGATCATCTTCCAATTGCACACAAGCAAATGGCGCGAAGACTGCACGACCTGAAACTCAAATTGCTCTGGAGCCACCGGAACTACATCCGTGGAAGTTCTGCGATACGTTAACAATGTACCAAACTAAGAATTAACGGAGGGCTGCAGTTGCTACAGGTCTCGAAGGACAGAGACTATTATACGCTCTTTTTTAACGGGACTCAGAAGTCACCCCAAATCTTAAAGACAACATTGTGAGGATGGCAAGCAACTACTTTACGTTCAGTGGGCGTGGCAAGCATTCAGACTAAGTGGAGCATACTGCGAGCGAAAACAATGATGCAGAAGACACACGAGAGATGAATAGGCTGCTGAGGCAGCTGCGCTTCGTAATATGGGTTAAGCGTCACGTGCTTGCTCGCAAGGTGTGCCGCCGGGCCTGCCATCTGGCGGCCGCTGGCAATGTCTGCAGTCTCCCGACGGGCGAACAGAGGTACGCGCCGTGCTTCACGCTCAGCTGCCGCTAAGCGAGTTCACTGCCTCCGACAACTGATTATCATTTTCTCAAATCAATAATGAAGATTTCAGAAGGTAAATTACACATTTCGTCCCGAGCTAACACCAATGCGCAACAAGAATGGCGCGTTGTCATAAGAGAATACATGGTCTGTGTTTTCAGCAGACACAGCACTGCTGTTGTAAAGAAAAGAGACGCATCACAATAGGCGAGTGAAATGTCGCGAAAACTGGAAACGTACTCCAAAGCTGAAACACGCGGGGCAGCACGATTCTTGCGGACAAAGCGTTTGCGTAGCACACAAGATACACCGTCAAATTCTGACCGTGCTATGGTTGCGGAGTGTCTATGTACATCTACATTTATACTCCGCAAGCCACCCAACGGTGTGTGGCGGAGGGCACTTTACGTGCCACTGTCATTACCTCCCTTCCTGTTCCAGTCGCGTATGGTTCGCGGGAAGAACGACTGCCGGAAAGCCTCCGTGGGCGCTCGAATCTCTCTAATTTTACATTCGTGATCTCCTCGGGATGTATAAGTAGGGGGAAGCAATATATTTGATACCTCATCCAGAAACGCACCCTCTAGAAACCTGGACAGCAAGCTACATCGCGATGCAGAGCGTCTCCCTTGCAGAGTCTGCCACTTGAGTTTGCTAAACATCTCCGTAACGCTATCACGCTTACCAAATAACCCTGTGACGAAATGCGCCGCTCTTCTTCGGATCTTCATCCCCTCCGTCAACCGACCTGGTACAGATCCCACACTGATTAGCAATACTCAAGTATAGGTCGAACGAGTGTTTTGTAAGCCACCTCCTTTGTTGATGGACTACATTTTCTAAGGACTCTCCCAGTGAATCTCAACCTGGCACCCGCCTTACCAACAATTAATTTTATATAACCATTCCACTTCAAATCGTTCCGTATGCATACTCCCAGATATTTTACAGAAGTGACTGCTACCAGTGTTTGTTCCGCTATCATATAATCATACAATAAAGGATCCTTCTTTCTATGTATTCGCAATACATTACATTTGTCTATGTTAAGGGTCAGTTGCCACTCCCTGTCCCAAGTGCCTGTGCGCTGCAGATCTTCCTGCATTTCGCTGCGTTCTAGGCGCTCAGTCCGGAACCGCGCGACTGCTACGGTCGCAGGTTCGAATCCTGCCTCGGGCATGGGTGTGTGTGATGTCCTTAGGTTAGTTAGGTTTAAGTAGTTCTAAGTTCTAGGGGACTGATGACCTCAGAAGTTAAGTCCCATAGTGCTCAGAGCCATTTGAACCATTTTTTTTGCATTTCGCTGCAATTTTCTAATGTTGCAACTTCTCTGTATACTACAGCATCATCCGCGTAAAGCCGCACGGAACTTCCAACACTATCTACTAGGTCATTTATATATATTGTGAAAAGCAATGGTCCCATAACACTCCCCTGTGGCACGCCAGAGGTTACTTTAACGTCTGTAGACGTCTCTCCATTGAGAACAACATGCTGTGTTCTGTTTGCTAAAAACTCTTTAATCCAATCACACAGCTGGTCTGATATTCCGTAAGCTCTTACTTTGTACTAGATGTAGAACTAAAAGGAATATCGCGTCCAGGCCCAGTGAAACGGTGTCAACGATTTGATCGAGGCAGCAAAGACGTGGGTGGTGCTGATCGGGAACTCCACATCTTGGACCGTGCGATTTCCATCTTTTCGGGAAGCTGAGAGAACAACTGAAGGGGAAGAGATTTTTCTAACGATCAGGACGTTCACACAGCGGTTTTCGAGTGGCTCTGCGATCAGTGAGCGAATTTTTCTCGTTGAGGAACTGAACAATTGGCAGAACATTCCGGCCGTTGCTTACACAGATTTCGTGACCGTGCTGAGAAAGGTGTCATGTATTTGTGCGACTTTGAAGTGTTGTGCAGCAGTCAATAAAAATTGCTTTCCTTGTTATAATAGTGTGCAACTTTCTTTTTGAAGTCCCCTAGCAGAAAACTAAGCAAAGATTCGAACTTTTTGTCAAATTTATATTGACCACAACAAATAGCCTTTTGCCCAGAAGCAGGATAAAAAACGTATGAAGCAAATCTACATCTACACATTCCTCTCCACGCCAGTGTACGGTGCCTGGTGGCAGGTACCTTGTAGCAGAACTTATTCAGTAATACTCGCGTGTTGATCGAATCTACCGGTAACAAACCTAGCAGCCCACCTCTGAATTGTTGCTCTGTCTCTACATACACTTTTATTTTAAACAAGAAAATATTATTCCAGTTATTAGTCTCGTAAATTACGTCCTCCATAAGTGAGTAGCATTTTTAGCTTCTCTTCGTTGGTGTATACTGTATTCACACAAACCAACTGTTGACGGCTGATGGGTTACTAGAGCGCATTTTCCTTGAGTTTCCAATCGGTTACTGACAACTTCAATAAGTCGACGAGTTACCTTACCTGGGGTTGGTGCATACGAGGCTCAAAATCAATTTTCAGATACGCTTTTAATGACGCTATATTTACGTAAATGGTAAACCGTGCTACAGTTCTGAACAGGCCTTTAGAACAGGAATTACAAATTTAAAGCGCTATTAATTTTAACTCTGAACAAAAAGATACTTGGTGTGGTGAGTATAACTGAGACACTCCGTACACAGGTTGTTCCGAAACTATTAGTTCAGATTAATACAGGGGGTAGAGAGTATCAAAACAAATATATTGAGTTATGGTTCATATGGTCCCTGATGGCATTTTCTGATGCTAGAGACGATTTACACATAAGATAGTTTAGCATGCTAATTAGAGAAGTGGCATTGACAGGAACTACTCTAATGTGTGACCACTGCCCTGCATGCATGCAGTACATCGTCAGTACCTGCAGCGAGGGCACGTCTAGCGACGAGGTCTTCTGTTTCCACAACAGTTTCATACATCAACTACTACATATACCAGAGGAAAATATCGAGACACGTGAGGGCAGGTAACCTGGGTGGTCCGTCAGACCACTGGACCACCTCGGCCGATTCATCGAGTCCAGAAGGCGGCTCTCAGACGATTCCTCAGAGCAACGCTGAAATGGGGTGGCACCCTATCGTTCTGGAAGTACGTCCTTCGTCTAACATTCAGAGATACAGCCTCCAGCAATTCTGGAGACATGTTCCGTGAAGATGCGATATCTCTGTCCGTTACGGCGAAATGGAAGAAGGTTTGGCCCAGTCACCCTATCACCAATAATGTGGACTACACACTCACACCGAATCGCTGTTTTTGAGCTCTACGTCCAGTATCTCGAGGATTCACATGTGCCCAAACATGTGAAATGTGAACATGTGAACGTCAGAACACATTCCCAGTCAGCGCCACCGACAACAGCTTGCGTCAGCACCACTGACAAAATGTTCCCTAATACAAGTTCACTTCAGAGACCACATGTTCCTTATCAAAATATTTTTGGTTTGATGCACCATACCTCCTATATTAATTTGAATAAATAGTATATAAATATATATATTTGGAAGGTTACAACACATCTGCCTTGCCTTCTTTCATTTATACTAAATTTCTCTGACTCCTGTCACGAATGGAGATAAGCATGAGACTTGGTTGCATCTACTTAAAGTCTCATTATGTTGATTTATTACAGGGAAATGTATTTTACAAAATTTCAGTGGTCGTCGGTAAAGGGACTAATAGTCTGTAAATACGTGAGAAATGCACAGCTTGCACACTGCTGTCATGCGTTAGGTTTGTCGTGAGCACTCAGAGCTTTTTGATGGCTTGCGCATGTCAAGCGGCCACCTACGGAAGCTTACGGAACCTACCAGTCCTTTTAACTAAGTCGGGATTAGCGGCACGACTCGCCTCTCGCGATGGCCGAGGGCAGCAGTTTCGTGTGCTTGCTGGGACACCACAATTTATGACGGAAATGTTCAAGTATTGGAATTTTGGGGCAAACCACGGTAAGAAAAGGGACCTCGGGAAATTCAGAGGTGTTCAACAACGCTCTGATTCGCCTATCGTCGGCTGACGTCAGAAGGGAATTTCTGGGACCAACTACCGAGGAAGATGCACTCTGATTGGCCTGTGACTGACGACAATCCGGGGTAGGAATTTGTAGAACGTGGCATTGACACGCTATTGGCGGGAAACAGTAACGTTTTCCTGAATGGCTTTTGCGGCCAGAGTGGAGCTGGTGGAAGAAAAAGGGACTTTCCTGGTTTGTTGGTGGATGTAGCTCGGTCACAGGTTCTAGATGTTGTGGCAGTTGGAGGTTTCAGAGTCCTGATAAGCGATATTCTGATTCTCCACTACGACCACGGTCCCCCGACTTAACTGCCTCAGCTGACTGGTAAGGGCATACAGCGGCACGGCTTACCACATGGGGTTTAATGTCATATAGGAAGCGTACCGTTGCCACAACTCCGCTAAACTCGTTTCATGCCTTAGCATCGTTTGTATCAGTATACAGTAGACCACCGGAATTTCTAAGTTAATCGTTGAGCTGTATTGGATTAAGGATTTAATGTGCAGCTAGCATACGGTATGAAATTTAAGGATTTTGAGGAGAGAGCACTTGAGTCAGCAGCCCTCAAACCAACTGTTTTTTAGAGGTACGTGGATGACATTTTCGTAGTGTGGCCTCATGGAAAAGACAAATTAATGGAGTTTTTAGATCACCTCAACTCCATTCATGAGAAAATTCCGTTTACCATGGAATTAGAGAAAAATGGTTGCCTCCCTTTCTTGGATGTGCTAGTTAGACGGAAGAGTGATCGCTCTCTGGGGCATTCAGTTTATCGAAAGCCCACACATACTGATTTGTATTTAAATTCGTCCAGCTGCCATCACCCATCGCAAACAATGAGTGTACTTAAAACACTTGTACACAGAGCTCATGTAGTGTCAAATGCAGACAGTTTGCCTGAAGAGCTTGCCCACCTGAAGAGGGTTTTCAAAAAGAATGGATATTCTACCCGGCAAATTAGCAAGGCACTTGCAATTAAGCCAAAGAAACAGGGAGTGGAGAAAGAAGAGAGCACGCCTACTAAATCTTTAGCTTTTCTTCCGTTTGTTGGCAACATTTCCAACAAAATTGCAAGAATCCTCCACGGTTTCGAAGTGAATGTGATTTTCCGTCCACCATCGAAGATTTCCGACCTGCTGGGATCAGTGAAAGACGATCTGGTATTGCGGAAGGCGGGAATTTATAAAATACCTTGTCAGTGTGGCATGTCATATATAGGACCCACATTGCGAACAGTAGAATAACGTTGCACTGAACATCAACGCTGTACTCGCCTTTTGCAGTCTAACAAGTCTGCAATTGATGAGCATTGCATTTCCACTGGACACTCAATGGAGTATAACAAGACAACAATTTTGGCCACAGCAACATCCTTTTGGGACTCCGTCATAAAAGAATCAGTGGAAATTCGCATGACAGACAGTCTTATGAACCGTGACAATGGCTACCATCTAGATAATGCGTGGAACCCCGTCATTTCTGAGATCTGCTTCAGACGAAGACATCAGAGTACTCCGATGGCCGCGGCAATTGACAACGCCGAAGACAGCTGAGTTCTGCAGTTCCACCAGCGAGGGCGCTGCTGGCGGGCGGTGTGGCTCGTCTGTCAGTATGATTTTGACGCATGCGCGGAATACTCGCTGCACGTTATATATTACGGAACGGAGGGCGTCTTCGTCAGTCTTCGATGGCTCACCTGAGGATGGCTGGCAGGTGTCCAGTCGAAATATCGTGAATGGAAGCTAACGGCGACCGGCTGCAAGCCCGAAATCTGTTTGAATAGGGTACGGTAGTTATCCCTCTGTTTGTGTTGTTGGTTGTCATCAGCAATTAACTTCGTTTTTTCGAAGAATGTTGATACAAATACGTTGTAATTGGTTATTATAATAAATACTCGGTTTATGTTTCATTTGAATTTTTATTTGAAGGAGCACGTAGTACTCTTCGATTCATGGCAGAAGTGGATCATTTTGGCATGGCTACATGGGTCATCGAGGAACTTGTTCTTTTTACCTAGCGCCTCAAAGAATTTGGCAGGACTTTTAAATCCTGAGGCGACCAGATCCTTGCAAAACTTGACTTCATCTTTGACGTGCTCCTGCGTCTTGGTCGACCAGTAATTTGTCAAGAAGGCATCCCTGAACTCTGTACGATGAGCACGTTGCCGCCATCGCACGCACTCCTTTTGCGACATTTCCTTCTAGGTGCCCACACACAAAATCTAATTTGCACTCGACTGGCCATTGTGATGGTAGCTAGAGGTCAAACTGCGAAACGAAGGTCTTCCGGTGTAGGGCATTTCCGTTGTCTCTGTACTTCTGGAATTTTCCGACGGACAAGAAGTATTTAAAATCGAACGCGTCGTCCGTACGTCCGCGTAATGATGTTCCTGACATACTGTCTGGTACTGACGCCGAACTCGTAATGCCTGCGTCGCTTATTACAGGACTCGCCACATTGCTGACGTGCTCGTCAGTTCTGCGTAGTGGTATGCAGTTGTTTATACTACTCGTTGTACTATCGTTCCGTGACATTTCCATCCGCATTTTCGTCACGACGGACGATGGATTTCATGTTCGCCTTATCTATTTCTTGCTTTGTCACGCGACTTTGCTCACTTAACGTGTTGACTTTGCTCACTTAACGTGTTGTTTGACGTGTGAGCCTTCTTCGCCTCTTTGACCGCTGTTGCTGCTAACTTTAGTTTCTTGTGCCTCCCTCAACGCACGCACAGCTACTGTTCGGATCGTTATGCCTTGCTCTTTCACTTCCGATTTAATCTTCTCAATTACTACTGCGCCCTCCGTTCTCCTCTTCACACTACCCTGTCTTCCGCTTCTTTTTCCTCTTTGCATTGATCTTGCTTCCAGTTTCTATAAGAACTTGTCCCCGCTCTGTTCTTTTGCCACCCTACAGTTGCGCGAGGATGTTTGTGAATTTGGCCGTGATGCGATATCATCATCGTCCTTGTCTACGCCATCCCTATAGTTGTGAGTATCGGCAGATCAGATCCTACTCAATTTCGTGATCAATGCGCTCATCTGAGACTGGTTGTAACTCAGGATTGACCGCCAGATTTTGCCCCGTGTTGGCAACACTGTCAGCCTGACTTACCTCTATATCTGCCATTGCGTCAACTTGTATTACAGCAATTTGTTCCCGTGCCTTATTACGTGTAATACGCACACAGAATACTAATGCACACGTTTACCAAACACGCAGCATAACGCAATAGAATTGATTCCTATAAGGTACCCAGTAACGATAATGGCACCATCTCGGTAGCCTTCGCACACACACAACGCCAGTGTCAGCGTTGTCAAACGATACAGAGAGGTGGGACAGGGCTCACGGATCCACAGCACGCAAGTAAAGAAGGAACAGGCGCCAGCAAACTGATACTAATCTACTACGAATGCGGATCTAGTAAACGTTACCACGGATCATGAAATCGGATGAACAAAATGAAAAGTACATTACGTCAACTAACTGACTATGTAACAATAAAATAAAAAGTTAGACTGCCCACAGAATCTCCCAAAGAACGAAGACTGAGCGGCCGGCCGCGGTGGTCTCGCGGTTCTAGGCGCGCAGTCCGGAACCGTGCGACTGCTACGGTCGCAGGTTCGAATCCTGCCTTGGGCATGGATGTGTGTGATGTCCTTAGGTTAGTTAGGTTTAAGTAGTTCTAAGTTCTAGGGGACTGATGACCACAGCAGTTGAGTCCCATAGTGCTCAGAGCCATTTGAACCATTTGAAGACTGAGCAGGGTTCGCCAAGTTATATAGTATCCCGTAATGTGTGACTCTGTGAAACCTGTCACAGTAATGGACCTACCCAGACTCAGTCACACTCCCCTTAAGACTCCATGTTAACTTCAAACGTCTTAGAGCCTTACATAACCTCCCCCTTACACCGGAATTTTGAGTGGGAACTGTCCTACTGAAGCTTGGTTAAAACACTGAAACGTGCAGTATGGAATCGTATAATAGGGATGGAAGCAGAATAAACACTCGACGTTCAGCCACAGGATAGGCCTCTCCTACACACAACGGGAATAAATATAAACGGAAAAATGTTGATGGTACACAGTATCTGCGTCGGAAGACTTAACAAGTACAAGAACACCAACGTAACAAGAAATGGCTGCTACTACAAATACTAATTGCTTAGCGTTACAGTGCAATATATAGTGTATTATGTGCGTATGAAGTGAGGAATCAAGGATGTATATGGTCTTTGGGGATGATATTACAGAAGATTTTTGAATGACTGAAAGAAAGAGCAGAGTGAGTTGCACATATAGTTTTGAAAAACAGGAGTAATGTCAAATATCAAGGACAGTGTGACCAAGTTAAACACCAGATACAGAACAATAAAACGCGTGAATATTTTTAAATACCTAGACGAATAGATTACAGCCAATGGGCAAGATGAAGAACCTCTAAAGCAGGAGCCAGTAAAATGGAAATAGCTTTCCAAAACAGAAGAAACATTTACAACACAAATGCTTTTCCATAAAAACCAAATACCAAAACTCATTATTACACATATCAAAAATGTTTTGTATCACCTCGGATCCGAGGGTTCCGGAGCCTGTACAGAAAATTGGAACAGATGTCAACGTAAACATCATTTCCGCCCTTTTTAATACTCATGAAAACCACATATTGCATGTTGTACCACCATACAGCGAGACGTTCAGAGGTGGTGGTACAGATTGCTGTACACACCGGTACCTCTAATACCCAGTAGCACGTCCTCTTGAACTGATGCATGCCTGTATTCGCCGTGGCATATATCCACAAGTTCATCAAGGCACTATTGGTCCAAATTGTCCCACTGCTCAACGGCGGTTCGGCGTATATCCCTCAGAGTGGTTGGTGGGTCACGTTGTCCATAAACAGCCCTTTTCAATGTATCCCAGGCATGTTAGATAGGGTTCACGTTTGGAGAACATGCTGGCCACTCTAGTCAAGCGATGTTGTTATCCTGAAGGAATTCCTTCGCAAAATGTGCACGATGGTGGCGCGAATTGTCATCCATGAATACGAATATCTCGCCAATATGCTGCCTATATGGTTGCACTATCGGTCGCAGTATGGTATTCACTTATCGTAGAGCCGTTACGGCGCCTTCTATGACCACCAGCGGCGTACGTCGCCCCCACATAATTCTACCCCAAAACAGCGGAGAACCTCCACCTTGCTGCACTCGCTGGAAAATGTGCCTAAGGTGTTCAGCCTGACCAGGTTACCTCTAAACACGTCTGCGCCGATTGTCTGGTTGAAGGCATATACGACACTCATCGATGAAGAAAGCGTGACCCCAATGTGAGTGGCCCATTTAGAATGTTGTTGGGTCAATCTGTACCACGCTGCATGGTGTCGTGGTTACGAAGATGGACCTCACCATGGACGTCGGGAGTGAAGTTGCACATCATGCAGCCTATTCCGCACAGTTTGAGTCGTAACACGACGTCCTGTGGCTGCACGAAAAGCATTATTCAACATGGTGTCGTTGCTGTCAGGGTTCCTCCGAGCCACAATCCGTAGATAGCGGTCATCCACTGCAGTAGTAGACCTTGGGCAGCTTGAGCGAGGCATGTCATCGACAGTTCCTGTCTCTCTTTATCTCCTTCACGTCCGAACAACATCGCTTTGGTTCATTCCGAACGCCTCGACACTTACTTTGTTGAGAGCCCCTCCTGGCACAAAGTAACAACACGGACGCGATCGAACCGCGGTACTGACAGTCTAGGCATGGTTGAACTACAGACAACATGAACCGTGTTCCTCCTTCCTGGTGGAATGATTCGAACTGATCGGCTATCGGACCCCCTGCGTCTAATAGGTGCTGCTCATGCAAGGTTGTTTACATCTGTAGGGGGGCTTAGTGATATCTCTGAACAGTCCAAGGGGCTGTGTGTGGTACAATATTCACAGTCAACGTCTATCTTCAGGAGTTCTGGGAACCCGGGTGATGCAAAACGTTTTTTGATGTATGTAGAACTCTTGTCAAAAAACCAGTGTGCCTTTAAGCATAGAGCTTCTTATCCTCTCCGAGCGACGTTTACTAGTGATAACAGGAAGATTTTATAAAACAATGGGTCCAAATTAGAGAATCGAGATCTACATAAAACCTGAAACAAGAAATGTGTTCTAAAACAGAAAAAAATTGCGCACACAATGAGAAATCGCAGAGTCGGTTTTAAGGTCTCGTGAAAAGAATAAATGGTTTCAAATGGATGAAACGCGCCTCGAATATCTTTTACTCAAAACCGTAATCAAGAATTGTATGGTAAATGAACGTTAAAAAAGATCTAGAGGGAAAGAATATAGCTATACGACCATAAGATGCGAGAAGCAGACGTCTTCAGAATAACTGCAGTGACGTTTGTGAGTTTCCGAAGTGAGAAATGAACGACTGGAACCAAATGATCAGGTGAATGTCTTGCATTGATGAAACACTTCTGGCCTGAACGAAAGAGAAAAATAAGAACTGTCATAGTGGTTGTAAGCTTAGTGTGGTGCTTAACTGAGCTACTAATGAAATAATAAATAAAGGGACCTTTAACGACCTTTAATACTTATCACCCGACTAGTTCCTTAATTTACCAATTTAAAAAAGGTTTACTTGCATCATCACAACGTTCAATGTCTCTATGTTCGTGTATTATATATAAAGTAACCGCAATTTCATTTTCCCTCATGTTTCTGAATTTTGTAGTTTCTTGTATAGGCCATTACAAAAAAGAAACTAAAAAAATAAAAGCCAAGAATACCTAATGGAGCGTACAATACGAAGTCATCCCTACATTTCCACTGATTAGCAGAGTATAAATCTAGATGCAGAAATTCCTGAGGGGACTGGATAAAGATGTCCTAGTTTGTCGTGAGAGCAGCTCATAATGGCTTATGAACGTGCTGCACTGTTCTGACGTACAGAACCTACTACAAGAACTAACACTTTGGCTTGAAGTTTTCAGAGAAACAGTTACAAGAGCCGGCGAGTTTTTGGCCGAAAGCTCGCCATGAGGCTGGGGATGCATTAAACAAAAGAATATGACCGCGAGACGTTCATTGTTGCCAACATTTTTTCGTTGTAGTAGTGTTGGATTACACAAATAAGAAAAGAACTAGAAAGAAAAAACACCAAAGAATCAGAAATAACAGAAACAAACTGTTTAAGAATAAAATACTACATTTAGAGAGCCTTCGAGGTAGAAGAAATAAGTGACGATTCAAGGAGATACTTTGTTCAGTTCCAAGAGAGAAAACAAGAAACTAAATAAGGTGGGTACAACAAGCAGGGGTATCATGGAGGCATGTAGGTAAGACCATTATGCATTGAGGAGACCTTCATCGACCAGTGGATGCAAATGTCTTTTGACCTTAATGATAACAATAATAATCATAATGATGGTGATGATGATGATAACGACGATGCCAGTGAATTCTCTGGTAAAAGGGTAGGCGAACGAGAAAACGATTTTGACAGCACAGTCGGATATTATCCTGTCGGGTTACAACTTTGAAAACATGTTGACGGATGGTCGAGTCAGCTCAACAGACTCCATAGAGTAGTAGTGTTTGTTATTGGCAGTGCCCACAAGTCCGCTTCCGCTTTGTAACGACACGGACTACGTGTCCATAACACGTCACACGCCACAGATAAGTATTAAGGTAGACTGTCGCCAACACGACTGATGATGGCGTCACAGTAGCAGTCCCTTCGAAATAGCTTTTTGTCTCCCACCCAGTGCTGACTCAGACCCGCTCCACGCTCTTGGATTCCCCTGGAATTTCGCTGTTACTAAAAAGCGAAGACGGAATTTCAGTGCAGTGAAAGCATAAGATTAAGAGGGGATTCAACATTTGAGAAGAGGATGTTTTTCTTCTGTTAAATGAAGTCAAATAATTCTCGTTATAGCCTATTAAGTGCACTTTGACAAAAATTTAATCACCCTAAGGAAACATCACGCTAACACCGTCCAACATACCCTTTAATTTTGTACCGAGCGACGTGGCGCAGTGGCTAGCAAATTGGACTCGCATTCGGGAGACGTCCGGCCATCCTGATTTAAGTTTTCCGTGATTTCCCTAAATCGTTCCAGCCAAATTCTGGGATGGTTCCTTTGAAAGGGCACGGCCGATCTCCTTCCCCGTCCTTCCCTAATCCGATGAGACCGATGACCTCGCTCTTTGGTCTCCTATCCCCCTCCCCCAACAACCACCGCCCCCGCTGGTCACGCTGTCTGGTCTCATCCCCCAAACAACCAACTAACCATCCCCTTTAATTAACTTAACTGCAGAAAAAGTCACTAGCTGTTCCAAACGTATTCAATAATGGCTTGCCACAGGGATCCGTCTTGCTCCTCTATAGCTTACTTTATACTGTAAGTATCTGATTTCCTCAAACACAGTCCAGAAAGTTGGGCTATGTGGACGACAGGGTACGAGCTACCCAACAAAAATTCTTTTTAACAACTGAAGAAATCCTAACTTCTGATCTAGACATCTTAAGCTAATATTTCCGTAAATTGAGATTACAACCAAAATCAAATAAAGCAGAAGTTGCATGTTTTCATATGTCCAATAGATTGGCACTCATTGCCCATGATGTCTATTTTGAATGAGATATACTTCATTATAACATGAATCCAAAATATCTTGTCCATGATATGTAAGACACTTTCTTTTAAGGAGCATTTGACACAAACATATGCTAACCTCAAAAGCAGGAACAATATTCTCTAAAAGCTGTGTCGCTAGTTGGGGATCGTCAGCAAACTCTCTTCGAGTATTGGTACTCGGATTTGTATACTCAACAACAACGTAATAGATGCCTGTCTGGATTGATAGTCCGTGCGAAAAAAAGATAGAAATACAACTTAAGTAAGCCATGTGGATTGTTAGTGGGTCAATGCGATCTACTCCCACATAGTTGTTATCTATCTCGAACCATATTCCACCTCCTGAACCATATTCCACTTCCTGATATCGGGCTGGGAGCTTGCCGATAACCCTGACCTTCCAATATTGAATAATGTATTCCCTGCAGAGCGAAGAGATTAAGATTGAGACATACCACTCTTATAACAGCCAGAACTCTTAAGGAAATTCAATTCAATGCCATCGATGAATGGAAAAGCTGCTGACAACAAAACTGTCCTCCACAATGCCTGACAATGCCCTGCTCTGCCATAGTCTAGCGAGCCAAGAGATGCCAGTAGGGTATCGTACTCCTCTAGCAGCCGTATCCGACAACCAATCCCTGGCTGCAAACTAGAGACATCCATCTGTCTACCCAACCATGTCCCCAGACATGGCAAAGAAAATTGTATTATTTAAACAATATGTATGTGTAATCGTCTCTGAGGCGACTGACCTGGTGGCTAGTGTAAAAGGCATTGCTATGAAATTCGCTACAGCAAAGCAGTCGTAACTCGCTGACGCCTACACGCCTACCTGTGGAAATCTGTGGAAGACTTTTCAGATAAACGGTTCTAACAGTTTAAATGCTAAGTACCCCTCCCCTGCCCCTTTACCTCTGGACCAATCAGAATGAAGCTTTCAAAACGAGCACTTACGCGTGGACAATGTCAGTCTGGGTCAGCCAGAACTCCCAGGTGGCATGAAGACACACAACACGATATAAATCATAACATAATAATTGTTAGATAGTCTGTGAAATTGCTAAAAGGCATATAGTAAAATTCGAGTAGCAGAGCTCCAAATACTTCTGTGATCATCACATTGGTAAAGTTAGTCTGGAGTTTCCTTCATATGTGAACAGGATGCGCAACTGCTATATTCCCCATCCCTATACACGAAACATACTGACCTTATTCGGAAAATTGTAGCAAAAAATACAATCCTGGAACCACACTGACTGGACGAGATCCACCAGGCCTCACAAATACAATAAAAATATTTTGCAGTGAACAAACATTGCGTAGTGGGACGACCACTCTGTTGTAGAAATAATTCAAAAGCCAAGATCGCTTAAATACTGTTTACTGGATAACCGGTTTTAACACACTAAAGGTGCCATCATCGGATCTGAATGTAGATTAACATTTATAAACCATTTGGGTATAACGATACATGAGGCAGACCAGCTGATATAAAATCATTGTCACTAAAAATAAAAAACTGTTCTCGTGGTCATTGTTTTCCACGCGATATGTACCGAATAGTTTTATACTGTGACTTCGGTTTTACATATCGTATGGAAAAGAATGACCATGAGAGCAGTTTTTTATTTTTTTTGTGACAGAGATTTTATATCAGCTGGTCAGCCAAATTTATCGTTATATCCAAATGGTTTACAAATGTTAATCTACATTCAGATCCGATGATGGCACCTTTATTGTGTTGAAACCGGATATCCAGTGAACAGTATTTAAACGATCTTGGCTTTTGAATTATTTCGAAAATAAAAATACATGTAACTCTCGCAGTATGAGTGTGTGACGTCACTATAGCACTTGTAAATAGACACGGAAATAATCCGGAGTATATACATCTTCGCCACAGATAAATGAGACTGGGCAATGGCCACAGTGCTGAAAAAATAAACTCTTTCTACATACAAAGTAATAGACTCACAGAGGTCACAACACCTTCCTCTCTATATGATACAATGCGACCTTTCAGAGCTGCAGTGTGTGTGTGTGTGTGTGTGTGTTTTACAACGAACGGGATTCGAATTGCGGACAACACGCGCACAATGGCTCCTGGAAAAAAAGGAGCTGCACATGCCTCATAACAGTAGTATCGCCACCGTTTCTTCTCGATTCTTGTGACCACTGCAAGGTTCCAGATAGCTCAGAGGGGTCGTCGCAACGGTTCTCTTTGCATAAATGAAACTGATAGCCATGGGTAAGAAAGATCACGGCGTCAGAGTGCGGTCATGCCTGAGAGCAGCCGCCGGAAAACGTCTTACGCAAACTGGTGAATGGGAGGAATCACCAGCCTGTTTGTCCATCCAGTTAATGGTTCAGAATTTCTTCCTCCACGTCAGACGACTCTCCCCAACGCACCGTCCAGAGGCTGCTCGGCGATCAGTAATACATAAGCCGGAGACTGCCCAGCCCACGCTCTGTTGTCATCAAGACGGACAGAGAGTGCGTCACCTGTAGAAAGCGCTCTGCAGCCAGGGGACAATGTATGATTAAAAACATTCTAAAAGAAATTTTCTTTTCATGCCTTTAAGTACTGAGAATAAGTTCAGTATTGACGTATACTATCGGGAGCAGAGTTAACAAACACAGCGATAAATTTTTAAGGGACGACCAAAAATGTTCCTTTTGAATGGGTTGTAGCACCGTATACGCAACGTAGCGCGACTCCTATGTGGATGTATAAGCATCGACATGGCAAGGGATTAGTTTGGCATGTGTGTATTTTCGACTTGCGTGCAGTATATTCGGGAACGTGAACTATGGCGACGTTACTACCAAATGCGTCCAAACATGGCCATCATGCTCTCATTCATTTCTTGGCTGCTGAATGACAAACAGCAGTAGACATCCGTCGAGAATGACGAATGTTTGTGGGGAAATTTTTCTGTCGAAACCAACCGTTAAGGAATGATGCGCCGAGTTCCATGCTGATTGCGATTCCACACAGGACGCCAAATCAAATAGGAGACACTCGAGCACACACCTCTCCCCACGACATTATCATTCCTTTGGTTCCTCAGAAAGAGCTCTGAAGGGCCGACGATTCCTATCGGGCGAGAATGTGCGGCAGGCAGTTACGGACTTCTTCACATATCAGGATACAGTGTTTTACAAAAGGGTATTTCTATCTGGTTCATCAGTGGGATGAACTCTAGACGGTACTACGTTCGAACAGAAACTTTCTGATCGCCCCCTTATATCCAGCTGCTGTACTAAGAAAAACCGTTCTAAGACAAATATGCAGTACCGGTAACTGTGCCATTTTTACCATTGTCATGGGACCATTAAATATGGCTTTTCCCTACGTATGCAGTGTTAACTGCAGCTTCAGTCAACACATTCTTTTCGTGAGAACACTATTGAGAAGCAACAATCACAGTGAACGTAAGATACGTGAAATTAAGACTCGTACATGTAGATGGTTTCCTCTCCCCCCCCTCCCACCCCCCCCCCCCCCCCCTCTCTCTCTCTCTCTCTCTCTCTCTCTCCCCCCCCCCCCTCCCTCCCTCCATATCTGTAAGTGGCACATGGAACCATGCAAAATGTGTGTGTGTGTGTGTGTGTGTGTGTGTGTGTGTGTGTGTGTGTGTGTGTGTGTTCTAAAGAAGATTAGGGAGAGACGTCATGATCGTGTGATCCTCGTATAAGTGAGTTTGTGTTTGGACAGGCATAAAAACATTTGAATCGGTGCGCCAGTGTATGTCTAATATAATGGGCGTTCATTTAATAATGCAACGTATTTTCTTCTGAAATCAGATTGGTTTAATTCACGATTCCAATACACCATATTATTCACCACTCTTTTAGCTACAAGACCACGTTTTTCAACACAAATTTCATTGAATCTTCCTGGCAGATTGAAACTGTGTGCTGGACCGAATCTCGAACTCGGGATCTTTGCCTTTCGCGGACATGTGCTCTATCAACTGACCTACCCAAGCACGACTCACGCCCCGTCCTCACAGCTTTAATTCCACCATTACCTTGTCTCCTACCTTCCACAGTTCACAGAAGCACTCCTGGGAGAAAGGCTATTGCGGAGACATGGCTTTGCCACAGCCTGGGGGATGTTTCCAGAATGCAATTTTCACTCTGCAACGGAGTGAGCGCTGATATGAAATATCCGCTGCAGAGCTCAAATTTCATTCTGGATAAATTTCATTCATTGCGAAGTCCTTACGCCACATTACTTCGAAGTCCTGTGTGCCGCCGGCCTGTGTGGCCGAGCGGTTCTAGGCACTTCAGTCTGGAGCCGCGAGACCGCTACGGTCGCAGGTTCGAATCCTGCCTCGGGAATGGATGTGTGTGATGTCCTTAGGTTAGTTAGATTTAAGTAGTTCTAAGTTCTAGAGGACTGATGACCTCAGATGTTAAGTCCCGTAGTGCTCAGAGCCATTTTGATCCTGTGTGCCCTCATAGTACCACACTACTCGTCGACGTCGTAACCACCATCTTGCTGCATCAATAACCTCCCTAATTATCCACGTACTGCTTCCCGCAGAGTGTATCCTTCATTGGTCCAAACAGATGAAAGACGGTAGGCGCAACATCTGCGCTGCAGGGTGGATGAGGAAAAACGGTGCAGTGAAGTCTTGTGAGCTCCTCTCGTGTGCGCAGGCTTGTGGAAGGCCGTGCGTTGTCATAGAAAAGGATATGTCTGTCTGCATTTTTGTGGCGTTGAACATGCTGAAGGCGTTTCTTCAGTTATGGAAGGTAGCACAATCCACTTCAAAGTAGATCGTTGCACCACGAGGCAGTATATGAAACAGAATAATCCCATGAAAGTGCCAGAAGACCGTCTCCATGACTTTATAGATTGAGGGTGTGCCTTTGAATTTCCTCGAAGGACTCCAGGGATTGCATTTTCTTTTCCAATTCGAATGACGAACCCTTATTTCATCACCTGTGATGACGTTCTACAAAAAATGGTCGCTATCAGGCTCGTAACGCGCAAGCAATTCCTCAAAGATGGTCCTTCGATACTCTTTATGGTCTTGTGTTAGGTGGTGAAGACCCAGCGGGCTCACACCTTTGAGTACCCAAACTGATCTACGAGTGTGACAGCACTACCAACAGACGTCCAGTTATGCAGCGAGGTGTTCGATTGTGATCCGTCGATCGCCTCATGTGAGTGTGTCCACACGTTCCAACGTTGCAGAAGTCAGTTGTGTGAGGCCGGCCAGCATGTGGAAGATGTGACAGATTTGCGCGACCTTCTTGCAGTGATGAGAGACGCCTCACCAAATGACTCACAGTGGAGATTCTGTAAACGCCTGTGAATATCTGCCATGCTTCTGTTTCCCGCCAAAAGAAACAACGATATCCGTCTGCTTGGAACGCACCTCCATTCAGACACCAATCTGAAGGCTACATACAGCGCAGCCACTTATCGTAACTTCATGAAACTGCAGAACCTGAAGCGAGAATATTCCACGATGCCCCACAACGAATTCCGCATTTTTAACTGAAATTGGCCGAGAAAAGAAATGTATTGCATTACTTATTGAAAGCACCTCTTATTTGTGCAGAAATATGCATATGTAAATACTGGAATGACAGTACAATAAGCTACAATAAAGTTCTCACTGTAATTATAGGCCACATATATTAATCCAACAGCCGGCCGCTGTGGCCGAGCGGTTCTAGGTTCTTCAGTCCGGAACCGCGCTGCTGGTACGGTCGCAGGTTCGAATACTGCCTCGGGCATGGATGTCCTTAGGTCAGTTAGGTTTAAGTAATTCTAAGTCTAGGGTACTGAAGACATCAGAAGTTAAGTCCCAGAGTGCTTAGAGCCTTTTATTAATCCAACCCAGTAAGTGTCTCAGACTGACGAGCAAATCCCATATATTTTTCGTGACACAACACGAAAATCCGAAACATGTTGTGCATGTGATAAATAATAAGAGATCGATGGATAATAATAGGAGTTAATTATGGAACACCATATTGACATTAGCGCGGTCGGAGTGGCCGTGCGGTTCTAGGCGCTACAGTCTGGAACCGAGCGACCACTACGGTCGCAGGTTCGAATCCTGCCTCGGGCGTGGATGTGTGTGATGTCCTTAGGTTAGTTACGTTTAATTAGCTCTAAGTTCTAGGCGAATGATGACCTCAGAAGTTAAGTCGCATAGTGCTCAGAGCCATTTGAACCTTTGTAATTCTTTTTTTTTTTTACATTAGCGCAACTTTGTGCAACAGGAACACATCTGGGAAGGCTATGTTTCTGCTAGTCCTATTTGCGAGTGCATAATAAAGCATGTTTTCCTGTCTTAGTTTTATACGAAGTAACAGTGTGAACAAAATGATTTCAGTCGTGGATAGCTGTTTTGTGTAACTTTTCTCGCGTTAAAACTATAGGCATGCAGTGCATAAAAAGCCATTGTAAGTTCTCTAAATGTAACCTTCCGTGGCCGTTATCGCAATCAATAAAACTCTTTCTGTTCGTGACCGCATTTTAAGTGTCTAAAATCCTCCGTTATGGCTACTGATAGAAATGGCCTTCCTCAGTTTTTTTGCTAAATCCTGGATGCGAAAAAGTTCTTATAGACTGGCGGAAGAGAGTGTTATCATAATCTGATAGGGTACTGAGTATAAGGGAGAGGGGTGTTAGACGTTGTTTATTGGTGTTTGCATTATTTCTTACCATTGATGGAAATAGATGATCTCGATTGGTGGCATTTGCTTAATCGCTTGCCAAAATGGATCAAAATGGCTCTGAGCACTATGGGACTTAACATCGGATGTCATCAGTCCCCTAGACACAGAACTACTTAAACCTAACTAACCTAAGGACATCACACACATTCATGCCTGAGGCAGGATTCGAACCTGCGGCCGTAGCGGTCGCGCGGTTCCAGACTGAAGCGCCTAAAACCGCTTGGCCACACCGGCCGGCAATCGCTTGCCACTAAATGATCAAGCGTATAACAGGCGGCAGTTGTGATGTAGCGCTGTTCACCTGTTGCGTATTGCCTGCTGTGTGTAGCTGCGGCCATTGTGAGCTCCCGCGGGCCAGTGTGTATTGCTTCGCAGAAGCTGTCATTCTGTAGCACAGTTACTGCTGGCAGAAGTGGTGCCTATAGTGGAAGGAGACGTAAGTACCTGTCCGTGCTGGTACCTACGCGCCTCCTACCACCATCATCCTACTCAAAAGAAATCCGCCCTACACACATTAACCGAGAGGGCTCGCACGATGGGAGATGAACATCTAAGGCTGAACGACAAAACCTAAAGTCCAGTTTTGGAGCCAATGATTGTGAGAATACGATGGCTATAAAGAGAGAGGGGAACAGGGAAGCACAAAACATCACCCTGCTACCTTATTTTCAACGGGTGGACAAAATTCTGCGCCGAGCAGGTATCGAGCCGATTTTTCGGAGAGAAAAAAAAAAGTGTTCAAATGGCTCTGAGCACTATGGGACTTAACATCGGAGGTCATCAGTCCCCTAGAACTTAGAACTACTTAAACCTACCTAACCTAAGGGCATCACACACATCCATGCCCGAGGCAGGATTCGAACCTGCGATCGTAGCAGCAGCGCGGTTCCGGACTTAAGGACTCGCATTCGGGACGACGACGGTTCAATCACGTCTCCGGCCATCCTGATTTAGGTTTTCCGTGATTTCCCTAATCGCTTCAGGCAAATGCCGGGATGGTTCCTTTGAAATGGCACAGCCGATTTCCTTCCCCATCCTCCCCTCACCCGAGCTTGCGCTCCGTCTCTAATGACCTCGTTGTCGACGGAACGTTAAACACTAATCTCCTCCTCCTCCTCCTCCTCTCCGGACTGAAGCGCGTAGAACCGCTCGGTCACAGAAGCCGGCCGAGCAGCAACAGAATAAAAGACCATCTTGGCTCAGTGAAAGATGCAGTTGACAAGCCACATGCTGCTGCAGTTTACGAAATCGGGAGCGGGTGTGGACTGGTGTATGAAGGCGAGACAAGGCGACCAATTAGCACACGCATATCTGAACATGAAAGATACACAGGGTGACAGTTATTGAACTACATGAAATAAAATCGTCATAACTTCTGAACGGATTGCGTCAGAACGTTCAAACTGCACGGTTGGCCGCGGGGCATTATGAGAATTAGTATGCGCATGGGCCTTGTTGTTGTCGGCCGACTTTAATTTGGATGGGTTCGTCAATAAGCAAAACTGGCGCATTCCGTGATCGAGAAGGCTCTTCACCCTCACCGTGTGACTGTGTGATGTGCAATATCCAGTCACGGAACAGTCGGTGAGATACTCCTTGATGGCACGCTGACTACTGAATGGTACGTGAAGGTTTTGGAAGATGATTTCATCTTCATTACCCAAAGCGCCCCTGATTTTGACAACATATGGTTCATGCAAGACGGAGCTCGACCCCATCGAAGCAGAAGAGTGATGTCCTGGAGGACCATTTTGGGGTCGGCATTCTGGTTCTGGCGTACCCAGAGGCCACTGGCATTGGCCTCGAAAGGCAGCCATATTCTCCGGATCTGAACACATGCGACTCCTTTTTTGGGGGGCTGTATTAAAGATAAGGTGTACAGCAATAACCCCAAAACCATTGCTGAGCTGTAAACAGCCATTCAGGTCATCGACAGCATCGATGTTCCGACACTTGAGCGGGTCATGCATAATTTCGCTATTCGTCTACGCCACATCATCGCCAAGGATGGCAGACATATCGAACACGTCTATTTCCACCAATGGCAAGAAATAAAATCAACTCCAATAAAGGACATTTAACTCCCCTCCTCTTCATCCTGAATACCCTATCAGATCGAGGCAACAGCCTCTTCCACTAGTATGTGTAAAAACTTTTTCCCACTCAGCAGTTAGGAGAAAAATAAATTAAAAAGCTAATGAAGATGACTTGGAACAGTGACTGGAACGTCAGAGAATTTTGCACATAGGCAATTTGATCACATACCCAAAAGAATTTTATTCATCATTATAGGTCCATGGTGTCTTTCAGACTATGCTACAAATGTAGCACCATTCTTATCCATAATCTATCAGAGATAATTGGAACAGCGGAAAGTTCCACGGGAATGGAAGAAGACCCAAGTCATAGCAATTTGCAAAAAGGGTAGAAAATCGGATGCAAATAATTGCCGACCAATTTCACAGACATCGATTTGTTGTAGAATCATGGAACATATTTTGTGTTCAGACATAATGACCTTTCTAGACTCTGAGAATCTCATCTGCAGAAAGCAGCACGGTTTTAGGGAACAGCGGTCATGCGAGACACAGCTGGCCATCTTTGTGCATGATATACAACAGGCTCTAGATACCGGCTCCCAGGGTGATGCCAAATTCCTCGACTTTCGAAAGACGTTCGACTCAGTTCCGCACTGTCGCTTGCTCCAAAAAGTGCGCGCTTGCGGTCTATCCGATGACATATGCAGTCGTCCTGAATGGGGTGACTTCAACGGACACAAGCGTAACTTCAGGTGTGCTCCAGGGCAGCGTAATAAGTCCGCTGCTTTTTACTATTTACATAACAAATCTGGTTGATGGTATTGACAGCGGCATTATACTGTTTGCCGATTGTGCTGTAGTCTACAGGAAAGTAGTACCACACGAAAGTTGTGAACAAATCAATGAGGATTTGCAGAAAATAAATGCGTGGTGTAATGACTGGCAGTTATCTCTCAAAATTGGTAAGTGTAACCTACTGCTTATAACAAGGCGAAAATCCCCATTAATGTACGAGTACAAAACAAATGCCTAGCCTTTGGGAGCGGTAACATCCGTCAAGTATCTGAGTGTGACTATTCGAAATAATCTCAAATGGAATGATCAGATTACACAAGTAACGGGCAAGGCGAACTCTAGATTGTGATTTATTGGTAGAATCCTGAAACGTTGCAGTCCTTCAACGAAGGAAATTTGCTTACAATACGTTAGTTCGTCCAGTCTTAGAGTATTGTTCGTTTGTATGTAACCCTTAGCAGTTGGGTCCCATTAAAGAGATTGAGAAGGTCCAGAGAAAAGCAGCAAGATTCGTGACTGGTTCATTTAGCCATCGCGAGAGATTTACAAATCTCATAGAAAGTATGAAGTGGGACACACTTGCAGATAGACGACGCGCTAAACGGAAGGGGCTGCTCACTAAATTCCGATCTTCGCCGAGGATGTACATCATATATTATTACCACCAACTTTCAAATTGCGCAATGATCACCATTAAAAGATAAGAGAAATTAGAGCTCGTACTGAGGCGTTCAGACAGTCGTTTTTCTTTCGTGCGATCCGCGAGTGGAACAGTGGTGGCGTGGGGGGGGGGGGGTGGAGGTGGGGGGGGGGGGGGGGGAATATGAATTTGGCACGAATTGTGCTCTCCGCCACACACCGCTTGGGGGCTAGCGGAGTATGTATGTAGATGTAGATATTTCAGGTCATCAATTCAAATGGTTCAAATGGCTCTGAGCACTATGGGACTTAACATCTGAGGTCATCAGTCCCCTAGAACTTAGAACTACTTAAACCTAAGTAACCTAAGGACATCACACACATCCATGCCCGAGGCAGGATTCGAACCTGCGACCGTAGCAGTCGCGCGATTCCAGACTGAGGTCATCAGTTACCTTTATGGAAAACACCGATCTTTCAACAGCCATTAGGAAGTCATTTGTAGATTTATTAATTTGTACGCATATTATATATTTTCCGTTTTTTAACAATCGTGATTGTGTGCTACATCGCAGTTTTTAACAAATACAGATATTAAAAGTGATTACTACTGTCGTGGCCGCACAAATTAAACTGTTAAGAACTTGTCGTTAACCTGTAACGTGTGCGGCAGGTAAGGCATCCGTATTATAATGATAGGGCGGGGAGGAGGAGAACAGGTTTTACAGTCCGGTCCGCGCCGCGCTCTGCTGCCAGCCTCGCGCCACTCCGCTTTTCAGAACGGCCGTCAAAATCTGTAAAGACTGCTGGCTGCTTCACCGAAACAATGACGGCTATAAACCGGCACAAGGTCCTGCTGGCCAATGTAAACGGGACGACAGCGCTTATCGTTGCTTACGTTTTACGACCGTTTTCTACGCGCTGTTCGCATAAACCTGTAGAAGAATGCAGGCCGCCAGTGATTCGCCTGCGCCCAGAAGAAATGACATAGTTTATCTCTTTTTCGGTTGAATAGGATAACTACTGAAATGTAGCTATGGCAACACTGCCTCGTGCTAGAGTCTATTATTTATGTTTACGTTCCCCATACGCGTATCTTTAGAAGCTAATTATTAATTGTGTTACATAAAAGTAGGTACTGGCAACTACACAGGATTTACAAAATGAAAGCCAGCTCCACCACCGAGCGAGATGACGCAGTTGTCAGCACACTGGGCTCGCAATTGGGAGGACGACAGTTCAAATCCGTCTCCGGCTATCAAGATTTATGTTTTCCGTGATAAAATTTAGCTCGTGGATCAACCGGAATGAAAAAGAGAAACAAATCAGCCTGTTACAATTTGTAAAGGGGAGCTCTTCACGAAGACACAAATGAAAAACTGGCCAAGAAATCAACGCTACCACCTGACGTGTTCGTGCCCAAAACCACAAACAGTATTGTAAAACCATTTCTAAAAAAAAAAAAATTGGCTGGTGGTTGTAGTAATTTACGAAAACAGCTGGGATGTTCTATAACTGCAATGGATAAAATAAAGACTGTAAAGTAGTGTGACGTGTTGCTGTCGCTCCAAGAACAGGTCATCATAGCGCAGTTCAGCCGCTCTTGCATTTTATTTAGTAAACCACCACACAAGACGTGCAAACTGGCCAACTCTTTAATCAGTACAGCAATCCACTGTACCGAATGTCACAGTTAACGTAAAACTATCGCTTCCGCAACAACAAATCCGAGAAAGAACTGTTGTTTACTCAATGCAATTTTGAAGACTAAGTATAGGGTATTCATCTCTGTTGTCAACAGTATGTACTCTGAGTAAATGCAACAAATTGCTTTCCAAACAAGGGACACGCAGCGTACACCCTCGACATTTACACTGTTGTGCATATGTTTTCCTTGAAATACAAATTAAAAAGCGAGGAAAAGAAACAGACGAAATGCATGTTCTTTGCAACGAGCCAGTGGACGCGCGTCCCTGACATCAGAATATTCACAGAATATTCCTGAACAACCCCCAGATTTTGTCGGTGGAACTGACATTCACAGAATGTCGCATACTTGCTGTCCTTCCTCTCCCCCCCCCCCCCCCCCTCTCATCCTTTACCTTGTTTGCGTGTTGCGACACGTAACTCGTGTGCGGGAGGATGCTGGTTCAATTCACCGTCGGGCCGACCACATTCACTTTTTCCGTGATTGTCTTATATCGTTCAAGGTGAAAGCCGGAATGATTGCTTTGAAAGGTCGTGGCGAAATACCTTCACCGTCATTCCACACTGGTGGCTTGTGTTCCGTCTCTAATAACCTTATCGTCGACAGGCTATTAAACTCTAACCTTCCTTCCTTACTTCTTATTTGATACGTCCTATTTGCATATTATGTTACTCGACAGCGGTAACTGCATGTGAGCAGCAATAAAAACGACAAAATGTTGTTTCCTTTAATGTGTAAGAAAACTGAACGCAAAAGATAGTCACAGTTAACTACAGAATATGTTGTCCTCATCAGTCGTTTGTTATTTTCTACTGCATAAGGGCCTCCTTCAACGTTCTGTTTCCGTTACGGTACTGAGTGATACGTATTGGTATTGCCGCTACATGTCTCTAACCACCTTCCATTAGGTAGTTCTCAGTCTTTTCTTATCGTCTGGAATCCATCTAAGTAATGCCTCGGTACGTCAAGTTTCCTGACCGTATGTCAGTAGCATCGTAAGGAGAGAACGAACCCACATAACGACCTTTTCTCAAGATCATTGGTAAGAACTTTCAGTGTCAGGTTACACACTAGGGCCAGTTATATTCCTCTCGTCCTGGGGACTCACCGACAATTGTGTGTGGTTCACCTAGAGGATTCCCCCACCCTATCCACACACCTTAGGTTATTGGACTAGTTATATTCGAGGTCGTGACATAACTTGATACTGTTTATGTGGTCTTGTGTGATATAAAATTGGCGGAAAACCTCTACATATCTCTTAGCCAAAGGGAACACATTAAAATACGGAAAAGCCTTACCTCCCCCTTGAAACAATAAGATACCAGGTCCCCTCCCCCTCTCATTCTTCACAACTAGTTCAACTGCGTAGATCTCTTCATTCGAGGTCTGTGCACTGAAGGGAGATGTTCATATTTATTATACACAAATTAATATTAACAATGATTCTATAGTAAAAGGGTTTGGAATTAATAACAATGATATAACAAATTAACTAATGGTTCGATAATAACAGTTCTTGCAATACAATTGGTTAACAGTATTGCTTGATTTCTTTATTAGCATTTTTTCCTTTGTTGTTTTATTTACAAAGCTAGTTGTTTCTGATGAACAATAATTTGCGAAGCTATTTTTTTACAAATTTTTACGTCATATATACATTGGTTTATTCACAGACCAATTTTTTTCTCAAGATTTCTATACAATACTAATGCTATCGGGTACACAAACAAGGAATCCCGTGAATGGCTCTGAGCCCTATGGGAGTTAACATTTATGGTCATCAGTTCCCTAGAACTTAGAACTACTTAAACCTAACTAACCTAACGACATCACACAACACCCAGTCATCACGAGGCAGAGAAAATCCCTGACCCCGCAGGGAATAGAACCCGGGAACCCGGGCGTGGGAAGCGAGAACGCTACCGCATGACCACGAGCTGCGGACGAATCCCGTGAATGCGAGGTCGCAAAATGCCAATAATGTTTACAGGATTCGACGCCCCACATGTTGCCTACCGTGCAACTACTATATTGGCGGGACTGGAGATATCCAATGGTGGGCACAGCATGAGGCTACGGAGCGTAGATCAACTGCTTAGTCGACGAGTAATTCATAACAATGAAACAGTGCTTGTGGTATTGATACAAAGCAGAGCAGTGGCAACGACAAAAAAAGCAAACATTGCATTATATCTACAACAACAGTTGCTGAAGTTGACATTTCATCAGAAAGGAAGCCAAAGAATTTCGCAGAGTCAGAAAGAAGTAGCAGATGAAATATTAGCGATTCTGCAAGATCATTCTGGTTGGTTGGTTGGAAATTTGTTCACCTTCTTTTGACGAATCCATAGTGGCCCCACTTGAAGGACAAGTGAAGGAAGGTTAGTGTTTAACATCACGTCAGTTGGCGATGTCGTTACAGGAGGGGCAGAAGCTGAGCTTGAGGGGAGAGTGGGGGGGAAATCAGCCGAGTCTTTTCAAAGAAAATCACCCGAGCGTGTCCCTTAGGTGACACAGGAGAAAACACAGATAACGTAAATCTGGATGGTAGGACGGGGATCAAACCGTTGCTCTCCCAGGTCGAGTGTGCCGCTTCACGCAGTGACAGTGACAGTGGGAGATACTTCAATATTAATACTCACCTACGCCTGTTTTAGAGGAAAAGCTCCACTTCTGGGTTCAAGAGTTTAAATGTGGCTTTCCATCATGGCCTGGTGAAGCACCAGAAAGAGGTTTTATTATTTAATAATTGGGAAAGGCGCACGAATCTCATGAGAAACAAACTACAGCACTAATAAGCAATTGCACTTCACGAAAAACTGCCTCACTGTTTGTCCACGGTGAAATAACACAAAGAAGAATCCGTACTTCAAAACTAAACGACAAGATTGAACAAAGGCACAAACACTAACAACTTGTCGATATAAAAAAGACAAACCTTTAATAGTTCGGTGGGTCTTTCGAGGTCGCTACGAACAAGGGACACATTATCATTGAATGTCAGCCGCAATCTTTGCTACGCGTTTGCTGCAACGCCCTTCCTGTTGCTACACAATCAACAGCTTACAACGCTCGTATTTCCTTCAATAGTTTTCCGTCGTTTATTGTTGTCAGTCTCACACGTCTCCTTCAGATATGAAAACACACAGAAGAAATTACTAATCCGAAAGAACTGCGTATCTACTGCCACGTATGCCCGATTTATACCCCGCATTTCCATGTTAAATGGTATTTCCATTTCGAAGTCAAATGAGAGATGATGGAAGTGCGCGGACCGCTAATTTACAGAAAACGAAGCACCAATTCTTTGCGAAACATTGTTAACTATTACTCCCGTTGCTATCTCATTAAGGTGAGTGGTCCCGCAACTAAATTATGAGGTGAGAGTCACTGATTTTTTTCTGTTCACCTTTGTTTGAATACCCGCCTCTGTAGCCGCGATCGCTGACACACTCCTGTGCGATTATCTTCAACCCGGAGGTAAGCAGGTTCGAATCCTGGTGATGGGTGGAATTTTCACTGACAGTATTTAACCAGACGCTAGGGAAGTGAAGTACCTAGTCCAACCTGTCCGCAGTGTCTCATCGAGGCTTATGAGAAAGACAGGCCGTGGCGCGTTCGTCACGAAGGTAGGTCCGCGCTCTCAACTCTGGAGACAAACTACACATATCAAAAAATGGTTCAAATGGCTCTGAGCACTATGGGACTTAACTGCTGTGGTCATCAGTCCCCTAGAACTTAGAAATACTTACACCTAACTAACCTAAGGACATTACACACATCCATGCCCGAGGCAGGGTTCGAACCTGCGACCGTAGCGGTCATGCGGTTCCAGACTGTAGCGCCTAGAACCGCTCGGCCACTCCGGCCGGCTACACGTATCAAAGGAAGTTTTACATCAGCCCGGTTCCCAGAAGTCCTGAAGATAGACGTTAACTAAGGATACTGTATCACAGGCACAGTCCATTTGACTGTTTAGAGACATCACTAAACCCGCCCAAAGATGTAAACAGCCGTGCATGAGCATCGCCTAATAGACGGAGGGGGTCCGACAGCCGATCAGTTCCAGTCATTCCACCAGGAAGGAGGTACACAGCTCGTGTTGTCTGTAGTCCAACCATGCGTAGACGGTCAATACCGCGGTTCGATCGCGTCCGCATTGTTGCTTTGTGCCAGGAAGGACTCTCAACAAGGGAAGTATCCAGGCATCTCGCAGTGTACCAAAGCGATGTTGTTCGGACATAGTGGGGATACAGAGAGACAGAAACTGTCGATGACATGCCTCGCTCAAGCCGGCCAAGGGCTACTACTGAAGTGGATAACCGCTACCTACGGATTATGGCTCGGAGGAACCCAGACAGCAACGTCGCCATGTTGAATAATGCTTTTCGTGCAGCCACAGGACGTTGTGTTATGACTCGAACTGTGCGCAATAGGCTGCATGATGCGCAACGTCACTCGCGACGTCCATCTTTACAACCACGACACCATGCAGCGCGGTACAGATGGGCCCAACAACATGCCGAATGGACCGCTCAGGACTCGCATCACGTTCTCTTTACTGATGAGTGTCGCATTTGCATTCGACCAGACAATCGTCGGAGACGTGTTTGGAGACAACTCGGTCAGGCTGAACGCCTTAGACTCACTGTTCAACGGGTGCGGCAAGGTGGAGGTCCCCTGATGTCTTGTGGTAGCATTACGTGGGGCCGACATACGCCGCTACTGGTCATGGAAGGCGCTGTAGCGGCTGTACGATACGTGAATGCCATCCTCCGACCGATAGTGCAACCGTATCGGCAGCATACTGGCGAGGCATTCGTCTTCATAGACGACAATTCGCGTCCCCATCGTGCACATCTTGTGAATGACTTTCTTCAGGATAACGACATTGCTCGACTATAGTGGCCAGCATGTTCTCCACCCATGAACCTTGTCGAACATGCCTGGGATAGATTGAAAAGGGCTGTTTATGGATGACGTAACCCGTCAATCACTTTGAGGGATCTACGCCGAATCGCCGTTGAGGAGTGGGACAATCTGGACCAACAGTGTCTAGATGAAGTTGTGGATAGTATGCCACGTCGAATACAGGTATGTATCAGTGCAAGAGGACGTGCTACTGGGCATTAGAGGTAGCAGTGTGTATAGCAATCTGGGCCACTACCCCTGAAGGTCTCGCTGTATGGTGGTACAACACGCAATGTGTGGTATTCGTGAGCACTATATGGGGCGGAAATGATGTTTATATTGATCTCTATTCCAATTTTCTATACAGGTTCTGGAACTCTCGGAACCGAGGTGATGCAAAACTTTTGATCTGTGTACTTTTCTACACCTTTTAACTCGTAATTAGGTGTGTACGTACAAACGAGAATGGCATGTTCTACTGTAATCCGCTATTATGGAGTCTTACTGTTGTTATTACTGCAATGATCGGAAGTCCATGGGCCTACTTATAATTTGTTACCGCTGTTCTGGAGTACAATAAAATTAAAATCATGCCAAAATGATTATTAATTGCATAAGGCACCACTTCTTGTATGAAATGAGGACTGTGAAACAGAAGACACTAAATGCTATAAACAAGCCGTTATATCATTTATATCGAGTATTGGTCTTAAATTTTGTTGTAGTACCGTTAATCAGTAAGACTTCATAGCAGCAGATTCCAGTAGAAGATACAATTGTCGTCAGTATGTACACGGCCAGCTGCGAGTAAACAGGTTTAGAAACGCATTTTGTCTGCTGAGCTGATCGAGTGAGTTCAGGCTTACCTTACCTTCGTGACTTACGAGCCGCGGCCTGTCTCGTGGGCCTTGTGTCTCATGTAGTGACGCTATTCGAAAGGAGTAGGATATGTGTCGGTCTCTCCCTTCGCTCATCATCATCATCATCATCATCATCATCATCATCATTACCACCACCACCACCACCACCACCACCACCACCAGAGGCAATGTACTATACACGTACGCTTGTACTCACCTACACCCTAAAAACGCACATAAGAGATAGCAAGGGAAGAGGCCAATGTGTGGCGAGGAAGAATCCGCTTTCCGACTGGCGGCGGGATATCACAGCCAACAATGCCACACGACATTTACATTTTTTACTGTTTGAAATGGTTCAAATGGCTCTGAGCACTATGGGACTTAACATCTGAGGTCATCAGTCCCCAAGAACTTAGAACTACTTAAACCTAACTAACCTAAGCACATCACACACATCCATGCCCGATGCAGGATTCGAACCTGCGACCGTAGTAGTCGCGCGGTTCCGGACTGAAGCGCCTAGAACCGTTCGGCTACACCAGCCGGCTTACTGTTTGAATAATTCAGTACTACTTTCTGCATTCTTTTAGTTAAATATGATTCAACCTACATTTCTGTGACGCCACCAGAAAAACAAAATTTTAGCTTTTGTCACAGTAGCATGATCTAAACAATCAAATGCCTTAGAAACATGATGAAAGAGATGATGTTTTTAAATAGGCCAGCGATTGTGGAGCACTTACATAATCAAAGAACTGGATAGACCGCAGTTTAGTTATCCAGATCAGCTGTTAACTTGCGTGTTAAGTCAGACTAGACATGTCTTTCATTGTACAACTTTGTTCAGATCACAAAAAATAGAAATGATATTTTCTAAATGTGTGTCTTTATGTGCAGTGAAATCCATATTCTACAGGTTCTCATGATCTACAACTTACATTCTTGACCAGTTCGAGCGGTTCTAGGCGCTGCAGTGTGGAACCGCGGGACCGCTACGGTCGCAGGTTCGAATCCTGCCTCGGGCATGGATGTGTGTGATGTCCTTAGGTTAGTTAGGTTTAAGTAGTTCTAGGGGACTGATGACCTCAGAAGTTAAGTCCCGTAGTGCTCAGAGTTCAGGCTTACCTTACCTTCGTGACTTACGGTTTTATTTCGGAGTATATCTGATAACTGCCGCAAGTGCAGTAGTGTCCATTCGTACATACATGAAATTATTTATCGTTTGCTCAGCAGCGTCGTATATTCTCAGCTTAGCTGTTGTTAGAAATGATCGGTTTTCGGATGTCTCTGATGTAAAAAAAAAAAAACCTATCAATTTCACTCACGTTTATTTCGTAAGCAAAAAATCACCTCTGCAACACAAGCCAACGTGGTTAATCTAAACTTGTTAAGAAAACTTCATATACTGACAGCTATAACACACTCACGATACAGTTCAGCTACTTCTGTCTGAAGCTGTTTTATTTGAAGACAGCAGTACCCTCGTGATCGGTCAAGAGACAGAGGGTATTTTGGCCAACACTGTTTTTGATGAAAACCTCTCAGATTTACAGCCCGGTGTAGTGTTAACATACTGCGACGTGTCGACGTGTGTCATATGCATCATCTTCGACCGAAAAACTTTGGAACGCAATTGCACTAAAACGTCATTTGGTGCCCATTCCGTACCACGGGCTACCCCGGACGCCTTTCAGAACGTCAGTCAGACATGGAGCTCAGTATCAACCGCGCTGTAGTGGGTAACAAAGGGACATTTCTTGAATTTTGCTAATGTGTTGAGACATAAGAAATCTTCCCCATAGGTCAGTAAAACGTCGAGCAGCAGTAACGCTTCGAACACGGGGTCATTTTCTGGCGTTAAATGCACGACGAACTTCCACTAAGCTTACAGGAAAATTACCCGCATAGCATACAGCTGCTTTAGAAACTGCCTTTATACAAAAATGTGTGTATCGGTTGGCCAGAGCTGCTGGCGTAAGACGCTCACTGCAATACAGAGACGCGCGCATTTGAGAGATGCCACGCGGGGTAGCCGCGCGGTCAAAGGCGCCTTGTCACGGTTCACGAGGCTCCCCCCGTCGGAGGTTCGAGTCCTCTCTTGGGTGTGTGTATGTGTGTGTGTGTGTGTGTGTGTGTGTGTGTGTGTGTGTGTGTGTGTGTGTTTGTGTGTTGTCCTCAGCGTAAGTTAGTTTAATTCAAATTAAGTAGTGTGTAAGCCTACGGACCGATGACCTTTAGCAGTTTCGTCCCATTCAACTTACCAGAAATTTCGAACATTTGAGAAGTCAACAGCATCTGCGAGAGCATGCTGAAAAGTAACGCTTCCGAATTTTTTATGTGAAATCTCGTAACGTTTTTAAAATAAAACAAACTTAATTAATATTCTACATCTTTGTTCTCCGTGTCTACATATTTTTTTTGAACATAGTGGCCCTGGAAACAAACACATTTCTCCCAACAGCAGACCAGTTTGTTGATACTCTAAAATGTATGACTTTGTTGACGGAGCGACAACCGCACTTCTGTTTGCACCGCTCGGTCACTATCAAAATTACGTCCTCGAAGATATTGTTTAACTTTTGGAAACAAATGATAATCGGATGGGACGAAATCGGAACTTTATGGAGGATGATCGATGTCAGTGAACCCGAGGCGCAGAATTACTTCAGATGTGCAGCGCTCGTGCGTCGTCTCGCATTGTCATGCTGGAGGAGACTGCGCCCCATGCGTGGACGAACTCTTAGAATGTGCACCACACCTCGAAAATTGCAGAACAGTGTGAGCACGGCTTTGCCTGCTGATGGCACTTTTTTGGCGCAAGTCATCCTTTGTGACGGAACTCTGTTGACGCTCTTTTGTTTTCTAGGTCAAGATGGTAAACTTTCAAAATCTACATCTACATCAGCACTCCGCAAGACACCTAACGGTGTGTGGCTGACGGTACCTTTAGTACCTCTATCGGTTCTCCCTTCTATTCCAGTCTCATATTGTTCGTGGAAAGAAAGATTGACGGTGTGCCTCTGTGTGGGCTCTAATCTCTCTGATTTTATCCTCGTGGTCTCTTCACGAGATATAAGTAGGAGGGAGCAATATACTGCTTGACTCCTCGGTGAAGGTATGTTCTCGAAACTTTAACGAAAGCCCGTATCGAGCTACTGAGCGTCTCTCTTGCAGAGTCTTCCACTGGAGTTTATCTATCATCTCCGTAACGCTTTCGCGATTACTAAATGATCCTGTAACGAAGCGCGCTGCTCTCCGTTGGATCTTTTCTATCTCTTCTATCAACCCTATCCGATACGGATCCCACACCGGTGAGCAGTATTCAAGCAGTGGGCGAGCAAGTGTTCTGTAACCTACTTCCTTTGTTTTCGGACTGCATTTCTTTACGATTTTTCCAATGAATCTCAGTCTGGCATCTGCTTTACCGAAGATTAATTTTATATGGTCATTCAGTTTCAAATTATTCCCAATGCCTACTCCCAGATAATTTATGGAATTAACTGCTTGCAGTTGCTGACCTGCTATATTTTAGCTAAATGATAAAGGATATTTCTTTCTATGTATTCGCAGCACATTACACTTGTCTTCATTGAGATTCAATTGCCATTCCCTGCACCATGCGTCAATTCGCTGCAGATCCTCCTGCATTTCAGTACAATTGTCCATTTTTACAACCTCTCGATACACCACAGCATCATCCGCAAAAAGCCTCAATGAACTTCTGATGTTATCCACAAGGTCATTTATATATATTGTGAATAGCAACGGTCCTACGATACTCCCCTGCGGCACACCTGAAATCATTCTTACCTCGGAAGACTTCTCTCCATTGAGAATGACATGCTGCGTTCTGTTATCTAGGAACTCTTCAATCCAATCACACAATTGGTCTGATACTCATTATGCTCTTACTTCGTTCATTAAGCTACTGAGGGGAACGGCATCAAACGCCTTGCGGAAGTCAAGAAACACGGCATATACCTGGGAACCCGTGCCTATGACCCTCTGAGTCTCGTGGACGAATAGTGCGAGCTGGGTTTCACAAGATTGTCTTTTTCGAAACCCATTCTGATTCCTACAGAGTAGATTTCTAGTCTCAAGAAAAGTCATTATACTCGAACATAACACGTGCTCCAAAATTCTACAACTGATCGACGTTAGAGATATAGGTCTATAGTTCTGCACATCTGTTCGACGTTCCTTCTTGAAAACGGGGATTACCTGTGCCCTTTCCCAATCTTTTGGAACGCTACGCTCTTCTAGAGACCTACGGTACACCGCTGCAAGAAGGGGGGCAAGTTCCTTCGTGTACTCTGTGTAAAATCGAACTGGTATCCCATAAGGTCCAGCGGCCTTTCCTCTTTTCAGCGATTTTAATTGTTTTTCTATACCTCTGATGTCTATTGCGGTATCCACCATTGTCATCAGTGCGACAATCCAGAGAAGGAACTACAGTGCAGTCTTCCTCTGTGAAACAGCTTTGGAAAAGCTTTGGTAAGCTTTCATCACCCGTCGCAATGTTGTTAAGGAACCCGTGACCCTCACGCTCAAAACACAAAAGAAATCGTTGACAGACAGCCAGTCTCCTCTGTTTGATGTCAGGAGTGATCATTCGAGACACCTACGGTGCACACAATTTTCTGCACCGCATTTCTGCTGTTTGCTGGCGACATCGTGGTGTACGTGACGATATCGTCGTTTAGTGACTGTAGGAGGATACAAGATTAACTAGACAACATTCTTAGTTGGAGTGGTGAATGGAAGCTTGCTCTATATGTTGAAAACTGTAAGTTATTGCAGATGAGTAGCAGAAACGAACCCGCAGTGTTCGAATACAGCATTAGTAAAGTGATATTTGACACAAGCGTGTCGATTAAATATCTAGGTGTAACGTTGCCAAGCGATATGAAATCGAACAAGCATTTAAGGACGATAGGAAAAAGGAGAATGATAGACTCCGGCTTATTGGGAGAATTTTAGAAGAGTATGATTCATGTGTAAAGGAGACCGCTATAGAACACTAGTGTGACCCATTCCTCAGAGTCTGCTCAAGTGCTTTGGGTCCCCACCAGGTCGGATTAACGGAATACGTAGAAGCATTCAGAGGCGGGCTGCTAGAGGTGTTACCGGCAGGTTCGATCAACATGCGAGTATTGCGGAGATGTTTCCTGAAGTGAAGTGGAAATCCCTGGAAGGGAAGGCGACGTTCATTCCGAGGATCAGTATTGAGAAAATTTAGAGAATCACCATTTGAAGCTGACCACAGAATGATTCTACTGCCGCGAATGTACATTTCGCGTGAGGACCACGAAAGTAAGAGAAGACAAATTGGACGCGTACAGAGGCATATGGACGGTCGCTTCCCATCGTTCCATTTGCGAGTGGAACAGGAGAGGTAATATCAAGTAGTCTATAAAGTACCGTCCGCTATGCATCGTAGAGTGTCATGCGGACTATGTATGTGTACGTAGATTTGTTATCAGTAAATCTTCGTACGTGGACACTCTGAACACCTGGAGGAATTTTAACTACTACATGCGGTACATACGTTACTTACAGTATGTAACATTGGGCTGACGTGGTGCAGGGTCAAGTGAGAGGAGGAGGTTGTGAAAAATAGAAGCATGCATAATTCTTGATTACTTGTAATCAAAGTTGGTACACATTTTTGACTTACTATCGGAAAAAGTAGGGGTACTGATGGGAACGAATTTTCGTGGAAAACCAATCGAAAACAACCGATGTTAGTGTCAAATTTATTGCTTTCAGGCCGATATGCGGATTTTCTGTCGACTCTTCTGGACATTTTAGTTCTCTGAACTACGTTCTAGAAGGAACAAAACGTCCTAGAGATAATTTTTTGATATAAGTATGTTACGAATGATTGTTCATCCCTTTAAACATTTACATACATATCCTGGTATTTTTGTAAATGGAGTTTGGTGGGGTCAAGGGAAATAATAAGGGGACAAGGCCCAAATAAGTAATCGCGAAACGAGGGGTGATTAGTTACAGTCCCTACAGCCAGGGAACACCCCTCGGCTAGGCACGGCTGTCTCGTTGTGTGCCACAACCAGTCACGTAACGTTATTTTGTTTATGTTCTGTTAAGAAGTCTCAGTGCTAGGCGACTACACGTTGCAGTCAGCCCTGCAGTTGAAACTCGTAATAGCTCTCACACACGTGAGGCATATTGTTCGATCGTAAGAAGTATAGTGCAATATATATGGTGACACGCAGCAATAGCAAGAGATCAGAATCAGGTAACGTAGTGTTCCGTATCACTTGCTCAATAAAGTTTATTTCACGAGCTTCAAAATGGTTCAGATGGCTCTGAGCACTATGGAACTTAACTTCTGACGTCATCAGTCCTCTAGAACTTAGAACTACTTAAACCTAACTAACCTAAGGACTTCACACACATCCATGCCCGAGACAGGATTCGAACCTGCGACCGTAGCGGTCCCGCGGTTCCAGACTGTAGCGCCTAGAACCCCTCGGCCACTATTTCACGAACTGTTTTGGATGTGAACCATACTTGGTAAGTTGCTTAAGACAAGAACAGATCTAAAATTACTAACATTACTGCGAAAATTCAAAACCCAATCTAAAAAAGCGGTGGGGCCAGCACATAAGAGAGCATCAGTCTAGCCCCGCCTCCTGTGCCACTGCTTATCTATTTCTCTGCAAATGACACATTAAGTAAACTAGTATGGTACGAATGGATGGGAGGCCCCGAAGGGCAGATTCAGTCTCCTGATTGGTAAGGTCTTCCGTGTCCTCCGCGCCCACAAACACCTATCCTTTGCGAGAGCTGTGTTGTAAGTGTAGATGTCTGTAGTGGTGTGTGTAGGGTAATGTTGTGAAGATGTTGAGAGAAGGGGAGGGTGAAAGCACACAGCCTGCTTCTCACCCAGGGGGTCGCCCATCCGACGGGCGGATAAGTATCGACATTGCGGCCTGCCCTCACTTCGTGAGACACTGCGGAGAGATCAAAATGTTCAAATGTGTGTGAAATCTTATGGGACTTAACTGGCAAGGTCATCAGTCCCTAAGCTTATACACTACTTAACCTAAATTATCCTAAGGACAAACACAAACACCCATGCCCGAGGGAGGACTCGAACCTCCGCCGGGACCAGCCGCACAGTCCATGACTGCAGCGCCCTAGACCGCTCGGCTAATCACTGCGGAGAGGTTTGGAATGAAATGCGGGACATTGGCGCAAAGACTGACGATTAGGGGCTTTACTCCACAACCTCTCCTGTCCCCTCTGCCGTAAACTGGAAGGGAAAAATTGTCAACAGCGCGTGCCGTACCCGGACGGTCACCTATCTAAGTACTGGCCGCGCCCGATATTGCTTATTTTCGACAATGCTTGTAGAGTTTTTACAGGAAACTCAGTAACCTTAGCCTTTTACTTGTTATGGGCAAACATTGATAAAAGCCAAACTCTGCACGTCTTAAAAAAAAAAAGGACTGTTCGTGTCTGATGTCTCACCGACGTCTCAGAGCCTGACCATTAGCTCAGTTCGAGAATGGCATAACAGGGAAAGCGGTTGTAGCCTAATCGAGAACTATCACAACATTCCCCTTAGATGTTTTAGAGAACAGACCTTCACCAGGACAGTTGGAAGGGTATTTGGACCCAGAATACAAGTCCAGTGTCTCGACCACTTAATTAATTCGTTCGGAAAATGCAGCGCGAGTGTCCAAAGGGAAATTTGATCTATGCACGAGTACACTGTCGGCGTGTCATTAACCTAACGTCTTTCTGCCTTCCTACGCACGCTTCGTTAATGAAACGAGGCGATTAAGCCATTAGGCTAAATCACAAACCGCTAACAATGACACGTGGCTCATTACACTCCGAGTGGCGCTCTGCGACAGCCAAGTTAGCCGCCGGGAACTCGTGTTGCCAGTGACGAAGCGGTTTTCTTGCGGAAGTTCATCGATTTCTTAGCTCGCTATTCGCACGGCTAGACGTCGGTCGATATCTGTGCCGTAAAGGTCAGGCCGCGTCAGCCTGGCAGAGAAAGTGGAGGGAACGCCCCCGCAAATACACGCAGCCGCCGCATGTCCGGTACCGCGAGGTCCGTAGAGGCTGACGTGTTGGCAGAGATCCTTCTCATACATACCAGTAGAGTAGTCCATTTGTTTTCGAGTGCAATATACAGCGATGGAAATCGGATGTTACACCATCGAGCACTTGTCCGATATTTGTCTGACCTTGTGGAACGCTCGTAACAACACGGATATCAAACTGTCAGATTTTCATTTCATTCGGAAGTGATTTCCAACGTTGAAATAAGTACGAGGTGAGGGCCCCACGAGCACAAATCACTTTGTCACATGGAAGCAAACAGCTTCCTAATGTCACATCGAGGAATTTCTTGCCTTGTGATGCCTGTAGCAATTCTTGAAGGCTGCTGCTGGAAGGTCGCCAGGACATCACAGACAAGCTCTATGGATTAAAAATGAGAGGGCTAGGCCGGCCAGTCAATGATTCGCACGTTCCTCGATACGGCTGTGCTACGAAATGAAGCTGGTTGTTTTGGGGAAGGAGACCAGACAATGTGGTCATCGGTCTCATCGGATTAGGGAAGGATGGGGAAGGAAGTCGGCCGTGCCCTTTCAGAGGAACCATCCCGGCATTTGCCTGGAGTGATTTAGGGAAATCACGGAAAACCTAAATCAGGATGGCCGGACGCGGGATTGAACCGTCGTCCTCCCGAATGCGAGTCCAGTGTCTAACCACTGCGCCACCTCGCTCGGTCACGAAATGAAGTGTTTGTTCTTCTCTCCCGCTGGTCACGAATGATACGTTTACCATTCTTGCCGCATACTGGCGAGCATTCAGGCAATTACCAAGCCAGTCCTGCCGTCATATCCAATTGATCGCCACAATTTGGTGAACATTTCACGAGGTCGTGACCAACATAAACTTGTGGTGTCAGCGATAAATGACACATGGCAACTCGAGACCGCAATCCGGCTTACAGTAATCTCTTCCAGAAAGTTGTTGGCGACGGATGGCCAGTAAACTTTATCCGAATTTCAGCTGTTGTCGTCCGTCTCTTGGTCAGATCCGGCCGAACAGTCGTACCATCTCCTCCTGGTCTAGTCCTTCTGGAAGCACCTGTGTCGCGAGTCCATCTGATTCTGTAGCCATTGCGCCTCACCTAACTGTGATATCTGTTGGTATGTTGTTCCTATGTTCCTCGTGCCAATGATTCGATCTACCTCAAAGTTCTAAAGATGGCAACTGGTGACAGGCTGCAATTGCACGTCTTTCGGACATTCGATATGCTCCTAAAAACGTTCCAGTAACGTAAGACACACCCAACAGCCGTTATGTACTCACACCATTCGTCTGTAGGAATGGCTGTTTACTGTACTAGAAATAGCGGAAATAAATTCGCAAGATGATAAAACTGTAGCCAACAAATTCCACAGGCTTGGAAACACTAGAGTGTAAGTTTCGTAGAGTTAAGTTGTTCCTGGTGCAGCACAGCTCATTCTCGCCACTGCGTTAATTCAAAAAAATGTTCAAATGTGTGTGAAATCTTATGGGACTTAACTGGCAAGGTCATCAGTCCCTAAGCTTATACACTACTTAACCTAAATTATCCTAAGGACAAACACAAACACCCATGCCCGAGGGAGGACTCGAACCTCCGCCGGGACCAGCCGCACAGTCCATGACTGCAGCGCCCTAGACCGCTCGGCTAATCACTGCGGAGAGGTTTGGAATGAAATGCGGGACATTGGCGCAAAGACTGACGATTAGGGGCTTTACTCCACAACCTCTCCTGTCCCCTCTGCCGTAAATTGGAAGGGAAAAATTGTCAACAGCGCGTGCCGTACCCGGACGGTCACCTATCTAAGTACTGGCCGCGCCCGATATTGCTTATTTTCGACAATGCTTGTAGAGTTTTTACAGGAAACTCAGTAACCTTAGCCTTTTACTTGTTATGGGCAAACATTGATAAAAGCCAAACTCTGCACGTCTTAAAAAAAAAAAGGACTGTTCGTGTCTGATGTCTCACCGACGTCTCAGAGCCTGACCATTAGCTCAGTTCGAGAATGGCATAACAGGGAAAGCGGTTGTAGCCTAATCGAGAACTATCACAACATTCCCCTTAGATGTTTTAGAGAACAGACCTTCACCAGGACAGTTGGAAGGGTATTTGGACCCAGAATACAAGTCCAGTGTCTCGACCACTTAATTAATTCGTTCGGAAAATGCAGCGCGAGTGTCCAAAGGGAAATTTGATCTATGCACGAGTACACTGTCGGCGTGTCATTAACCTAACGTCTTTCTGCCTTCCTACGCACGCTTCGTTAATGAAACGAGGCGATTAAGCCATTAGGCTAAATCACAAACCGCTAACAATGACACGTGGCTCATTACACTCCGAGTGGCGCTCTGCGACAGCCAAGTTAGCCGCCGGGAACTCGTGTTGCCAGTGACGAAGCGGTTTTCTTGCGGAAGTTCATCGATTTCTTAGCTCGCTATTCGCACGGCTAGACGTCGGTCGATATCTGTGCCGTAAAGGTCAGGCCGCGTCAGCCTGGCAGAGAAAGTGGAGGGAACGCCCCCGCAAATACACGCAGCCGCCGCATGTCCGGTACCGCGAGGTCCGTAGAGGCTGACGTGTTGGCAGAGATCCTTCTCATACATACCAGTAGAGTAGTCCATTTGTTTTCGAGTGCAATATACAGCGATGGAAATCGGATGTTACACCATCGAGCACTTGTCCGATATTTGTCTGACCTTGTGGAACGCTCGTAACAACACGGATATCAAACTGTCAGATTTTCATTTCATTCGGAAGTGATTTCCAACGTTGAAATAAGTACGAGGTGAGGGCCCCACGAGCACAAATCACTTTGTCACATGGAAGCAAACAGCTTCCTAATGTCACATCGAGGAATTTCTTGCCTTGTGATGCCTGTAGCAATTCTTGAAGGCTGCTGCTGGAAGGTCGCCAGGACATCACAGACAAGCTCTATGGATTAAAAATGAGAGGGCTAGGCCGGCCAGTCAATGATTCGCACGTTCCTCGATACGGCTGTGCTACGAAATGAAGCTGGTTGTTTTGGGGAAGGAGACCAGACAATGTGGTCATCGGTCTCATCGGATTAGGGAAGGATGGGGAAGGAAGTCGGCCGTGCCCTTTCAGAGGAACCATCCCGGCATTTGCCTGGAGTGATTTAGGGAAATCACGGAAAACCTAAATCAGGATGGCCGGACGCGGGATTGAACCGTCGTCCTCCCGAATGCGAGTCCAGTGTCTAACCACTGCGCCACCTCGCTCGGTCACGAAATGAAGTGTTTGTTCTTCTCTCCCGCTGGTCACGAATGATACGTTTACCATTCTTGCCGCATACTGGCGAGCATTCAGGCAATTACCAAGCCAGTCCTGCCGTCATATCCAATTGATCGCCACAATTTGGTGAACATTTCACGAGGTCGTGACCAACATAAACTTGTGGTGTCAGCGATAAATGACACATGGCAACTCGAGACCGCAATCCGGCTTACAGTAATCTCTTCCAGAAAGTTGTTGGCGACGGATGGCCAGTAAACTTTATCCGAATTTCAGCTGTTGTCGTCCGTCTCTTGGTCAGATCCGGCCGAACAGTCGTACCATCTCCTCCTGGTCTAGTCCTTCTGGAAGCACCTGTGTCGCGAGTCCATCTGATTCTGTAGCCATTGCGCCTCACCTAACTGTGATATCTGTTGGTATGTTGTTCCTATGTTCCTCGTGCCAATGATTCGATCTACCTCAAAGTTCTAAAGATGGCAACTGGTGACAGGCTGCAATTGCACGTCTTTCGGACATTCGATATGCTCCTAAAAACGTTCCAGTAACGTAAGACACACCCAACAGCCGTTATGTACTCACACCATTCGTCTGTAGGAATGGCTGTTTACTGTACTAGAAATAGCGGAAATAAATTCGCAAGATGATAAAACTGTAGCCAACAAATTCCACAGGCTTGGAAACACTAGAGTGTAAGTTTCGTAGAGTTAAGTTGTTCCTGGTGCAGCACAGCTCATTCTCGCCACTGCGTTAATTCAAAAAAATGTTCAAATGTGTGTGAAATCTTATGGGACTTAACTGCTAAGGTCATCAGTCCCTAAGCTTACACACTACTTAACCTAAATTATCCTAAGGACAAACACAGACACACCCAAGCCGGAGGGAGGACTCGAACCTCCGCCGGGATCACCCGCACAGTCCATGACTGCAGCGCCTGAGACCGCGCGGCTAATCCCGCGCGGCCTGCGTTAATCATCAACATACGATCAGACGCAATATCACATCAGTTGTGTTAGGATATTGAACATTTTCCAACAGAAAGAACACAGCATGTCATTCTTAACGGAGAGAAAACTACAGACGTAATAGAAGCTACATGTGTATCCAAAGAACATATATAAATAACCTCGGGCATAACGCCCAGAGCTCCCTGGGGCTGTAGCCTAAAGAAAGGTCTTAAAAGGTCTTAACGGCACAAAATTTGTGAAAAATGCACGAAGACCCAGAGAGGGGTGCAGGGATCGTTAACTGACACTCGTCGTAAATTAATGAAAAGTACTGCGCGTAAATAGGCAGAAATACCCGGTAATGTTCCATACCACGATTGCCCAGCAATCTCTGGAAACAGTCACATCCTTTAAATATTAGAAAGTACAGTTAAGCAGTGATTTAAATTTAAACGCCCTTATAAAATTAAACTTTGAAAAGGCAGATGCTAGACTGAGGTTCATTGCAAGAAACCTCAGAAGTATAGTCCACCCACGAATGAGATAACTTAGCATATTGCTCCTGACTCATGGACCCTTACCAGGGGGGACTGATACAGTAAATAAAAAAAAAGTATGTTGTGTCACGGGTATCTTCAGTTAGTGTAAGTCACCAAACTGCTCATCCCACTCCAGTGACAGAGGAAACAATAGACACGTTGTGCATAACGATGTGTTTTACACTTAAAATTCCGTGATCGTATGTATCTATAGGACTCAACCAAGACATTTCTGCTTCTTCCTATATACAGCTGACGAAAGGACCGTGAAAGTAAACTAGGTGAGGTTTGAGCTCACACGATTGCATATCAACAGTTCTTCTTCCCGCGCATCATATCCGACTAGCACAACAAAGGGAAGGGAGGGAATGACAGCGTGTGGCGATACAAACCAATAGCATCGACTGCATAAAAGAGGCAAATTCAGATGATTAACTTTACCAGTTGATATTTGCCAAGTTATTAGGTAGATAAACAGTTCAGACAAGAAGAAAATATAAGCTTCGCAAATGTGCTACTACAAAAATAAATAAATAAATAAAAAATAAAAAACACGCTGAAGATTAGATGGGTAAATCGGCTGATAGGATACATTGTGGCTCATCGAGGGATACTCAGTTTGATAGCAGAATGATGGGTATGGGAGGCGGAGGGGTGTAAAAACTGTAGAGGGATGCAAGGCTTGAATACAGCAAACGGATACAGGTTAGAGATTTGCACAGGATAGGCTCGCTGGAAAGCTACATCAACCACTCTTCGGCCTGAAGACCACCAGAACAACAACAACAACAACGGCAAATATCAATGGCGTTGAGAAACAGCTAAATGCGCTAGAATTGAACATGTTCCAGGGCCTGATTTTTTTTAACGTGACATCTATGTAACCAACAGCAATATGTCTAGAGGCTTTGTGGCTCATGAAATATTTTCAAAAAGTAAAAGAAAATTCGTATAGCACTCATCCATAAGAGATGAAAATGCTGAGCGACGATATTGCATATTGTCTCGAGCAGGAAGCACGAGAATAAGACGAGAGAGATCCGGACGCATACTGCCAGTTAAAGACAGCGCATTTCCTTCGTTCCGTACGTTAATGGAATAAGGCAGGAAATCGCTTATCTTGGCACAAAGTATGCACCGCCATCACTGCAAAAGTAGATAAGTAAGAGGACACAGCCGTTGGCACTTATAAACACGTTTTCCCTTGCGCTTTGTAGCGTTTTTAGTGTAGATGAGTGTGATGGTAGAGAAAAGTGCGTTGTTCTTTGTTTTCTGTTGTAGATGGCTGTAAGACAGACGGGAAAGACTCGATTCCGAAATACAGTACCACTCCGGCGGAATGCTCACCATCAGCATTGTCACATGCCCACGGTCTAAGAGTGTCTGCCGAAATGTTTGGGACTGTACCCAACAACATGACACTCTGCTTTTCGCCATCAATTACAGATACAATGAATCGAAGGATCCCGCTCTTTTGTATTTTACTGACTTCGGCTGCGGTGGTGGGTACTATTTGGCAGAATACAGGCCCGTCTTATGCGCCACGCCTAGGGGTGTCTGTCTGGTTGCAAATCTCGTACAGGCGCCTAGGCCTTTAGTAATAAATATTGGAATAATTTACAGTAGCTTTAAAAATAGGCATTATGAGATCTCCAGAACGTACGGAACACAGTCATATAGTTCATCAATCTGGGACCCTTACCAGCTAGGACTGACAGAACAGATGGACGAAATCCGACAGAGTGACGCGTTTTGTCACAGGATCATTTGGTCGGCGCGAAAACGTTCACAGATGGTCAACAAACTCCACTGCTGTTGCTCTCGGTCATTAAGTGAAGGTCATCAGCCACTGTGTTGTCTGTGTGTGGTGAGAGGTAAGCCCGAAATTTAGTATTCTCGGCAGACTGTTGGCACTGTAAATCTGGGTTTACTAAATTCTATAACGATTTCTGAAATGGTATCTTCCATTCGTTTAGCTCCAATTAACATTCCACATTCAGAGTCTGTTAATTCCTGTTGTACATCTATATTCTCGTCAGGAACCTTTTCATATGTATCACCTGAGTACAACTGACAGCTTCGTCTATGAAATGAAATGATCGGAAGGCCTCGTCCGGGGAAGTTCGGCCGTCAGATACAAATCTTATTTTAGGTGACGCCACACTGGGCGACTTGAGCGTCGGTGATGATGAGATGATGATGCGGACAACACAACACCCAGTCCACGGACAGAGAAAATCTCCAATCCGGCCGGAATCGAACCCGGGCCTGTTGCACGGTAGGCAAGCACGTTACCACTCAGCTAAGCAGGTGGACAGCCCCACCTATGCAATGCCCTCTTATAGCTTGGGTAGGTTATACAGGGTGAAAAGTATTTAAACCGACAAACTCTGGGATGTTGTAGGGAACATCAAAACAAATATTTTTCCCTAATGTCATTTTTCCCTACGAGGAGTATTTAAACCGGTAGAGGAAGATTTCTCTGGCGGCAAATTAATTAAACCAACAAACACTTTTCCATTTTTTTATGACCGAGAGACAACACATCAACACAGCTCAATTTAAATTACAGTAGATTTTAAAAATGCCTCCATTGACACGTAAACAAAGGTTACACCGTCGGATCATGTTCTGTATGACACGGGCAAAAACCCCAGGAGTATCCTGAATTGTTCCTGCTGCTGCTACTATCCGGGCAACCAGATCCTCTTCTGATGCAACAGGGGTTGCGTAAACAAGGTTGCGCATCTCTCACCACACAAAAAAGTCCAGAGGGGACATATCTAAGGGATCGAGCAGGCCATGGTACAGGACCACCTCTGGCAATCCACGTTTCTGGGAACCGTCGGTCCAGGAATCGACGCACACGACGACTGAAATGTGCCGGCGCCCCGTCATGTTGGAACCACGTGCGTTGTCTTGTAGGGAGCGGGACGTTTTCCAGCAATTCTGTCAACGCTCTGACGTGAAAATTGTAATAGTGCCTGCCATTTAATGACCTAGGTAGCGGATACGGCCCAATTAAACAGTCCCCAACAACACCGACCCACACATTAACGAAGAACCGCACTTGATGAGCGTTAGTAACTGTGGCATGTGGGTTATCCTCACTCCAAACATGTGAATTGTGCATGTTGAAGACTCCGTCACGCTCGAACGTTGCTTCATCGGTAAACAACACAGAGGATGGAAATGCAGGATGCATTTCACACTGTTCCAGGTACCACTGCGAAAACTGTGCTCTGGGTGGATAATCAACTGGTTCCAGGTTGTGGATACGCTGTAAGTGAAATGGACGTAACAATTGCTCTCGAAGGACTGTTGTTACATTCGTCTGATTCGTCCCCATGTTACGTGCAATTGCACGCGTGCTGATTGAAGAATCCCGCTCCACATGCTGCAAGACAGATTCCTCAAATTGCAGCGTTCTTAGCGTGCGACGGCGTCCCTGTCCAGGTAATCTGCTATATGACCCGGTCTCATGCAGACGTTGGAACACAGCAGCAAAGGTCGTACGATGCGGGATACGGCGATTAGGATATTATTGTTGATAAACCCGCTGTGCAGATCGTCCGTTGTGGTGCGCTACGTAGTACGAGCCAACCACATAAGTGTACTCACTCCAGGTGTATCGCTCCATTTGTAAACAGAGACAATGAATTACTACACTGGTGGACAGCAATTGCCTTCAACTGAAGAACGTAATACGCCCTCTAACAACTGAAGATCGTAATACGGCCTCTAACAAATGAAGAGCGTAATAATGCCTCCATGGGTTTAAATAATCCTCATAGGAAAAAATGACATTAGGGAAAAATATTTGTTTTGATGTCCCCTACAACCTCCCAGAGTTTGCGGTTTAAATACTTTTCACCCTGTACTACTGCATATCACAATCAAATTACTTTTGTCGCCCCATTGTATATTTATGGCTGGGCATCCAGTTGGGCTGAATTTGCAGCGCACATGCGGGAACGTCACTTCATACCAGTCGGTCGCAGGTTCGAATCCTGCCTCGGGCATGGGTGTGTGTGATGTCCTTAGGTTAGTTAGATTTAAGTAGTTCTAAGCTCTAGGGGACTTATGAGCTACGATGTCGAGTCCCATAGTGCTCAGAGCCATTTCATACCAGTGGTGGATACCTGGGCGCCCCCCCCCCCCCCCCCCCTTGCGGAGCCACCCGCATTGTCAATCGCGCCGCCCTCGCCAGTCAGCCCGCACGCTTTTCGTTCGTTTCTCTCGTCAGTCGACGTGACTGAATCGAGTTATCGAGTAGTTGTACTTTCCTATGTAGCACGCGCGTCCGCGTCATCGTATTTTATACGTTTCTGTCTGTCATATACAGGGTGTTACAAAAAGGTACGGCCAAACTTTCAGAAAACATTCCTCACACACAAATAAAGAAAATATGTTATGTGGACATGTGTCCGGAAACACTTAATTTCCATGTTAGAGCTCATTTTAGTTTCGTCACCTACGCTCAATGGAGCACGTTATTATGATTTCATACGGGATACTCTACCTGTGCTGCTAGAACATGTCCCTTTACAAGTACGACACAACTTGTGGTTCATGCACGATGGAGCACCTGCACATTTCAGTCGAAGTGTTAGTACGCTTCTCGACAACAGATACGGTGACCGGTGGATTGGTAGAGGCGGACCAATTCCATGGCCTCCACGCTCTCCTGACCTCAAACCTCTTGACTTCCATTTATGGGGGCATTTGAAAGCTCTTGTCTACGCAACCCCAGTACCAAATGTAGAGACTCTTCGTGCTCGTATTGTGGACGGCTGTGATACAATACGCCATTCTCCAGGGCTGCATCAGCGCATCAGGGATTCCATGCGATGGAGGGTGGATGCATGTATCCTCGCTAACGGAGGACATTTTGAACATTTCCTCTAACAAAGTGTTTGAAGTCACGCTGGTACGTTCCGTTGATATGTGTCTGCATTCCATGATTAATGTGATTTGAAGAGAAGTAATGAAATGAGCTCTAACATGGAAAGTAAGCGTTTCCGGACACATGTCCACATAACATATTTTCTTTCTTTGTGTGTGAGGAATGTTTCCTGAAAGTTTGGCCGTACCTTTCTGTAACACCCTGTAGACAGCTAACACACACACACGAGAAAAGTCGCGGCCACACTAGTGATATCGATACGTTATTCTGTCTGACATTAGTTCGAGAAAAGTCGCGAATATTCTACTATTTCCTTGTACAGAGAATTTCGAAACGTAGCATTATAAATACGGACTATTCACCGAATAGGAAGCTAGTTTACATTCAGAAGCAGAAATATAAAGACTGAAGAAGTAAAAAGTCCTCGTTGTGACAGGTGCAAGTGTGAAGATTAGTCAAGAGTGAGAGCGATCAGCTGATTGTGAAGTATTAGTAATACATAGTAATTTCTCAGTAAAAATATTGTTACAAGGCTCAAAACAATATTTTTACTTATAACGTAACAATAGTTTTCCATATTTAACTCGTAATACGAGTTAGATATGGGAAACTCTTGATGCGTATATCTCCGGTAGTAGCGATTTTCTAGAAGATTCCTAAAAACGTATTGTTACTATACAAGGCCCTCTATAGAACGCACTAGAAAGGAACGGAATCGACAATAAAAGTTCCACACACATGTATTGTCAGATGACTTCATCCTTGGAAACTCGCCCTTATATTATACCTCATAAGGTACATATTGGCTTGTCGCTTTCACAGTACGTATTTGTTCACACTCCACTGATTAAAAAGAGACTAATGGGAGACATTCTTCAATACAAGCAAACGAGCATAAACGCCCTTAATGATCGTGTGTTATGCAACCGTTGTCTGTTTGTCCTAGATCTGACTATTCTACTTAGCACACGTTGTACAAAATATTTGTTTGTCTACCTGCATCTATTGCTACAGCAGAAAGAAGTTTTCCAATATTGTAGCGTACAAAGTCATGACTGAGGTCGACAATAAAGGAGGATCTACTTAATAGGTTTGTTTATAAATAAATAAATCTTCTGCTACCAGTCACTATTTTTCTTTGTTACTTTTATCACGACGCGTTTCGAGAAATAATTCACATTTTCAAGTGCGTTTTTTGTGTGTATTAAGCCATTTCTTTTGATGCTGTCCGTGTGTGTGAGTCTGCTTCATTTAGTTGACTTTTACTGCAATACATAAGAAACACACGATTTTTTAGTTGGGTATCAATTCCTTTTGTGAAGTTAGTTGCGAAATTTAGAAGAATTTGTACTTACCATTTTCTAATGCCCTATTTGTGCAGAGCCTCACACACACACACACACACACACACTAAACATCACACACAACTTGTTGTACACTTTAAACATCGAAAATATCTTATATAAACAAAATAGTTACAAAGATCTTCTTACAGGTAGTGTGCTGGAGCACACTATGGCCGAACTGTTGCGAATGTTACGTGAAGCTGCGAGCAATGAGGAGAAGGGTGGACGCTACACGTGTAATGTGCGACAAGTTGATAATTTTGCTTTGAAGGGAAGTGTGCCCGGATAGCCGAAGCGCTTAACGCGACCGCTCGCGTACGGCGGGAAACCCGAGTTTGAGTCGCGGTTCGGCACAAATCTTCACTTCTCACCATTGAATTTCATTCAGTGCCCAATTGCTGTATTTCTTATTAAATTTTGTTTGTGTAGTGTTTGAATGCTCTACCACACTACCGCCCGGTCAATTTCTATAGGTAAGCCATTTTTTTCTTCTAAGTCAATGCTTTTTTAATACTGTATGAAGCTCAAACTGAGATTTAAAAAATCACAAAATACATAAGTAAAGTGTAATTCTCACTCATACTACACAGATACCTGTTACAGGCAACTGGGGTGTACTTCGTGCAAGCTTCTAAAATTATTAAAAGTAAGTGGTGTACTTACGTCGGGTATCCGGATCATGTGAGCCGTAAAGACCTGAAGCCCATGGACCGCTTTGAAAAAGAGAAGACGATTGTTACAATTTCAGTGCTGTAAAGGTTTGAATTTACATGTACATCTACATACATACTATCCAAGCCACGATACGGTGCACGGCGGAGAGAACCTCGCACCACTGCTCGTCATTCCCTTCTCCGTTCCACTCGCAAATGGAGTAAGGGCAACACGATGTCTGTAGGCTTGTATTCGCAGTACTTACACGAGACGAACGTTCGCTACAGCAGGATCATTCTACAGCCTGTCGCAAATCTTGGTTCTGTAAATTTTCTCATTAGAAATTCTTCTTCGCTCCAGGTATTCCCATATGAATTGATAGAGCATTTCCGTTGTGCTCTAATGTCGATCGAATCTATCGATGACAAATCTAGCGGCATGCCTCTGCACTGCTTAGACGTCTATCCTCGATCTGTCGCGATGGCGATCCCAGACACCAGAGCAGTACTCGAGACTGGGTCGCGCAAGTGTGCGCGGCTTCCCTTACAGGTGTCTGACACTCCAAGAATTCTTCTTATAAAACGAAGTCGATCATTCGTCTTCCCTACAATAGAGCTTACACGCTCGTTCAATTTCTTGTCGCTTTGTAAAGTTTCGAGAGTGGTGTGCTGACCACATGCCCCTCCTATCCGCATCCTCAGCTGAGGATGACACGGCAGTCGGATGGTCCCGATGGGCCACTTGTAGCCTGAAGACGGAGTGCTTGTAAAGTTTCGCCTAGAGGGACAAGAATTTGAAAAATAGTATCATTTTAAAATTTTTTCGCAAAGTAAATCTTTATTGTCACAGTAAGTAACGAATACAAGAAGAAATTCAGAAAAAGTAAATAACAATTGTTTTAAGAAGACGGCTTCCAAAATTTCGTGTGATAAATTTAAAGCAATTTCGTAGTTTTCCTAGACATCTTCGAAACTCCCACGAAGTCCTAACGCCTGCAACACATTAATCCTAAATAACAAGCAAAAATATTCCACAAGATTTCGGGATTGCAGCCGGATCTCGTCGACTTCTTTCCACGATATTTCGGCTGACAACGTTACAGCCATCTTCAGGCGAGTGTTTGACACTGGAGATTGCTAGTGCATGTCGCTCTATTTATACGTAAAAGTGCTGCAAGACGCGCATGCGCAAGTTACCGTTGCATGCGCGCCACCTGTCGGTTCCAAGGCCCTCTACAATACTACTGCATCTATGGAGCGCAAGCGAATGCGTGGTACAAGTAAAACATGCACGCCCCCTGTAGGCAGACGTGTCCAAAACAATAAAATGCAAAATTTCAATATTAAAATTAAAATTAATTGTCGCTCGACATGTCAGAAGGCATAAAAAGTTTTCTTTTGGTTGATATTAAAGAAATCAACGGGTCCCAGGCCTTATTCAATTGAAAGCCGCCATCACGATTAATGAGATTTTCCGCCAAACGTATTTCCACGGATTCCTTAACAACTGAATCCCAGAAGGATCTCGATGGGAGCAAGATTTTCGTGGCAGAATAATCCATAGTATGTCCTGTAGAAATACAATGTTCGGCTATGGCCGACTTACTGGGCAAAAATGTTCGTAAAATTTAACAAATCTATATCAAAAATATATACTGGGGCAATGGCTTCATTTTGAAACAACACATAAAATCAGTAGTACAAACTCAAATTAACATTACAATAACTCAAGATATACTTATCTTACCTGTCAATGACCCCCTTCAGTATGATCACTACAAAACGCGACACATACACACACACACACACACACACACACACACACACACACACACACACACACACAACCCTCTACTACAATCACTTATAGTAGCAAAATCTCCGCACACACTTGATTTGAACAATGTAAATAACTGTTGCTATGCACTAAATTCGTAGAAGTACCTCACTGTACAACTAGATGCCTTTGTCTTGCAACAGCATCGGTGGTTTCATGCGATTGATGCTCGTACTTCATATTTAAAAAAAAAAATAAAATGCTGGTTTGAGGCAGAAACCCAAATGGTTAAACAAACTGACTGTGTCAAGCGCACACCACCAATATGGCATCGAATATCACAGAGTTGTTCTCGTAACTCATTCGCATTTCTTGACGCCGCTGGTGCCGTACTCAGCCGCTAGCGGGGCTAACGAGCCCACAGGGTAGGGACCGTGACGCGTTCCGCTCCGTGACACCACCTGCAGTCTAATGCAGTCAGCCCCCAGAGTTCATCTCAGCACACCACCACTACGAACGCTCTTCACTTTAAATTCGCTGTGGTTGTTGGTGACACTGGTTTGATTATGCTCTCCACACTGTTCTATTTTGTACTTTATAACTGTTGCACCCTACATCTATTTGAACGTACCTAATGGATTCGAGCGTTATTCCCGCTCTAGATTTGTTTCACAGTTAATAATTCCTCGATGCATCATCACGTATCCCATCAACTTATCCCTTACTTTAGTCAAATTGAGGCTGAACGCTTTTCTCTCTTAGACTCGATTAACTATATCTTTACTACTTATCCAATCTGTCCATATAGTCTTCATCTTTCTGATGCAACACCACATTTTACAAGCTTACAGCTTCTGTTTTCTTCTCATCTGTACTGCTTACCGCCCACTATTCCGAAGACAACGCTCCAGGCGTATACTCTCAGAAAAGACTTCAATACACGTAAATTTACATTCGATGCTAAAAAATTCCTCAGAGGACATCTCCTAGACACCACGAGGAACATAGTGGATCTTAGATTGAACCTTGGGGAACCCCACAATTGATTTCTCCCCAGTCAGAATTATGTCCCTGGAGTATATTTCGTGAATTACTGAGTACAACTTCCTGCACTCTTTTTATTAGATATGACGTTATCCATTGGTTGGCTAGACTGTCAGTCCTGCAAAACATCAGTTTAGCTAGGAGAATATTGTGAGGGACATTGCAGAAAATACCAACTGGTGCCGTTTCATTATATACTGCTTTTAAAATCTTGTGAGTGAACATGTAAATGGCACTATTGTTGTTAAGGTGAGATACTGTTCTAGAATATACCACATTCTCAAAAAGTTTGGAGAATGATGTCAGCAGTGATACAAGTCAGTAGTTAGTTACATCCCTCTTATTACCGTTCTTAAGGAAGGGTTTAACAATAGCTTATTTCAGTCTCTCTGGAAAAATGCCTTGAGATCGGTACTCGGGTGTATAACCCATCGTCAGAGGCGTCTCATAAAGAGGAACAAACAACTGAATGTACATCAGTTCCTGCAACAAGACGACTGTATGTATAACAGCAGAAATATTATACAGGGCGAAGAAAAAATGTCGCACTTGCAGGTCGGCATGCAATTCCTCGTCCCGATTCGAAACAAAAGTTTATCTAGCAAAGTCAGATGAGATGCATTTTGAAATCACATGCATGAAAGAGAGGAGCTGGTAAATCACATAGTGCAGCTCATCCGAATATACAGAGCAACGTCTATCAGCGCACACTGCCGTACCACCCGTCGTAACTCACTGACAAGGGAACCTCCCCATCTCACCCCCCTCAGATTTAGTTATAAGTTGGCACAGTGGATAGGCCTTGAAAAACTGAACACAGATCAATCGAGAAAACAGGAAGAAGTTGTTTGGAACTATGAAAAAAGTAAGCAAAATATACAAACTGAGTAGTCCATGGCAACATAGGCAATATCAAGGATCGTGTGAGCTGTCATGTGACGCACATGCCGTCACCAGTGTCGTATAGAACGTATCAGACGTGTTTACCTGTGGACGAATCGCTTGACCTATGACCTTGCGATTAAATGTTTTCGGTTCCCATTGGAGAGGCACGTCCTTTCGTCTATTAATCGCACGGTTTTGCGGTGCGGTCGCAAAACATAGACACTAAACTTATTACAGTGAACAGAAACGTCAATGAACGAACGGACAGATCATAACTTTGCGAAAATAAAAAAAGTAAACTTTTCACTCGAGGGAAGAATTGAACCAGGGACTACTCGTTTCGCAGCTGCTCATGCTAACCACGGGAACAAGGTGCTCCTTACTCTCCTTGATGTTGCCTATGGTGCACATGGACTACTCAGTTTGTATATTTTGCTTATTTTTTTCATAGTTCCACACAACTTCTTCCTGTTTTCTCGATTGATCTGTGTTCAGTTTTTCAAGGCCTATCCACTGTGCCAACTTGTAACTAAATCTGAAGGGGGTGCGATGGGGAGGTTTCCTTGTGAGAAGACTTCTGGGTCATCAAATCCACATTCATCCTGAAGCTATGGTTTTATTATTTTCTTTATTTTTTAGACGTCCGTTCTATAGTTCTTGTCGGTTATAAGCAGGACATCATTTTGTCACATGTCAGTGAGATCCATTAAACTGCATGCGTATGTCAACTAACAGCGCGGTGCACAACCGTAACTGGTTGTCTCAATTTCACGCAGGGCGGCTTCCGGATGGAGTACGGAAATGATGATTCGTCGACATTCTTTTGGTGCTGGGTGCATCCAATAACAGACCAGCTGCTACCGCTGCTCGTGCGTATGCCGCACGTTAACCTCCAAGGCACCATCGCGATAAGAACGTTTTCGGTCGCCCGAAGCGACGACTTAGGGAAACCGGTAATCTTCGTCCACAGAAGTCGTCCAAGGGCTAGACGTACTTGACAACCAGAGGGCGCGATTCTTGAAACCGTTCACCAGTCACCTCGGTGAAGTACCCGTGGTATTGCAAAGGAGCTCCAGATGTCTCAAAGATCAATTGTTGAAGTGTTGCACGATGAAGAACTGCATCCATACCATTACACGTTAACTCAACTCCAGCGGCCAGAAGACCACATTCGACGAATACAGTCTTGTGAATAGCTTTTGCACCAAGTGTAAGGTAACAAACATTTTATGAGTAATGTGATATGGTTCAAATGGCTCTGAGCACTATGGGACTTAACATCTATGGTCATCAGTCCCCGAGAACTTAGAACTACTTAAACCTAACCAACCTAAGGACAGCACACAACACCCAGCCATCACGAGGCAGAGAAAATCCCTGATCCCGCCGGGAATCGAACCCGGGAACCAGGGTGTGGGAAGCGAGAACGCCACCACACGACCACGAGATGCGGGCAATGTGATATAGACTGACGAATGTAGCTCCACTCGTTAAGGTGTTTTCAACCTTCATAACAGCCATTATTGGTCGGAACACAACCCACGTGTCACTTGTGACCGAGGTTTTCGAACACGCTTTGACATAAACCTGTAGGCTGGAACCGTGTGAGGAGTGCTTTTGGGCCCTTAGCTATTGCCGGACAAGTTGAATGCGCCTCCTGTATCGTACGTTTCTTTGCTGCACCGTCACATTTTGTAATGAATGTGCGCAACTATTTAAATGAAGCCTTTCCAAGGGAATGGATTGCTCGTGGAGTCCAGTGTCTGGCGTCCAGTTTCCTCGGATATTAATCGACTATATATTTTATTTTTAGGGACACTTAAAGGAACAAGTTTGTAGTACATCGCCCATGAATGTGCACGACCTAATAGCACTCGTGCATGCCGCTTTGGCAGTGGTGGATGCAGGTGTGTTTCATAGGGTTCAGCAAAGTATGATACAGAAAGTGCCGAAGTGTTTGCAAATGCAAGGTGGTCGCCTAGAACACCTTCTCTAAAACGAACGCTGCTCGTACGTGTACGTATCGACTCTGTGAAGATAAGCCTTGACGTCAAACGCACAGTATGGAATTGTTTTGCATAGCATAATGTAGCCTACCTGTTGTGTTTTTGTACATCACTGAATACAGACGATGTTACTGTGTCCGCTATTATTTCTGATGGCTTTATTTGTGCCACGGACGACACAAAGAGGTCATTTACGTCTGCAACAAGTTCACGTTATGTCTTAATGTTTCAATAAAGGTAACAATAACAGAAATAAATACACTAGATTCCACACTGTGGAGATGTGAACTGGATACAATTTTACGCTCTCCAACACAGGAGGCGCAGCATGTCCACGACGTACTGTTGTGCCGTCAGAGTTCCCTCGAACACTACCAGCGGTGCTCTGAAGTCATTAAATGGCTCCGCAAACCCTGATGCCAGCTATGACTCTCCAATAAATTTTAAGGGTGGGAACTCCGAGGTCGCCTCCGTACTCGCAGAGGACGGTCATTCGGGTTATTGCAGAACCGTGATGAAGATATGGGGGACGCACTTCCACAGCGTACTGAACAAGGATGGACTAAGAGGGAGACTGACTGCTACGATCGCAGGTTCGAATCCTTCCTCGGGCATGCATGTGTGTGATGTCCTAAGGTTAGTTAAGTTTAAGTAGTTCTAGGTTCTAAGGGACTGATGACCTCAGCAGTTAAGTCCCACAGTGCTCAGAGCCATTTGAACCAAAAAGTGACTACACAAATCAAAATACGTAAAATTTCTAATTTCGTTTATTATTATCATTGTACTTTGAATTTGTATGGCTATTTGGCTGCAATAAACTTATTATCATCTCTTGACACAATGCGACGCCATTCATCGGCAGTGCATACTTTCCGGTCACGTAGCTGTCGTGTTGTGTTTACGGCAATCTTAGCACGGGACAGAAATTCCTCAGTCCGGTTGCTGCTGGTCTGGGCGACACAGAATGCTGGACGGAGTCCGTGACTTGTTATCGGATGGCAGGAGCAGATATGAAGCCGTTAAGATATGCTCGGTGCAGAACACGGCGACTGACAGTTGTGGTGGTCGAGCGGAACCCCACGTTCCCGTGCTGTCCAACATCGGGCCCGTGCCACATGCGAATGCCCCAGAAATCTGTGTATTTCACGATTCGACCAGCCAGCCAAATGGAGACCCACAATGAAACACCTTTCAATCCCTGTGACGTGCCGATAAAGCCGTCTCGCGTATCTCACGCTCATATTCAAGTATTACTGAAGTTTCGCTCGCTAATTCCCACGGTCGTTCTGAACGTACACGAAATCGAGGAAAGCTGTGGATACGCGGCGTCTACATTGATGCCGTTTTCCCAGATTTCACTCAGTTCCCCACTTATGCACACGAGCTTGCGGACCGGCATTGTGACTGGAGTGAGGACTTAAGGTAAATAAAATTCACCACATCCTTCTTAGCCAGAGAAATCGTCGTATAAAAAACACGGTGTTACAGAGCAGTTACTATTTATAATGGATATACTCTGGTGGAGAACATAGAGACGCCACGAGGCTGTTAGCGGGTGATGTTTAGTTTAGGTATTTGTTTCGTGGATCAGAACTGCGACAAAAGCCAGCTTTTGTGTTGAATGTACTGTGCATCTAATCGAGAGATTACAGGAGCGCAAGCGCTGATGAGACAACAGCATATTCACCACAGCCAATCATTTGCTTTGAACGACACACGCAGTGCTGTGTTGTCGGATGTCTTCACTTATACGTCATCTATGTTTCAATGTCAAGTCTCCAGGAAGTGATTAAACTCAACAGAATGAAAGAGCGCGTGGCAAAGTTCTGGATACTGTGATCAATGAGGCTTTAGCTAGTGGACTGCCGTAGGGCGAATGCGCAGGAAATGCTATACCGTTGCCGAGAATTCTTCCGGATTGTATGGCCGTGGTCCATGGAACTCTTCAATCGCTGATGTTTCGTCCAAAGCTACGTTGGACATCTTCGGAGGTGCTCCTGGTTGTGCGCTGAGTCTTGCAGCCGGCCGGGGTGGCCGAACGGTTCTAGGCGTCTCAGTCTGGTCGCAGGTTGGCATCAATGTGTGTGATGTCCTTAGGTTAGTTAGGTTTCAGTAGTTCTAAGTTCTAGGCGACTGATGACCTCAGATGTTAAGTCCAATAGTGCCAGAGCCATTTGAACTATTTTCTTGAGTCTTGGCCATTTGAACCATTTTTTTTTTTTTTTTTAGTCTTGCAGTCGGCAAGACTCAGCATAACCAAGAGCACCTCCAAAGATGTCCAACGTAGCTTTGGACGAAACGTCAGGGATAGAAGAGTTCCATGGACCACGGCCATACAACCCGGAAGAATTCTCGGCAGCTGAAACATCCGGTCGTGAAAGCCTTCATTGTATGAATGATGTACAGTGCCTACATGCTGCTCTCGTGAAGTGTGCATGGAGTTCCGTTTCGCTGTGTTACAATCAGTTCATGGAAATTTCTCACTTTTACTTCGACGAAGAATAAGGCAAAAACGTATAACAACGTGGCAGAAAAGAGTAGAAGCTTTTGAAATGTACTACAGAAGAATATTGAAGATTAGATGAGTAGCTGGGATAACTAATCAAAAGGTACCACTTCGAGTGTGGAGAAATATTTATGGCACAACGTGACAACACATATTGATGCAACAGTGAATAGTCAATCTGGTTATGTAAAGAACTGTAGAGCGAGAACACGGCTTGACTACGGAGCACTGGTACAAGATTATGCAGGCTGCAGTCGTTATGCACAGATGAAGAGTCTTGCGCAGCATAGACTAGCGTGGCCAGCTGCTTCAAACCAGCTCAACATTCACAACAACAACAACAAGTACTGCATGTGTTAATATATGGTACTTCAAGTAAAGATTTAGCTTTTTCCCAGACTCTTGTGAATCTGTTGTTCCTGACGCGATACATTGCCCTCAGGCACTTATGCTTGTGTAGTCCGTCAATTCGTCTACCTTCCAACATTGATTGTATACAAATGCAAAGTTTTACAGCCAAAAGGCACTGATGGGTGGTGAAACTGACAAACGGTTGTTTTCAGCCGTTCGAGCTGAGGTGGGCACTACTTCCGTTGTAAGTCGACCACTAGCTGTGGCCGCCCACTGTGATCAGGGTGCTTCCACACCACATTTACGTGTTCCTCTTCTCGGTGCTGGAGATAAGGGCCGCGGCACGTTGATAGATGAGTCATGCCACTAGCTGTAAGATTCGTCACTGGTCAGAGAGATAGTGGCACAGACGTTACAAGAAAAGCGTTGCGTATCACGGGAACGACAGCTTTACTCGCCACATTCCAACATTCCACAACGAGTCGACAAACGTATTACTTCACAATATACAGGGTGTTCCGAAATTCCCGTTACAAACTTCTAGGTCGTATAGAGGGCAGTGAGTACGCAATATTTAGAATAGGGACTCACGTCTGGAAACGTACCATTTCCGTTCTACGGCGGTTTCAATTTAGATGTTTAACTAATCCACTCCTGCTTGAGGAATTGAATTAGGCGCGACGTCGTACAATTAATAGGTAACAATTCGAAAAGAAACATAACGAAACATCCATTTATCACTTAAGCACATTCGTATGTATTGGTTAAAAACAGTCTTGGTAGCAACTAATCCAAAGTTAATACTGTTAAGCACTGGTTTGCTGTATGCCACATATACGTTATTCGTATGTTCTCACACTTAAACATCATGTGTTTACATTATTAAAAACAAAAAGGAACCCAGCATAGTTTACTTACAAAACACTAATCATGCATTACAACAGCGGCTCGATGTGGCGACCACCAACGTTGTCACAGACATTGTATCTACGAAGCATGTTATGGTACATACTCTCGATTGGTGTCTTCCATTTCTAGCACAGCGACCAGAACTCGTGCCAGCAGATCTTCCCCTGTCTCTACATGAGTCTCGTAAACTAAGCGTAGCCGGCAGCGGTGGTCTAGCGGTTCTAGGCGCTCAGTCCGGAACCGCGCGACTGCTACGGTCGCAGGTTCGAATCCTGCCTCGGGCATGGATGTGTGTGATGTCCTTAGGTTAGTTAGGTTTAAGTAGTTCTAAGTTCTAGAGGGCTGATGACCACAGATGTTAAGTCCCATAGTGCTCAGAGCCATTTGAACCATTTTTGAAACTAAGCTTAGCATACGACCGTACAAAAACTAGTCCGTAGCACTTAAATGCGGCGATCGTGGCGGCCACGGGGTTGGACCATCTCGGCCTATCCATCTTTCGCTATATCGTCCGTTGAGATGTCTCCAAACCGCACGTGAGAAGAGGGGTGGGTCCATTATCGTGCTGAAACCACATTTACTGCCGGACATTCACTGAGACAGCTTCCAGGAACGGGTCCAATACGTTTTGTAGGAAGATAAGTATGCAGGACCAGTTAGCTTGATTGGGAGGAGGCATGGCCCAATCACACGACCTTCCAGCAGCAAGGCAGACGTTAAGTGAAATCAGGTGACCCTCTCACGTCGTACACGTCATCCTGTCCATCCTGTTGCATACCAGGACAAGCAACACTCAGAATTTTTTCTTTCCCTCAGCGGACGTGGACGCGTTATACATCTGAAAGAAAGCGTCGTAGAAGGAAACGGTACGGACATATTCAAAATATTATTTACTCACTCCCCTCTACAAGTTCTAGAAGTTTGTAACTGCAAATTTCTGAACGCCCTGTCTAACGCGTAATAATCGTGACGTTCAAGTTAGAGGAGTTCGAGTTTATACGTAAAGGTACCGCCTCTCTTCGCTTGTACCGCCCGCGAATTTAACAGGAAGGCAGTGGAGAGTGACGACGGGGGAGCGGGAGGGAGTGAAGGGTAATCCTGGTACAGTCTGTACCGTCCATCCTCTCCATACTCTGTAACTCGCTGAGTACACATGCAGATGTGTGCTGGATGAGCGTTAGCGCAGCTTATATCTTTCCCCGCGATACTGCCCAAGGTTTCGCGGACTAGTAAGCAATCTTTATCAGACGTATCTCAGTTTCGTTGCCAGCCATCCACGCTCTAGCGATTTAGCGGCATTTCAGTAGAAATTCTAACATCCGTCAGATTCTCGGCCTGTCCGGCTTACCTTTTTTAAGCCAGTTTGAGACCCCTACAAATATTGCGTAAACATCTATGGTACTAAATATCGACAGGAGTAATAAGGAATAGGCTACTTTTAAAGACTTTGTACTAGAAATATAGCCTTAAAAATGTGGCTACTGTCATTTATTTGTGCGGAACAAGTATCACAAATGTATAGAGAAATTTCTGTGCTGCAAGTTTACTTCGAAGCAATATGTTCTGAAGCATATTGTGGAGGTCAGCTCGGCGCCGGAAGGAATAAAAAAAATGTTCAAATGTGTGTGAAATCTTGTTTGTGATGTCGTTAGGTTAGTTAGGTTTAAGTAGTTCTAGGTTCTAGGGGACTGATGACCTAAGATGTTAAGTCCCATAGTGCTCAGAGCCATTTGAAGCATTTAACTGCTAAGGTCATCAGTCCCTAAGCTTACACACTACTTAACCTAAATTATGCTAAGGACAAACACACACATCCATGCCCGAGGGAGGACTCGAACCTCCGCCGGAACCGGAAGGAATAAATAAGGCCTGAAACTGAATGCGTACGACAGGCGAGAGTATGTGAAGCCTGGTGGAAAAGGAACGAGTAACCGAATGACGTGGCTAACGAGGGCAGGAAGTCTTACGAAACTGAAATCAATGTGCGTTCTGTAGTAAAGGCAGGCCGGTCCGTGGGCTGAAACGAGTGTGCTTTCCTCAGGGGCAGAGCCAGGGCGGCCACGCCCACCGTCGCTAACGAGCTCCTCTCATAGCTAGATCTTCTTTGCCCATGCCACAAATAATTTTTAATATCTGCCCAGAGAAGAGCGCTTCCTACACATCTTATTGTGTACGCAGGCCAGGAGCGAAGGAGCCGAGGGGATGCGTGCACTTGAATGGATATATGTGTATATATGAAAGAGAAAGGTTCCTACGATAGTTATGCGTTCTAACAAGGGAACCTACCAATCACACCCCCTTTATATGTAATGGTAAGATAGCCCAGTAGATAGATTGCCGGCCGTAGTAGCCGAGCGGTTCTAGGCGCTACAGTCCGGAACCGCGTGACCGCTACGGTCGCAGGTTCGAATCCTGCCTTGAGCATGGGTGTGTGTGATGTCCTTTGGTTAGTTAGGTTTAAGTAGTTCTAATTTCTAGGGGACAGATGACCTCAGATGTTAAGTCCTATAGTGCTCAGAGCCATTTGAACCATTTGGCCCAGTAGATAGCTAGTCAAAAACTGAACACAAATAGAGCATGAAAACAGGAAGGAGGTGTAGTGAACTATGAGAAAAATAGCAAAATAGAAACAGTGAACGGTCCAAACTCAAGAAGTGCAACATTGAGTAGAGAGTAAAAGTCATGGCGTCGCGGTTAAGTGGTCACGTTGTTGGACTGCGAAGTGAACGAGTCAGGTCCAAATGGCTCTAAGCACTATGGCACTTAACATCTGAGGTTATCAGTACCCTCGAACTTAGAACTACTTAAACCTAACTAACCTAAGGACATCACACACATCCATGCTCGAGGCAGGATTCGAACCTGCGACCGTAGCAGAAGCGCCTAGAACGGCTCGGCCACAGCGGCCGGCGAGTCGGGTTCAAATCCCCCTCGTGCCATTTATTTATTTTTTCACAACGTTATGAACTTTCCGTCCGGTCATTGAAATGTTTGTTCTCTTTCTGTAGTCTTGGCCGGTGTCATACTATACGTTGTTTATACAATGTAAGTCATATGATAAGAATACATTAACGTCGGAAGTCAATGTGATGGATAGTGAGAGCAGGCGAGATACCACATAGACGTCTCACAGTAATGAAAACAACAACTAAACGGATGTGATCTATTTAACGACAAAAGAATTCAAGAGTTAAAACTTCCAAAACGGAGCGCAACATCGAAAACATTAAAAACATATCTTTTGACAGAGCACAAAGAAACTGTGCGATTCTGAAACTGTCGCCTTTATTTGTTGCAGCTTATGTGACAAACTATTATGTTTTCGTCGTTTCCTTGGGAGTGATAACATTCATACGAACATCTAAATCGGGCAAGGAGGCATATCTCACTCACTCACCAGGCGTACAAAATAGGTCCTATCGTATGACACGCACTGTCACTAATGCCGTGTATGATACACCAGGATTCGGCTGACTTGTTGCCTTGAAATCAAAGGTTTGCGGTTCCCATTCGAAAGCCACTTCCTTTCTGCTGCTAATAGAGTATTTGTGCAGAATCAACTTTCATTATATGTGCCTCATTGATGCAAACGGACCTTACACCACGACACAGACATAAATCTGAATAGAGCAAACAGCGAAAAAATTAAAAAAAGTAAAGGCACGGAGGAGCTTCGAACACTGCTCAGTCCAACACCAGTACCGCTTCACCACGACGCCGTCCCACTTTGTCCTTCCGCAATGTTGCACTTGTTCACCTTGCACCGTTCGCTGTTTCCATTTTTCTTTTTTTTTTTTTCACGGTCCAGTACACGTTCTTCTTGTTTTCATGCTTGATCCAAAATCAGTTTTTGACAGACTGTCCACTGGACCCTCTTACCACTGAATGCGGGGGCTGCTAATGGGGAATTTCCCTTGTAAGCATCGTCACCGTAGCGACTCGATAAGAAACAGAGCGCTGTGCCATGATTGTCGAGGACTGAAATGAGAAAGGCGTCAGCGACAGAAGAGTTCCGGTAAACTATTGAGTGTTCGCAGACCGAGCAAGTCCACCCTCATCTTCGACATTATCCCTAGCTCGACAGAGTATACAATTACCTAAGTGGTTACAAGAAACGGAATCTTCACATACGTAAAGCATTGCTTCCTTATCTTTGGATAGTGCTCAGATTTGTGCGATCCATACTAAATAAGTCTACGACGGCAGAGCATCACGGGGATTCCGAAAACCCTAAATTAGCAGGCACTGAAGATAACACGCCAGTTCTCCCACGAAAGCCAACTCACTGAGTCTTAAGAATCTAGGAATATACTTCAGCCCCCTTAACATCTACATAGATACTCCGCAAGCTACAGTATACTGCGTGGAGGAGATACCCTTCTGTGGGGAAAGTTGAAGGATTGCGAACATTACGGAAGGCGAACTACTCGCTGTTGAGAGGAATGTCGTTACACGTATTGCCAAATTCATTGAGGCTGACGGACATAATTTTGAGCATTTATTGCATTAATGTGGTATTTACAGGTAATCACGCTGTAACAGCATGCGTTCTCAGTAATGATAAGTCACATAGGTACATGTATCACATTGGAACAACCAAAATGAAATCTTCAAACGTGTCTACGTTCTGTATTTTAATTTAAAAAACCTACCTGTTACCAACTGTTCGTCTAAAATTGTGAGCCATATGTCTGTGACTATTAGAGCGCCATCTATCACAAAGCGAAAAAAGTGGTCCAACTAAAACATTCTTATTTCTTTACGTACTACACGAATATGTAATAAAAAATTTGGATTCCTATTTTAAAAAACGCAGTTGATATCCGTTTGACCTATGGCAGCGCCATCTAGCGGACCAACCATAGCGCCATCTGGTTTCCCCCTTCAAGCTAGACGAGTTTCGTTCGTTGTAGTTTTTTCGTTTGATGCTTATTTCGTGAGATATTTGGCCCGGTCACGATCAATGGACCACCCTGTATACATATGCGTAAGCTACCCGGAGAAATATATCGTAGTTTTTATCATTCCGCTCAACTGACATTCGATCGTGGGTATGACTGAATGCTAAACTATATAATCAAGTTTTTATGTTCTACTGTCTCAATGAGCTTCCGAGAAAACTTTGTCCTACACTTTCTCTCAATTTTGTCATATTTTTATGATAATTTAGTTCGATGTAGTCACTCAATACTCTTCCACGAAATATGATTAGTGCAAGAGCAGCCAAATCCATTTGTGGTATCCAATAAACTTACTGGAATCATTTTGTATTTGGCTGCATTTGATATTAATTTTGATTATCGACACATGTAAAGGATGTCCAACTTGAACAGACTATATGAAAAATGTGTATGATACATGAAAAATAACGAGGAAAATATATTTCAATTAATGAAATGAAAATAAAATTTTGCACATCAGTGTTTTGTTGTAGCTAGCCCGTTATTAGTGCATCTTGGGATTTTTTTGTTATTTTTAAGCACATACAAATCGACACACTGTGTTTCGTTTCAATTCTTCGAGGTTTCTATGACTACTGAATAATACCAGTAGTAAAACGACTTAATTCACGACTTATGATACAGAATGCATTGTCTACATTGCCATTAACAGTGAAATAAAGAAATTTCACTGGCCGATAGACATGCAATGAGCAAGTAACATTGTCTCGATTTCCGTAAGTCAGAATAAATCATATTATTTGCGTTGAGCATTATATGGATATCATTCAGTTATAACATTTTCCAATAATTGTCATCAGTAAATAGCATGATATAACTTGAATATTTTCCCCTACATATTTTTTACGAGTCAAGAATAGCAGAAGCTCTCTAACCAGAATGAATGTATCGCTCCTTACAGTGTAAATCGAAAACCTAATGGTGTTTTTTGTTATATCGATTACGCCACACTAGTTGACACCAGAGTGTCGCACAGATAGTGCGAATATTCGCCGCTTTTAAACAAATTTGACAGAAGCCTTAGACATTCGACACAGTTACACAGCGACTTTAGCAGGACAGTGTAACTAATATAATTTGATCGAGGATATGTTTTCATGATCGGAAAACTGTCCGACGACGTACTTTAAGAACGTGTAAGCAATTTGTTTCATATCGCTATAGCACTGGGTCTCCGTTATTTAAGGCTAGCGTCGTTGACTAAAAGTTCAAAAAACCTGGGTCCCGCATTCGATTCTACTCACTGCTTGGATGTTGCATCAAACCCAAAAGCTGTGACACCACAGGACTTCCACTAGACTTCCGATTTAAAGATTCATCCTCGTTCTGCAAATGGATTTGTCACACGAGGGTGGGAAACTAACGCTATAGGCGGAAGAAACGGCAATGATAAGCGGCACGAGGCTGCAGAATGTAATAGACACCACTACGTTAAACACGTAAAATGTGTATCCTGGGCAAATGTGACCCGTAACTGAGAGTGGCGAACCGCATGAAACAGTCAGAAAACTGCTGATGAAAAGGAGTCACCTCTTCGAAGCAGCACAGCGGTCGACGTATTCGTCGCTTGTTGGTGTTGTGATTTTCATTCCGACCCGGCCGGGAACTGAAAAAATGGTTCAAATGGCTCTGAGCACTATGGGACCTAACATCTGTGGTCATCAGTCCCCTAGGACTTAGAACTACTTAAACCTAACTAACCTAAGGACATCACAACATCCATGCCCGAGGCAGGATTCGAACCTGCGACCGTAGCAGTCGCGCGGTTCCGGACTGAGCGCCTAGAACCGCTAGACCACCGCGGCCGGCCGGGGAATTGAAACCGGGCCCGCAGCACGGAAGTCAGCCGCGATGACCACTCAGCTAAGCGGCTCAACGATGTTAACAAATTTATATTTTTCAGAAATTTTTGCCTGCTCTTGCCAGTCTGCATTTTAAATCCTCTCTACTGCGGCCATCATCAGTTATTTCGCTGCCGAAATAATATTCATCTACTAATGTCAATGTCTCATTTCTTAATCCAACGTCCTCATTATCGCTAGAATTTGTTCGACCACTTCTCGTTTCACTTTTGTCGACGTTAAAATTAACCTTCGACCCAGCCGCTTGGCAGCGCACTCAAAACGAACAGTGTGTAGCCCTACGGATCGGGGACGAGGCTTTCGTGCCGCGGGGGCGTTGGCCGGCGGTGGTGGCGATATAGCGTCACGGCACGGAATCAGGAGCGTCACGCCATAAGAGTCTCCCCACTTCTCTCTGCTATCTAGAAACTGCGTCCTGCTCTAACAGCACTCAGCGGCGAGGTGACGTAAGTTCAGCTGCATATTCATCGCACGCTTCCAGCGAAACTGGAATTAAGGAGCCATTCTTTTCCTCCCAGCATTAAATCGACCAGCACGCACGGTGGGTGTATGGAACTTACAACTTCTTCCTGTTTCCCTGTCTCACGCACACACAGGCCCGCGTGCACTAACACGTACGTGACTTACACTGATACAAAACAGAATTTGAGAGAGCTATCCAATAATCGGCACTTTCCTTTGGTGCTATTTCGAATAACAAATTCGACGTAGTGTTAAAACATGATATAAGCATTCAGTTACTCCTGTTATGTTCTTATCTTCTCGTAACACGCTACGACACGATTTTTTCACGTACTTATGCATCATATACTGTTACAACATAGTAGATGTGTAAATGCTGTTTCATAAAGTTTAGTCCGGTTTCGCAGGACTATATGTTGTACATGACTCGTCATAGAACCACGTAAGAAATTTCAACAAAGGTCTAGAAAATAAAAGTTACGTTGGAACCATGTGCAAGTTGAGTCAAACGCTAACCAGTGTTACTGCTAGATTTCAGCGATATCTGGTAGTTAGCTTATCAAGCACATATGAAACTTCCTTTCTACCAAATTTCAGGCTGAGGGACTAAATGAAAACCGTACAAATACTCAGAAAGCAATGTATAGCTGACTGTTCAGGCTGCAGGAGGGTGCATTGGTAATTTACTCGCTCATAACGCAATTGCGAGAACACGCAGAAAAATTCACATTTCATCAGGACGAAACGCCACCGCACCAACGCCTGATCCTGCACGACGGATCGGTCGTTACGTGAAGTAAAAATATCTCATAGCACCATTGGCCTCCGACGTCGCCTATTCTCACTCTATGTTCATATGTTCAGATGTGTGTGAAATCTTATGGGACTTAACTGCTAAGGGCCGGCCGCGGTGGCAGTGCGGCTCTAGGCGCTGCAGACCGGAACCGCGGGGCTGCTACGGTCGCAGGTTCGAATCCTACCTCGGGCATGGATGTTTGTGATGTCCTTAGGTTAGTTAGGTTTAAGTAGTTCTAAGTTATAGGGGACTGATGACCACAGATGTTAAGTCCCATAGTACTCAGAGCCATTTAACTGCTAAGGTCATCAGTCCCTAAGCTTACACACTACTTAACCTATATTATCTTATGGACAAACACACACACCCATGCCCGAGGGAGGACTCGATCTTCCGCCGGGACCAGCCGCACAGTCCATGACTGCAGCGCCTGAGAACGCTCGGCTAATCCCGCGCGGCTCAGTATGTTCAAAATGGCTCTGAGCACTATGGGACTTACTATCTGAGGTCATCAGTTCCCTAGAACTTAGAACTACTTAAACCTAACTAACCTAAGGACATCACACACATACATGCCAGAGGTAGGATTCGAACTTGCGACCGTAGCAGCAGCGTGGTTCCGGACTGAAGAGCCTAGAACCACTCGGTCACAACGGCAGGCTCACTCTATGTAATCTTTTATTTGTGGGAGTAGGTCTACGTGCCTCCCTCCCAACAACAACTTTGGTGAACTGCGAAGTCGCATAGCAATAACAAGGATGCAGTAACTACAAACATACTCGCTACACTATGTGACGAGTCTGAGTAAGGTCAGGGTGATCGCCATGCGTCAGGTCGGAGAACTGACTATTTCTGACAGGAAAATGAAAACTTTGATCCTAAACGCAAATATAAAAACGTACGCCAAACATCGTACGTGCATGCATGTAAAAGATACACTCTTGTAAAATCCGATGGTTCTTTAAAATTAAAACTACGAATAAATTAAAATTCACCCGAAGTTTTTGTCTTTATTCATACAGAAGGCACAGTCTTGTGATGTCGGTTGAATCTTTTTGAAATAGCCTGTAGAATGTCGGAATCTGAATAGAATCTGTATATTGGACTTTTTTCTAGGTAAAATGACAGTATCACTGGCCGCTCTCCAGGGCAGCGCTGATGGATAGGCTCAATAAGGTTTGCCGCGAATACAGAGAAGTCGCAGCGTGAGATAATTACAGTGAAAAGTAAGAAGACCTACGCAGGATCAACGCTTCCTCCTGCTACTAATTGCTGACCCTAAACGTAAGCCATATTGGACACAAACAGGATGAAAAACACGTGACTGTTTTATTACACACTGAGGAGTGAGACACTAGAAACACTCACTACAGTTAAGTATCTAGTAATATGATTCCAGATGGATGTCGAACGAAAATGTAAAAGAAGTTGTAACAAAGACAAACGCAATGTTTAGATCCACAGAAAGAATCTTAACAGAATGTGGCTCACCCACGACAGCGGTGGCATGCAGGCCTCTCATTCAACCGATCGTTGAGTGTTTCATCCGTTAGGACTCTTACGACATAGGATTAAAAAAATACACTGAAGCGATAAAATAACTTGCAGAAGCATGCGTATTCAAATACAGATACATATAAACAGGCAGAGTTTGGCGCTGTGGTCGGTACAGCCTATATAAGACGACAAGTATATGGCGCAGTTCTTAGATTGGTTACTGATGCTACAGTGGCAGGTTATCAATATTTGAGTGAGTTTGAACGCGATGTTATTAGTCGTCGCACGAGCGATGGGACACATCTCCGAGGTAACGATGAAGTGGGGATTTTCCCGTACGGTCATCTAACGAGTGTACCGCGAATATCAGGACTACGATGAAACATCAAATCTCCGGGATCGCTGCGGCCGGGAAAAGATCCTGCAAGGAGAGGACCAACGACGACTGAAGGAATCATTCAGCGTGACAGAAGTGCAACTCTACCGCAAATTGCTGGAGATTCCACAGCTGGGCCATCAACAAGTGTCAGCGTGCGAACCATTCAACGAAAAATCATCGATAAGGGCATTCGGAGCCGAAGGCCCCCTCGCGTACCCTTGATGACTGCACGACACGAAGGTTTACGCCATGCCTGGGGCCGTCGACACCGACATTGGACTGTTGATGACTGGAAACTTTTTGCCTGGTCGGACGAGTCTTGTTTCAAATTTTATCTAGTAGATGGACGTTTATGGGTATGGAGACAACCTCATGAATCCATAGACCCTGCATGTCGGCAGGGGACTGTTCAAGCTGGTGGAGGCTCTGAAATGGTGTGGGGCGTGTGCAGTTGCAGTGATATGGGACCCCTGATTCGTCTAGATACGACTGACAGGTGTCGTGCATAAGTATCCTGTCTGATCACCTGCATCCATTCATTTCCATTGCCCATTCCGACGGACTTGGACAATTCCAGTAGGACAAGTGTAGCTCACACTGCAATTCCAGAGGACCGGGGTTCAATCCTCATTTATTCCTAGTACTCTGGCGGTCATTCCCTACTTTCACTTCCGTTAATGATTTCTTAACGTGCAAAATGCCAAGTTACAGCGGGGTTTCGAGTCCACGCTGAACAGTAGGTCCCTCTGCGGCTGTCTCGCTAAATCAGTTCAAAGGCCACACGAAGGCAAGGGCAAACCACCTCAAATAAGACCGTGCTTCCCACCTTTGGTCTGAGGACATCTCATCGATACGGCAGGTGGAGGTTGAAATGAAACGGGTCAATGTCTCACGCTACCCGCCTCAGAATCTAAGTTGACTCGGGGGTAAGCCGCTTCAAGTCCTAGTGGTGAATGACATTTTCACTCCTCGTATTTGGCTGGCAAGGGGAGGAAAGGTGCTGGCCTCAAGTTCCTGATCACCACTCTTTGCGCCGATGTCATGATTTAAATGCCAAACCTCTCCACAACGTCTCATGAAGTGAGGGCAGTTGCTGGTGATCCGTCCATCGGATTGGGACGTTACGCTCTTGGTGTTATTCAAGAGGAGCATCGTATGGACCGGCACCGGGTTTCATCATCTTTCTTCTCTCGTCATCATCACCATCATCATCATCAAAACACTACACTATAAACGCATCGATGACACTCATCTACGCTCTACAAATACGAATTCGACCAGACTCTCACACATCCGCAAGAAAAGGGGCCAACGTACACCCTTTCCCACAGGCAGCTGAACCCACCCAATGATGTATCTCAGCCAACAACGTTATACGACATTTACATCTTTTTCCACAATGCCTCACGCTCAGTTTCAAATGGTTCAAATGGCTCTGAGCACTATGGGACTTAACTGCTGAGGTCACCAGTCCCCTAGAACTTAGAACTACTCAAACATAACTAACCTAAAGACATCACACACATCCATGCCCGAGGCAGGATTCGAACCTGCAACCGTAGCGGTCGCGCGGTTCCAGACTGTAGCGCCTAGAACCGCTCGGCCACTCCGGCCGGCACGCTCAGTTTCCCTCAGTCAACAACACGATACACCATTTCAGTAAATTATTTCTCATACTTCTTGTATTGTGTTTGTGTTCTGTTACTTATTGTTATCGAATCATTTATATCAAGTCAGGGGATAACGATATGCACATATACAGATGGCGGTAGTATCGTGAGCACAAGGTATAAAAGGGCAGAGCGTTGGCGGAGCTGTCATCTGTACTCAGATGACACATGTGAAAAGGTTTCCGACGTGGTTGTGGCCGCATGACGGAAATTAACAGCCCGGAATGGTAGTTGCAGCCAGACGCATGGCGCAGTCCAATTCAGAAATCGTGAGGGAATTCAACATTCTAAAACACACAGTGTCAAGAGTGTGCCTGGAACACCACATTCCAGGCATTACGTCTCATCACGGACAACGCAATGGCCGATGGCCTTCACTTAACGACCGAGAGCAGCGGCTTTTGCGTAGAGTTGTCAGTGCTAAAAAAACAAGCGACACTGCAACACTGCGTGAAATAAGAGCCGAATTCAATGTGGGACATACGACGAACGATCCGATAGAACAGTGCGGAGAAATAGTGCGTTTGCTAACAGTACGACACTGCCTGTAGTGCCTCTCCTGGGCTCGTGACCATATCGATTGGACCATAGACGGCTGGAAAACCGTGGCCTGGTAAGATAAGTTCCGATTTCAGTTGGTAAGTGCTGATGGAAGGGTTCGAGTGTGGTGCAGCCATCTCGAAGCCATGGACCCAAGTTGTTAACAAGGCATCGTGCAAGCTGGTGTTGGCTCCATGATGGTGTGGGCTGTGATTACATGGAATGGACTGGGTCTTCTGGCCAATTGAATCGATCATTGACTGGAAATAGTTATGTTCGGCTACGTGGAGACCATTTTCAGCCATTCATGTGTTTCATGTTCCCAAAAAAAGATGTCGTATCACGGGGCCACAACTATTCGTGAGAGGGTTTTAGAACTTTCTGGATAATTAGAGCGAATTATTTAGCCACCCATATTACCCGACATGAATCCCCTGGAACATTTATGGAACATAATGGACAGGTCAGTTCGTGCACGGAATCGTGCACTGTCAACACTTTCGTAATTATGGACAGCTATAGAGGCAGTGTGGGTGAATATTTCTGCAGGGGACTTCCAACGACTTTTTGAGTCCATGTTACGTCTGCGCTGGGCAAAAGGAGGTCCGACACGATATTAGAGGGTATCCCATGACTTTTGTCACCTCAGTATAAGACAGCGCACTGAGAGACCTAAGCCTGAGAAAGGACCCTGGAGTAGATAAAACTCCCTCAGAACTGCTGGTATCCCTGATAAAGTCGGCCATCACTGAACTATTCCATCTGGTGTGCAAGAGATATGAAACAGAGGAAATGTCGTCAGACTTCTAGAAGAACGTAATAATTCCAATCCCAAAGAAAGCAAGTGCTGGCAGGCGTGATTATTATCGAAGTATCGGTTTAATAGGTAGTGGTTGCAAAATACTGGCACGAACTATTTACAGAGCGGCAACACTGGTACAAACCGACCTCAGAGAAGAGCAGTTTGGGTTCCAGGTAAATGTTGCAATTCACGAGGGAATACTGACCCTACGACTTATCTTGGAAGATAGGTTAAGGGCTAATCTACGTTCATAGGATTTGTAGATTTGGATGAAGTTTTTCACACCGTTGACTGAAATATACTCCTTAAAATACAGGGGTAACACAGGGAGCGGAAAGTTATTTACAACTTGTGTTGTAACCAGACGGCAGTTACCGCTGTTACTCAGTTTGTACACAGAGCAAGCTGAGAAGGAAAGCAAGGAGAAATTTGGAAAGGGCATTTAAGTTCAGGGAGAAGAAACAAAAACTTTGCCATTTGCCGATAACAATGTAATCAAAAGACTTGGAATAGCATTTGAATGGAATGGACGGTATCTTGGAAGGAGAATATAAGATGAACAATAACAATAGGAAAACAATGGTAGCCGGCCGGAGTGACCGAGCGGTTCTAGGCGCTAAAGTCTGGAACCGCGCGACCGCTACGGTCGCTGGTTCGAATCCTGCCTCGGGCATGGATGTGTGTGATGTCCTTAGGTTAGTTAGGTTTAAGTAGTTCTAAGTCTTGGGGACTGATGACCTCAGATGTTAAGTCCCATAGTGCTCAGAGCCATTTGAACCAATTTGAAAACAATGGTATTGGGATGTAGTCGAATTAAATAAGGTGATGCTGAGGGTATTAGATTTGGAAATGAGACACTAAAAGTAGTAGATGAGTTTTCTATTGGGGCAGTAAATAACTGATTTAACCGAAGTAGAGAGGATATAAAATGTATATTGCCAATTACTGTAACAGCGTTTCTGAAGAACAAAAATTTGTCAACATTCAGTATAGTTAGGAAGTCTTTTCTGAAGGTGTCTCTCTAAAGTGTAGCCGTGTATGGAAGCTAAACATGGACGATAAACAGTATGGACAATAGGAGAATAGAGTCCTCTGAAATATGGTGTTACAGAAGAATGCTGAAGATTAGATGGGTAGATCACGTAACTAATGACGAGGCACTGAATAGAATTGGGGGGCAAACAAATCTGTAGCATAACTTGACGAAATGAAAGGATCGGTTGATAGGACACATTGAGACATCAACGAATCGTCAATTTAGTATTGGAGAAGAGTGTGGGGTTAAAATTACGAAGAGACGAGTAAAGTAAGGTTGAAATGAATGTAGGTTGCAGTAGTTATTTCGAGATGAAGAGGATAGATTACTTGCACAGGCTAGAGTAGCGTGGAGAGTTCCATCAGACAAGTCTTGGCACTGAATGCCACAACAGCAACAGAGACGATGACGTAAGTATCAATATGAAATGCTTCTGGCAATTTTTCCTGCGTTCAATGATAATTCAAGAATATTTCGCATACTTGGCCATTTCTTTATGTATTTCCTTCATCTGTAAATTTTCTTTATTATAATACATTTGCAGCTAACATTACTAATAACTGAAGGGTTATAAAACACAATAACAAAAAATGGGTAAAATAAATGAAATTCATTTTTGTGTGATAAAATATTGCCTTTGAAACTTTTGAAATAACTGTAATATAAGCTCTATGTTGTAAAGTTTTTATCCATTAAAGTTGTATGTTATAAGTGGTTCGCATATACTTCGGAATTACTATAATAACGTGACGTAATGAATAAAAATGTGTACAATAGAAGTCAACGGCCAGTAACGTTTATTTAATACTGTGTATGAAATTAATCGGATTCCTGAAATACTTTTTGCAAGCAAGGATTACCCAGGCTACTGTTCCAAGAGAGAATGACTGTTAATGGACAGTCAGTATGAGATAAGGTGAACCAAAGTTCATTTATTATAATGTCGATTTGAAAAGATAGATAATCTGATATTTCCTGTTATTCCTTCTCAAGGTGTGAGAAAGTGAACCGCAAACGAAATCACAGCATATATTTGAGAGATTTGTACACTAATTTTTAAATAGTAATTCAACGTAAGAAGGAGTTTAGAAGGTTCAAAGCAACGAGATGTTACATCCATGTTTCATGATTTTGTTGTCCATTGACTCATTGAGCTGCTGCAGACGTACACGACGACGGTTCGAGTACGGAAGAGAGACAATGAGTTCGGACTGATTTCCTTCTGTGGCCATCCGTTGCCTACTTCCTTCCAGCGGATGACGTTACAAGACCTGCGGAACTGTAGCTGGTGACAAACTTCCACGAGACTGAGTCACGCAGCTGCAACTCCACCGCTGTATAACGTTTCCATTAAATATACCCCCGCTTCCTGGTTCACATCGACAAACGTACATAGCATTTCAACAAACCACATTCATCGCCCTTTCTGTTAGGCAGTCACTTACGGCACTTGTAAACTGCACTTTTACATATGGAATTCTTCATTCAATGCAAAATCCGGATCATCTTTTTGAATACAGTTCCACGTTCTTTTGTCTTCTGACAAACAAGGTTTTGTAATACTTCTAGAGAAGCTGTTGCCCCTGACAATGGTTCAAATGGCTCTGAGCACTATGGGACTTAACATCTATGATCGTCGTTCCATTAGAACTTAGAACTACTTAAACCTAACTAACCTAAGGACAACACACAACACCCAACCATCACGAGGCAGAGAAAATCCCTGATCCCGCCGGGAATCGAACCCGGGAACCCGGGCGCGGGAAGCGAGAACGCTACCGCACGACCACGAGATGTGGGCCCCTGACAATGGAGGTAGAAAAACAGTCCTGTAATTAGGGAGGTAAGGTCGGATAACTGAAGCTCTGAGATGGTGTCCAAGCTGTTTAATAATGCACCGCATGATGTTTTAGAGATATTATTGAGTCTTTATTACGTGAAAGCACATTCACAGATGAAAGCTGCATATTAATGATTGCCTAACGCTGGATACAACTAAAGCTGTAGCTTCAATAAACGGGACGACAGGAACCCGAGAGTCATGCTAATGATTACTGAGTATAATTGTTTTGAAGTGGAATTTTACTAGAACCATTATCGTGCACAAGCGTGAAACCATAACTTACAACCTCTTTCTCAAGTTTAAGCACTCACATCAAATTGAGACAAGAACCTCTAACCGTAACTTGTGCATCTGTCAGATTTGATTTCTGACACTTAATATTTTTTTTTTACGTTGGCCATCATCTCTGAGATAACATAAACGAACGTTTTCAGCAGCTTGTGATTGCTTTCTAAGTTAGTGATAGCTGTTTTCTATGACTCCTTTTCCTTCGCCCTTGTGATTTGCAATTCGGGAAATAGAATAAGAAAACCACCAAAAGTGAAACTAGGAAAAAAATCTGTAATGCCCAGTTTAACGAGGGGCGAATTGCACTCCGTGTAGGCGAGAAATTACCGCGCGAGAGAAGTTTATCTTATCTGATTTTTCATGGTCGGGAAGTATACAGTGCTGTTTCGGTGTGCAATAGGCCTTAGTCTTGCAGGGAATACCCAAAACTCATTAAGGTAGAACAAGGTAGGCTTTTATGTTTTATTGTATTTGAGGAAGTGCTGAGTAAAGAATCAACGCGTGTTACAAAAACTGTTAATGGCACGGCCTGCTTTCCACCTGGAAGGATCATTTATCTTAATTTGCATGCAAAGAAGTGAACTTTTAGGTTTTCTCCGAGTACTCAGTAATCTAAGAAATTTGGGGCCTTCAGCGATCGCAGTAGCTTTCTTGCATTTTGGCTGCAACGTTGGAAGCGAAAGTATAGGTGGAAGAATTCAACAACAAAATGCCATGTGATGTGACACACGGGTGCACACAATGGACCCATATTCTAGACGAGTGCATTTCAAATCCACGTCCGGCCATCCAGAGTATATTTCTTCCGCGGTTGATGGAGAAAAAAATTAAGGTGAATTTCTGGCTCATTCATCTGAAAAGGATTAGGTCCAATTCCTTCGTTTTCTTTACCTGATGAAAGGTTACGTCGACGGACGTTAAACCCTAATCTCCACCAACTACAAACGGCTGCACTCCTGAAATTTGATTCATTAATGTTGTTCAGATAAAACTTTATACCTCCTTTGCATTTAACATATTGTAAGTAGAACGTAATAGATAAGTTCGAAAGGAGGACTGGACATGAATTGTAATTAGACTGAAATAATGTATAAACAACAGATCGAAAAATAAATCATAGAAATTAACCATATAGTCCTAGAGCCTTTTGGTGGGATGTGCATTTTAGGCGGTCGAAGACACTGGCCGGATGAAGAAGAAATGAAACTAACATCACAGTAAAATTGGCCTGAGGTGATATAGGTACACTAAATAGGTGTTTCCAAACTAAACATCCGTTGTATATGAAAAGGAAAGTTGATACTCAAAGAGCACAAGTATATTCTGAGTTACTGCTAACACAGGTGGAGAGGGGAGGTGGGGGGGGGGGGGAGGGCAGAGTTGTAGTATGCTATCACCATTGCTTGCTTTCATCATAACACTGACACCTATAATTTTAATAATAATAATAATAATAATAATAATAATAATAATAATATGAAATGTTTTAATATAATAATAATTTGTTAATATTAGTGCTCAGTACATTGGTTTGGCGCAACTTGATAGAAATTGCCGGCCGGTGTGGTCGAGCGGTTCTTGCCGCTTCAGTCTGGGACCGCGTGGCCGCTACGGTCGCAGGTTCGAATCCTGCCTCGGGCATGGATGTGTGTGAAGTCCTTAGGTTAGTTATGCTTAAGTAGTTCTAACTTCTAGGAGACTGATGACCTCAGATGTTAAGTCCCATAGTGCTTAGAACCATTTGAACCTTTTTTTTTTTGTTGAAAGAAATTGCAGTTCAGGAAAATATATAATTTTAAAAGAATTGATCCGAAAATTTGATAGCTTCCTGTGCCATAAAATTGCTTTAAGAACTTAAATAGCAAAAAAATCTCACACCTTTGACAATGTCATAAATTACTCAATATAAAAATGTAGTGATGTAGCGTTTACGCCACATCCCTGCTCACGTTTACAACACTCTGTTGGTATGTTACGGAAACGACGCACCTATATTATCGTCACACAGCGTGAGAACGGCCGGCCGAGCAAGAGTCGTATCGTACTGGAGCAGAGAGAGAGAGAAGCAAATGTTTTACTATTTATATTTACTGTTCAAATATTAATATACGGCTCCAACTGTGCTGATGATGTTAATTGCCCTGAGAACTTTTTAATAACAACATCAGTATCACTCAGTTCACCAGGAAATGATAAATACAAATTTTAATTATTGTCAGTGCTTATTGATGGAAAAGATGGGCCAATCACAAGAGAGCCCTGAGAGGGCAGGCACCAAGCTGCTAAGATACCTGACTAACATTTTAAGCTTCTTTTTATACTTAGCTTTTAAACCTAATCACTTGACACTTTATTAACAACTTTTTTTACAGGCGTCAGAGCTCACGGCCGACGAAGAAGAAACCGACTGCGGCAACGTATACGAGATGCGAGGTGAGCAAGTTGGCTGAAATTCAGTTACGAGAAGTAGGGCGCAGATACCCCCAGAAACGCCCCCCCCCCCCCCACCACCACCACCCCCACCACAAAAAAACACCTGAATCTACGCCTCAACATACGTCTCAGCAAGGAACGGAGAGGCAGCAAAAGAAACAAACGACTCCAGGAGTAGACAGGAGATGATTGTAACACAAATGCCGGACGCGATATTTAACGAGAGTAATGGGTGCTAAACTGTCCAAGGAAGTTCTTTGCTAGATTCTAAGACATAAGAAGAGACTAACATGACGAACAAAGGGAAACTGGACAGATGACAAAAGAGGCCTACAGAAATAGAAGACAGTATGTTGCCCGGGGCGGCAAGTGTTTATAACAAAGTTATCATCAAGAGCGTGACAGGGAAGTATGATAAAATCACTCTTGTTATTTATATACAGAAACTATATGACGAGTAGGGTGAGCGACAATTTGCAGTTTGCAGCTGTTCGCTTAAGACGCTGCAGTGGGCGGGAAAGTCTCGTCGTCGAGTGGCCGTTAGAGCATACAGATTGACTTGCAAAGAATTTCTATTTGGTGTGACGAATGACAGCGGGCTCTGAATGTACAAAAATGTTACTTAATGCGGGTGAGTAACAAAAGGAACTCTATAATCTTCGAATGTAGCATTAGCGATATCCTGTTTCAGTCACGCCGATTAAATATCTATGCGGGTACTGCTCCAGTGTTCGGTTTCCCAGGTCTCATTACAGTAAGATGTCGAAGTTATTCTGACGCGTCGTGTTAAAGTTTTTACCGGTAGTATTACGGAAATGATTCGTGAACGAAAATCAGAGTTCCTGGGCGAAATTAGATGTTCTTCTCGCGAAACACTATTGAGAAAGTTTAGAGAACTAGCATACAAAACGGACTGCAGAGCTATTATACTGCAGCCGACGTACATTTAGTGTAAGGACTACGAAGACAAGCCTAAATTAGGGCTCTTATGGAGGAATATAGGCAGTCGTTTTCACGTCGCTCTGTTTGCGAGTGGAACAGCAAACGGAGTGACTAGCGGTAGTACGAGCTACCTTCCACCATAAATCCCACCGTGGATTCCGCAATATGACCAACACGGATGTGTATGGCTGAAGACAATCATGCGTGCAGGAAGATGGACTCAACAGTGCTGCAATGCGGCTGATGACTTCAGTAAATCGACTTCTTAGGGTCCATTATGTGCTACAGACGAAGTGAAATTGTTTTACAAACGAAATATCTAAGTACAAGTTCTTCAGACGAAGATTCGTTTACATTGTTTATTGTTTTGCTCTGAAGAGCCGAAGAAACTGGTACACCTGACTAATATCGGGTAGGGCCCCTGCGAGCAAGCAGAAATGCCGCAACATTGACTAGACTAATGTCTGAAGTAGTGCTGGAGGAAACCGACACCATGAATCCTGCAGGGATGTCCATAAACCAGTAAGAGTACGAAGGGGGTGCAGATCTCTACTGAACAGCATGTTGCAAGGCATCTGAGATATGCTCAATAATGTTCATGTCTTGGAAGTATGGTGGCCAGCGGAAGTACTTGAACTCAGAAGAGTATTCCTAGAGCCATTCTGTAGCAATTCTGGACCTGTGGGGTGTCACATTGTCCTGCTGGAATTGCCCAAGTCCGTCGGAATGCGCTATGGACATGAATGGATGCAGAAGATCAGATAGGATGCTTACGTACGTGTCATCTGTCAGAGTTGTATATACACGTATCAGGGGTCACATATCACTCCAACTGCACGCGCCCCACACCATTACAGAGTCTCCACCAGCTTGAACAGTCCCCTGCCGACATGCAGGGTCCATGGATGCATGAGGTTGTCTCCATTCCCGTAGACGTCCATCTACTAGATAGAATTTGAAACGAGACTCGACCGACCAGGTAAATAGTTTTCAGTCATCAAACAGTCCAATGTCGGTGTTGACTGCCCCAGGAGTGGCGTAAATCTTCGTGTCGTGCAGTAGTCAAGGGTACACGAGGGGTCCTTCGGCTCCGAATGCCCATATCAATGATGTTTCGTTGAATGGTTCGCAAGCTGACACTTGCTGATGGCCCAGCTTTGGAATCTGCAGCAATTTACGGAAGGGTTGCACTTCTGTCACGTTGAACGATTCCTTCACTCGTCGTCGGTCCTTGCAGGATCTTTTCCTGGCCGCAGCGATCCGGGAGATGTGTTGTTTTATCGTATTCCTGATATTCACGGTACACTCGTGAGATGGGCGTACGGGAAAATCTCCACTTCATCGTTACTTCGGAGATGATTTGTCCTATCGCTCGTGCGCCTACTATAACACCACATTCAAGCTCACTTGAATCTTGATATCCTGCCAGTTTAGCAGCAGTAACCGATCTAACTTCTGCGTCAGACGCTTGTTGTCTTAGCCGGCCGGTGTGGCCGTGCGGTTCTAGGCGCTTCAGTCTGGAAACGCGTGACTGCTACGGTCGCAGGTTCGAATCCTGCCTCGGACATGGATGTGTGCGACGTCCTTAGGTTAGTTACGTTTAAGTAGTTCTAAGGGACTGATGACCTCAGAAGTTAAGTCCAATAGTGCTCAGAGCCATTTGAACCATTTTCTGAAGCTTGTTGTCTTATGTAGGCGTTACCGACCGCATCGCCGTATACTGTTTGCATGTCTCTGTATTTAAATACGCGTGTCTATACCAGTTTCTCTGGCGCTTCAGTGTAAATTGACAAGCATGTCTCCTGTTGCTTCTCTTAGCGGTTTTCAATGTGCATTCTCCAGGAGAAAGGAAGTAGCAGAGCGGTAAGGTAATTTAATTCATTTTCTCAAGGAGCTAGATTTAATTTGCTAACGGAACGCGAAAGGGAATGAGTAGCTGTAGTACGAGGTACCGTCCACCATGTAAATTCAGTATGTGCACTTTGTTCTCTAAACAGATTAGTTCAGTGAGTGTACGGATCGCGCCTCGTACTTCCCGGAGCATGGCCGCTTCCAGCAGCCAAGGACGCGGCGACGAGCGAGCGGAAAACATTCCGGAAGGTCGGCGTGCCGAAACCGGTCTTGCGCGGCGGATACGATATGGCTCTGATTCACCTGCGCGTGTCCTCACTACAGGACGTTCAAAGCGGTACGGCGGGTGACGAACTGACACATTTTACTGGCACCTATTCCACAAGTGCCATCGCGGGTGAAGGAATCCGCTGAAGTCAACTGAAGATCCGGTTTACGGATCACGATCTACAGTCACGTCACGAGACGCACTGATAGCTTTTGAGGTTAACGGAAGGTACTGACGTTCAGTCTGCTATCAGGAATTCTACTGCCTTCCTCACACGGGTGATGATGATAAAGGCAGTTTCGTTGTTTATTGACTTTCAATCCGAAAGACTAACCTCTCACTCACCACGAACAAAAAAGAAAAACGCGAAACGGGATTTTGTACCTACCAACAACGCTGTATAATAATAATATCTACACCATACAAAACACACATGAACTCCTAAGCTTAATCAAAGACATCCACATCCCACCAGCAGCTAAATTAGCATCACTAGACATAGTCAACCTTTACACGAACATCTCTGTCAAAGAGACTATTAACATTATAAGAAGCAATCTGCTTAAACATAAGAAAATTAGTATTGCAGAGATCTGTGAACTCATGGAAATACTTTCACTCATTCTAGAGCATAATTACTTTAGCTTCCACAACAAACTGTACCAACAACATGATGGTTTGGCAATGGGAAATTGCTTAGCTGGGATATTGGCTGATATTTACATCAACCATATAGAACAAAAATTCTTCTCATCCAATCAGCACATCTCAAACAAAATAATCTACTACAGAAGATATGTTAATGATACGATCTTGCTTTTTGATGGTACAAACAATGAAATAGATACATTAGCAGATCTATGCAAAATGCACAAAAATATTAAATTCACAGTTGAACATGAATCTAAGAAAAGCATTAACTTTCTTGACCTGAAGATTTGCAATAGTAACAAGAAACATCAATTTAGCATTTACAGAAAACCTACCACCACAGATGTCAGTATTGACTACTCATCTTGCCACCCCCGCCAACAAAAAAATGGCATATTTCAGAGCGTTGCTACACCAAATTAAAAAAAGTAGCAATGAGTGACACAGACCAACAAAATGAAATCAATATAATTAAAACAGTTGCTCATAATAATGGATATAAACCCATAATAATAGAAAAAATCCACAACAAAATGCAGACAAAAACCACAGATCCACTTCACAGCAATCACTTCAAGCCAAACCAGTGTGCCACAGAATCCAAACCCAAATATGCTGCTCTCCCATACATAGGCCCACTTTCATACCAAATACGGCAGCAAACTTACTTAAAAAGAAAAATTTCAAAATCAGCTTTTCCACAAATAATAAATTACAACAAAAAGTAATCCATGATGTAAGTACCACAAAGAGTCCGTACCATAAATCAGGAATATACAAACTCAAATGCGATACATACCCAAAATTCTACATTGGACAGACAGGCAGAAGTTCTGAAATTAGATACAAAGAACACATTGATGCTTTTAAGGCTTGGCAACTTGAACAAATCTGCATTTGCAGCCCATATTGCTGAAGAAAACCATTCAGTGAGAAACATTGAGAACAACTTAAAAATCTTACATCTAGCAGAAAAAGGAGTCACTATGAATATATCAGAAGAAATAGAAATACACGCACACAAAAACAGCACCCCAGACTACATCCTTAATGAACAAACCGATTTAGCTAACACCCCTTTCCTGAAAAATTTCCAAAAATTATTTTCCACCCTCCAAAGCAAATAATATTCCTACGCCTAGCCTACTTGCACATCAAGTAGCAAATTTATATGTTACTATAACTCTCATGATGCTAAATGCTAAATATAATTAAATAATGTACTGTTTTACCTATACAGTACTGAAAACATGGAACAACTTTGTAATTAATGTAACAGTATCCGCTCAAAAACTCAGAAAATGAATCTCTCTCTGTACTAGTGTAAAAGGCGTTTCAGTTGCATAAGTGAATATATGATCTTTTTCCAAACATAGGACATCTTCAAATGTTACGATATATCGTAGCATCTTTGATACTCATATGTTTGTAAGCACTTCGTATGTATCAACACATGTGGTGCGTGATGGAAAACTTTTCAGTGACAAATCTTTAAGTGTTCAGTGTGCAACGATAAGAATGCAGTGGGAATGTATTCACTTCTGTTGAACGAATGTTATGAAAATACACAGTCCAAACCGACATTTCACGTAAGTCACACTCAGTGAAAATCTCTAACGCAACCATCTGTGCGTGGTGTGCTTATGATTATGTGTTATTTATATTTTGGGACAATTAATCTGTAAAAAAAAAAAACGCACCACATGTTGAAAGAAAAGCATGTAAACCGCCTGAAGATGAGTCATTGCGATTCGAAACCGGTAACAGTACCCTTTGAATAAAGGAACTGAAAGCAAATTTGTGGCTGGTTGCTTTCCTAACACAATCAACTATATAATAAATTGCTCGAGGAGGTTAAAGAGATAACTGAGACAGGTTTAAAATCGCGGTTATGGCATTACATCTCAAACAACACGTTTTTAAGTGATGGATTAGTTAAATAACAAGAAGTAGAGGTAGATGAAATAGTAACAAAGTACCAACAGAATGCCCCGCTCGCTCTATTATACATGGTGTATCAAAAAGGATGGCGCAAACTTACACGGCTGAGAGCAGACGATAATAGAAGCACAAATGTCCCAGTAAACACGGGTCCGCAAACGAGCCGCTTGCGAGATAATCACAGCTGTAGGGTTCCACGCCACCCCCGCCCCCTTGCGCACATGAGGCCGTCCTATGTTCGCTGTTTACACAACGGAACATCGCCGAGAGGTGGAGTTGGAATCACACCATACGCAGAACGTAAAGGACGGATACAGTACACGGTCTCAAAGGGTATCAGTCTCGTCTGAGGAGTGCAACGTGAGCTGTGTTGTAGCTACAATGGAACCGTACAGTAACGAAGAGTATGTGGATATGCATTTCATGTACGGTAGGGCTAATGGCAATGCATGGGAGGCTCCACGCTTGTCCCAAGAAACATAGCCTGATCGAAGACATCGCGAAAGTCGTACATTTACAAGGGTCCATCAGCGCCTGAGAGAACACGGGGGTTTTTCACATGGCAGAGCAGGAGGTAGGTCTGCTCGCATTGCGCCTGAGATTGAGAATATGGTGTTGGAAGCAGCACAGCGCTCTCTAGGAACCTCGACGAGAAGAATTGCCACACAAGTGCCTGTACTAAGCCACAGTAGTGTATGGGGAATTTTACATTGCAATTTACTGTACCCTTGCCACCTCCAACGAGTTCAATGCCTGAATGATGCGGACTTTGTTCCTAGAGTGATGTTTTGTCAGTGGCTGCAACAGCAGCCTGTAGTCGACCCTCTTTTCGCATATAACATTTTATTTACAGAGGAAGCAGTATCCACATGCGATGGTGTGTTTAACTATAATACACATTTGTGGTGCGAAATAAACCCACATGCTGCTCATGAGTCTCCACATCGGCAACGTTTCTCACTGAATGTGTTGATGGTGGAACTAGGCGATCAACTCGTTGCGCCACACATTCTTCCACCACAACTTAATGGACGGAGGTACCTTACCGTTCTGCAGCGTCATCTTCCAGGATTGCTTGAGGATGTTCCGCTTCAGCAACGTCAGACTACGTGGTACGTGCATGATGGAGCTCCGGCAGATTTTGCTGCTGTTGTGAGACGGCATCTAACGCGCAGAAAGATGGATAGGACGAAGCGGACCTGTACCTTGGCCTCCAGGATCACCTGATCTAAATCCTTTGGATTTTTGTGCCTGGGGTCATCTCAAAAGCAAAGTGAACAGCTCACTAATTAACACGGTTGAAGAACTGGAGCAGAGAGTTGTAAATGCTTGTCAAGAACTCCGGAATGACCCAGGGGTTTTCGAAAGGATTCGAAATTCTTTGCAGAGACGAGCACAGTATTTCATCCAGATGCAAGGAAAACACTTCGAACACCTCCTTTAACATGTACCTCATACGTCAAATGTGAACTAATTGCGATGTACAACCCAATAGTAAAGTCTCAATTTCAAATTAATGGGTACTAACTAAGTCGATGTGTACAATGACGTCATTGGCGACTAGGAACCATACAATCGAGATTATCCCGCAAGCGGCTCGTTTGCGGACCCGTATTTACAGGGACATTCGTGCTTCTATTATCGTATACTTCCAGCTGTGGAAGTCTGCGCCATCCTTTTTGATACACCCCATATACTTTCACAGCACAACTCATATCTCTGGAAAATAGCACGCCAGAAATATGTTGTACATAATAGTAATCTCCCTCCGTCTTCCTGGTTTCAACAACACCTTTAAGAAGGAACAATTATCCAGTTTTTCAGACTCATAAATGGGAAAGCGTGAAGACTGTAATGTACTGTCATTGCGAACGTAAAAATCTAAAATGTCTGAGCACTATGTGACTAAACATCTGAGGTCATCAGTCCCCTAGACTTAGAACTACTTAAACCTAACAAACCTAAGGACATCACACACATCCATGCCCGAGGCATGATTCCAAACTGCGACTTTAGCAGCAGCGCGATTCCGGACTGAAGCGCCTAGAACCGCTCGGCCACAGTGGCCGGCACGTTTAAATCATTATGAAAATAAACCTGTCCTCAATTATAAAACTGCATGTACGAGTTTGTTAGCCCTTAATTAGATTTCGCCGGGCGGTGTGGCTGGGCGCTTCTAGGCGCTTCTGTCTGGGACCGCGCGACCCCTACGGTCGCAGGTTCGAATCCTGCCTCGGGCATGGATGTGTGTGATGTCCGGGGTTATTTAGGTTTAGGTAGCTCCAAGTTCTAGGGGACCGATGACCTCAGAAGTTAAGTCCCATAGTGCTCAGAGCCTTTTTTTTTTAAATGAGATATAATTGGCTCTGAGTACTATGAGACTTAACATCTGAGGTCATCAGTCCCCTAGAACTTAGAACGATTAAAACCTAACCAACCTACGGACATCACACACATCCATGCCCGAGGCTGGATTCGAACCTGCGACCATAGCGGTCACGCGGTTCCAGACTGAAGCGCCTAGAACCAACCGCACGGCCACACCGGCCGGCTGAATTTCATAGTTGTATTAACCAGGCATGCGTAATATAATTACAAGTTAATGTATGAATGAATAGAGAAGGAAAGGAAGGGAAAGTAGAGCGTAGCGTCCCATCTACGACGACATGATTAGAGACAAAGCAGACCCTAGAATAGTGTAAGGGTAGTGAAGGAAATAAGTCACGTACTTTTGAGACCAACCATCGCCACATTTCCTTATTCGCCTTTAGGAAACTACGGAAAACCTAAGGCGGGATGATCGAGCTGACAGAAGGAAAAAAAACAGCTACCTAAATAACTTGCTCATTAATTTAAAAACCCCTCCATAAAGGCAATAGAATTAAGGGATTTTTCAATGTAAAGAAACGAAAAAGTGTTACGGCTTAATTTGTCAACATTGTAGTCGAGAAAAACTTCCTGCAGATTGAAAACGTGCACAGACCAGGACTGACCCGGAGCCTGCTTTCCGAGTAAATACAATTAATTACGATTTACAAATGCTGATTATTAGCTTAACCATTGTCAATATATCCTTCAACTTACACTAAGCAAGGCATTAAAGATAATGACAACAACAACAACAACAACAACAACAACAACAACAGTAATAATAATAATTATTATTATTATTAATTGTTCTTATTATTATGACCAGGAAAATGTACATTTTGTGTCCACAAGAAGATAATTTTTTTTAAAACAATATAATTTTTTTTTAAGTTCGTCTTGTAGAACATTTTTCTTTATGCTACTATAACACATTTTTTGAACAGCTTTTAGATGTAAATTAGAGAAGTCAAAAAGCAGAATTAGAACAATTGCTACAGTATTTAATTTTTTCCTAAAATAAGAATTTCACGTTAACTACAAGAAAGCAAACATGCGATATTCAAACTATGTGATCAAAAGTATCTGAGACCCCAAAAACACACCTTTTTTCATATTAGGTGCATTGTGCTGCCACCTACTACCAGGTACTCCATGTCAGCGACCTCAGTAGTCATTAGACATCGTGAGACAGTAGAATGGGGCGCTCCGCGGAACTCACGGACTTCGAAAGTGGTCAGGTGATTGGGTGTCACTTGTGTCATACGTCTGTACGCGAGATTTCCACACTTTTAAACATCCTTATGTCCACTATTCCCGATGTGATAGTGAAGTGGAAACGTGAAGCGACACGTATAGCACAAAAGCGTACAGGCCGACCTTGTCTGTCGACTGACAGAGACCGCCAACTGTTAAGAGGGTCGTAATGTGTAATAGGCAGACATCTACGCAGACCATCACACAGGAATTCCAAACTGCATCAAGAACCACTGCAAGTAATATGACAGTTCGGCGAGAGGTAAGAAAACTTGGATTTTATGGTTGAGCGGTTGCTCATAAGCCACACACCACGACGGTAAATGCCTCGCTTGGTGTAAGGAGCGTAAACGTTGCAATATTGAACAGTGGAAAAACGTTGCGTGGAGTGACGAATCACGGTACACTATGTGGCGATCGGATAGCGGGGTGTGGGTATGGCGAATGCCCGGTGAACGTCATCTGCCAGCATGTGTAGTGCCAACAGTAAAATTCAGAGGCGGTGGTGTTACGGTGTGGTCGTATTTTTCATGGAGGGAGCTTGCACCCCTTGTTGTTTTGCGTGGCACTATCACAGCGCAGGCCTACTTTGATGTTTTAAGAACCTTCTTGCTTCCCACTGTTGAAGAGCAATTCGGGGATGGCGATTGCATCTTTCAACACGATCGAACACCTGTTCATAATGCACGGCCTGTGGCGGAGTGGTTACACGACAGTGACATCCCTGTAATGGGTTGGCCTGCTCAGAGTCCTGACCCGAATCCTATAGAACACTTTTGGGATGTTTTGGAAAGCCGACTTCCTACCAGAACTCACCGACTGACATCGATACCTCTCCTCAGTGCAACACTCCGTGAAGAATGGGCTGCCATTCCCCAAGAAACCTTCCAGCACCTGATTGAACATATGCCTGCGAGAGTGGAAGCTGTCATCAAGGCTAAGGGTGGGTCAACGCCATACTGAATTCCAACATTACCGATGGAGGGCGCCACGAAGTTGTAAGTCCTTTTTAGCCAGGTGTCCGGATACTTTTGATCAGATGGTGTATGTTAATAACATGAATGGTTTAGTCAGGTTTTTGTATATGGAAGTAAATTGCCCATCTGTTTTTTAAAAAAAACTGTATTCGTAATAAAATTAGTCGTGAGATACAAAACGTAAGGTTCTCTTTCCTTACACTGAAGAAACTGATTGAAAATAAAATGTACGATGCCAAATAATGCTTTGTACCCGTTGCACTCGCAAATTGTGGTCTCAAAACACTTCGCATTTTAAGTCTATTTTCTTTGTAACTCTTTATTTACTGAATCTAATGCGTGCTCACCTTTTTTCCGTTCTTACCCTGTCTCGAGAATCACACGCAGATAACTGTGCACTGACGGGTTGTGTCTAGCTTCCAGCTGCGATTTAAGACTACACTGTTGCATTGAAACTTACTCGAATTCCTGTATATCAGTGCCCTTGAGTTTGGCGAGAAAAAATGCCAAGTGTCCAATAGGCTACGCAGAGGCATTTTGTTTAGGATCAGGGAAATATTTCCAATCTCACCGCGAAACGTGGTCGATTTTTATCATATTTGTGGCGGTTCTCGTGACGACAGATTTTCCAGGCACGACTTCCGCCAGTACCTCTCTCGTGGTCCGGCGCAGGAAATTTCACAACAGCGCATAGTGAAAGTTTCATCCTGTAAACTACCTTTCTTCGGTAAAAAGAATTAACTTTAGGGCTGACCGCCCGTTTTATGACCAAGTCATTGAAGATGGAGCACAAGTTCGGTAGGGAAGGATGGGGCATGTGGCTTGAGCCACTTCGTCTCTTTCCTCGTTGTAACATGTGCTGGAGTAAGACGGGGGAGGGGGTGGGGGGGGGGCGGAGGGAACCCTTATCCGAGGAACCATCCCGAGATTGTTGGAAGGGATTCGTAGTCCATTCAGAAGTAGCTACCATTTTGGGTATGAACGGAAAATAAGTTCAAAATGGTTCAAATGGCTCTGAGCACTATGGGACTTAACATCTATGGTCATGAGTCCCCTAGAACTTAGAACTACTTAAACCTAACTAACCTAAGGACAACACACAACACCCAGCCATCACGGGGCAGAGAAAATCCCTGACACCGCCGGGAATCGAACCCGGGAACCCGGGCGTGGGAAGCGAGAACGCTACCGCACGACCACGAGATGCGGGCGGAAAATAAGTGTTTCATTGAATTCAATTGTTTTTGAGACGCGGTGTACCAAGTCTGAAGCTGCTTCCCGAAGGGAAAAATTTTTCCCGTTTAAAAAACATGTTTCTGAGCACTTCCTGTTTCCTTAAATAACGTAACCATCCGGCGAACGGTCCGGACACTTGGATGATGTCGTCCAGGATACCGAGCAGCATACATAGCACACGCTCGTTGGGCATTTTGATCACAATAGCCATACATCAACACGATATCGACCTTTTCCGCAATTGGTAACACGGGTAATGTATCACGAAGCAAATACCGTCCGCACTGGCGGAATTTTAGGTGATACCACGTTTGTGACTATTACAGCGCCATCTGCACAAAGTGAAACAAGTGGCCAACTAAAACATTCATATTTCTTTACGTACTACACGAATATGCAATAAAAAAAGGGGGGGCCGGCCGCGGTGGTCTCGCGGTTCTAGGCGCGCAGTCCGGAACCGTGGGACTGCTACGGTCGCAGGTTCGAATCCTGCCTCGGGCATGGATGTGTGTGATGTCCTTAGGTTAGTTAGGTTTAAGTAGTTCTAAGTTCTAGGGGACTAATGACCACAGCAGTTGAGTCCCATAGTGCTCAGAGCCATTTTTTGAAAAATGGGGGTTCCTATTAAAAAAAAACGCAGTTGATATCCGTTTGACCTATGGCAGCGCCATCTAGCGGGGCAACCATAGCGCCATCTTTTATTCCCCTTCAAGCTAGACAAGTTTCATTCTTTGTAGTTTTTTCGTTTCATGCTTATTGTTGTTGTGGTCTTCAGTCCTGAGACTGGTTTGATGCAGCTCTCCATGCTACTCTATCCTGTGCAAGCTTCATCATCTCCCAGTACCTACTGCAACCTACATCCTTCTGAATCTGCTTGGTGTATTCATCTCTTGGTCTCCCTCTACGATTTTTACCCTCCACGCTGCCCTCCAATACTAAATTGGTGATCCCTTGATGCCTCAGAACATGTCCTACCAACCGATCCCTTCAACTAGTCAAGTTGTGCCACAAGCTTCTCTTCTCCTCAATCCTATTCAACACCTCCTCATTAGTTATGTGATCTACCCATCTAATCTTCAGCATTCTTCTGTAGCACCACATTTCGAAAGCTTCTATCCTCTTCTTGCCTAAACTATTTGTCGTCCATGTTTCACTTCCATACATGGCTACACTCCATACAAATACTTTCAGAAACGACTTAGTGATACTTAAATCTATACTCGATGTTAAAGAATTTCTCTTCTTCAGAAACGCTTTCCTTCCCATTGCCAGTCTACATTTTATATCCTCTCTACTTCGACCATCATCAGTTATTTTGCTCCCCAAATAGCAAAACTCCTTTACTAGTTTGTGTCTCATTTCCTAATCTAATACCCTCAACATCAACCGACTTAATTCGACTACATTCCATTATCCTCGTTTTGCTTTTGTTGATGCTCATCTTATACCCTCCTTTCAAGACACTATCCATTCCGTTGAACTGTTCTTCCAAGTCCTTTGCTCTCTCTGACAGAATTACAATGTCATCGGCGAACCTCAAAGTTTTTACTTCTTCTCCATGAATTTTAATACCTCCTCCAAATTTTTCTTTTGTTTCCTTCACTTCTCGCTCAATATACAGATTGAATAACATCGGGGAGAGGCTACAACCCTGTCTCACTCCCTTTCCAACCACTGCTTCCCTTTCATGTCCCTCGACTCTTATAACTGCCATCTGGTTTCTGTACAAATTGTAAATAGCCTTTCGATCCCTGTATTTTACCCCTGCCACCTTTAGAATTTGAAAAAGAGTATTCCAGTCAACATTGTCAAAAGCTTTCTCTAAGTCTACAAATGCTAGAAACGTAGGTTTGCCTTTTCTTAATCTAGCTTCTAAGATAAGCTGTAGGGTCAGTATTGTCTCACGTGTACCAATATTTCTACGGAACCCAAACTGATCTTCCCCAAGGTCGGCTTCTACTAGTTTTTCCATTCGTCTGTAAAGAATTCGTGTTAGTATTTTGCAGCCGTGACTCATTAAACTGATAGTTCGGTAATTTTCACATCTGTCAACACCTGCTTTCTTTGGGATTGGAATTATTATATTCTTCTTGAAGTCTGAGGGTATTTCGCCTGTCTCATACATCTTGCTCACCAGATGGTAGAGTTTGGTCAGGACTGGCTCTCCCAAGGCCGTCATGTTTATTTCGTGAGATATTTGGTCACGATCAGTGGACCACCCTGTAGATGAGACTAAAAACAGTTTTACCATTTATTTTCTAGCATTCCTCGGGCTCCGTGATCGTCACTGGCAGATTCCTGCAAACGACCCACAAAGAGCACATTTCGCTGTAGGTCTTATGACCATTTGTACGAGAACCGCAAAGTGATCGTCAGCAATGGCGGCGTCGCGTCCCTGCAGTTGCGTGCATTCGCACGTCGTCGTCCTCGGAGTATCACGTTGCACTCCTTGCAGTGGTGGGTGCCTGCAGTTGCTTTTGCGAGTGAATATTTGCGAGATGCCGCAATACTTTAACTGGATCGCAGCATTTCGAACGTCGACAATTCTCGTACAACCAATCTGTAGCGTTAAATTTCACTATTGCTGCTCCTCCAGTCAAAAATAGCGCATTACGGGTTCCAGTGTTACCACACACAAACACAATGGCGTCACCTTTACACTTACTTATTCGTACTATAGTGATCAATACCATAAGTGAATTTCAGATTTTTAGGCGATATTTGCAGGAGACGGGAGTTTAACGAGAGTTTTCTTCGCCGCAAAGAGCGACGCGATTTGCCAGACAGTGGTTGTCACAACGTCGCAACTTCGGACTCGAAACTTGAGACGCCAACAAATTTAAGTCAGACTATAGGGGAACTACGAAAAACTGAAATATTGATGACCGGCCTGGGATTTGAACCTCTTTCCTCCCCATCTCCTCCGAATGCCAGCGGTATTGTTGCAGTAAGAGAAATAAATGATTGTCGGAGGCATTTAGGGAGTGTCGGAGCCTTCCGAGTGGAGCGAGCTGGATCGTACGTAAGGTTGCGCTACGCCCGCGTCAGATGCGCGAGACGGCGAACTGCCGAAAGGAGGTTAAGAATCCCGCGTCGGTGCTGACAGAGCATCGCCGACTTCTTCCTGCGCGCGCATCAGCAATTAAGCAACCACGCGCTGTTACGTCACCTCCCTGCCCAACACTGCAAATCCGCTGTTTACCCAGGCAGAGGTTTCAATACGGACACGGGACGAACGGTGGGACCTAGCGAGGTGGCGCAGTGGTTAGCACACTGGACTCGCATTCGGGAGGACGACGGTTCAATCCCGTCTCCAGCCATCCTGATTTAGGTTTTCCGTGATTTCCCTAAATCGTTTCAGGCAAATGCCGGGATGGATCCTTTGAAAGGGCACGGCCGATTTCCTTCCCAAACCCGAGCTTGCGCTCCGTCTCTAATGACCTCGTTGTCGACGGGACGTTAAACACTAACCACCACCACGAACGGTGGATTTTACAAAGATACCAGTGGTGCAACTAATTCGTCACAATGAGTGGCGATTGAACGATGCGGCCAAATGATTAGAACTCTAGACTGGTGACCCTTTCGTAGTTAAAAATTATTTCATATATACTCGAAAAATAAATTATCTCCCTTTATGATCAATAATACACATTGACTACTCAAAACTTTTTTAACTCGACCGATTTTGAAAATTTGACGAATCTAAAGACGACCATGTTTTCATGCGAACCTAGGCTTTTCAAAGTTAAATTTTTGTTGGTAGAGTACTTTATCACGACGACAAAATAATGTATAATAAATCAACTCCGAGAAACATTGATTCTCGTGAGAATGAAAAACGTTAAATATTGCATACAAATTTTCATCTAAAATTTGAATAAGGCTCTGACATACCGCACAGCACTGTTTTCTACATTCTACGAAGTATGCTGTCGCATATATTACCCAATAAATACGTGTTATTCACAAACCAGCAGACGTGTTGAAGAGTGTGGTAACGTTTCGAAACAATGTTCACAATGTATAAGAAAACACAATTAATTATTTCAGATATTCTTGGTAAGGAGAAGATGGTGGTTCGATCTGATTTCGCTGTGCCAATTGTAAACACATGCCGCCTCATTCTATTTCTCAAAGCTTTCTACACAGTATATATACCCCATGGTCCATAATATTTTTCCCCAATTTCCGAAAGATTCTCGCTTGATGGTAGCACTAGACAGATATGGGATATAGACGTTCAAGCTTCAAAACTGCGTGTTAGTTAAGTGGGACGTATGTGTCCCATCAACTACTGAAGGACTGCGGAGGAGTGGTGCTCCAGTCTCCATGTGCCCTTTTTTTTAGATTTCTTGATGCATTAAATCATTTAGATGAAGATAATTACTTATTTAGTACAATGTTCTATAAATCATTTGCCCCATTTCTATCGAAATTACGTGAAAACTTGCAATAACATCTTCGTGTCAGAAATAATCGAGTTATCAGTGTGCAGAGTATCCGGAAAAGAGTCATCAGCTTTCGCAATTCCAAATCTTATAGCTGAATCAAATAGAAACTTAAGGTAAATTTTAACTTTACCTTGGCACCGGTTTGTGTGATTTTTGGTGGTTACAGCTAGCTCCCTCGTTTATTACACAATTTCCAGGACCTGCCGGCTGGACGCTCTGGCACCAGCTTATGACAGCATTTGTTAAAAACGAGCTGCCTCGGCTTAAGGGGCGTACGGATCTCGCATGCACCATTAGCTTCCAGTGGAAGGCACATTCAGTATTAGTGGAAGGCAAATCGAGACACTGATCCTAAACATAATTTTGAGAGGTATCCTAATGTTGGATATGCATGCATGTGAAAAATGTACCCTTGTAAAATCGGACGGCTTTTAGAAAATAAAAACTTTTTCATCATATTGCGTGCATATGGAGTATCGACTTAGTTGTGTGACTGGGTTCGTGATTTCCTCTCAGAGAGGTCACAGTTCGTAGTAATAGACGGTAAATCATCGAGTAGAACAGACGTGATATCTGGCGTTCCGCAAGGTGTCATAGGCCCTCTGCTGTTCCTGATTTATATAAATGATCTAGGTGATAATCTGAGCATCCCGCGTAGATTGTTTGCAGATGGCACTGTAATTTACCGTCTAGTAAAATCATCAGACGATCAATTCCAATTACAAAATGATCTAGAGAGAATTTCTGTGTGATGCGGAAAGCGACAATTAGCACTAAACAAAGAAAAGTGCGAGGTCATCCACATGGGTACTAAAAGAAATCCGATAAATTTTGGGTATACGATAAATCGCGCAAATATAAGAGCTATCAATTCGACTAAATACCTAGGAATTACATTTACGAGCAACTTAAATTGGAAAGACCACATAGATAATATTGTGTGGAAGGTGAAACAAAGACTGCGCTTTGTTGGCAGAACACTTAGAAGATGCGACAGACCCACTAAAGAGACAGCCTACATTACACCTGTCCGTCCTCTGCTGGAATATCCTTACCGGGTAGGATCGGCGGAGGACATCGAAAACGTGCAAAGATGGGCAGCTCGTTTCGTGTTATCGCGGAATAGGGGTGAGAGTGTCACTGATGTGATACGCGAGTTGGCGGTCTCAGGCGCTGCAGTCATGGACTGTGCGGCTGGTCCCGGCGGAGGTTCGAATCGTCCCTCGGGCATGGATGTGTGTGTTTCTCCTTAGGATAATTTAGGTTAAGTAGTGTGTAAGCTGATGACCTTAACAGTAAGTCCCATAAGATTTCACACACATTTGAACATTTGATACGCGAGTTGGGGTGGCAGTCACCGAAACAAAGACAGTTTTCTTTGCGCCGAGATCTATTTACGAAATTACAATCACCAACTTTCTCTTCCGAATGCAAAAATATTTAGCTGACACCCACATACATAGGGAGAAATGATCATCATAATAAAATAAGAGAAATCAGAACTCGAACGGAAAGATTTGTGTGTTCCTTTTTCCCACGACCCATTTGAGAGTGTAATGGTAGGGAAGTACTATGAAAATGGTTCGATGAACCCTTGGCCAGGCACTTAAGTGTGAATTGCAGAGTAGCCATGTAGATGTAGAAGTAGTCCTACGCTTAAGTTAAAGTCTAGCCTGAGTTTCTATCTTTAACCGTGTAGAATTTAAAATATTGTAAAATTGGATGGAAGTTTTTGAAACACCATGTGTGTAACTGATAGAGTGACAACACTACGGTCTGCTGACGATTCTCTTGGGAGCAGGAAAGAATCGTAGTTGGACGATAGTGAGAGAGCGGACGAAGTACTAGACAATCCTTCCACTTCCTATAATCAATGGCAACTCTCTTAAACTGTGAATAAATGCCTATAACAAACAGAAATATCCTGTTACAACATAAGTGGAGAACACGGTTTGATCTTTAGGGCTCAGACTAAGAAGCGGAGCCAACACACAAAATAAGAGTAGCAAAGGCCACTGGACGACTTAGATTTGTTACAAGGTTTCTGTGGAAGGGCTGCGCATCTGCAGAGGAAGAGGCACCAAGATGCTAGAGCCACCAGCTCTACAATACTGCAGCAGAGTTTGGAGTCATGACAGCAGACATCGACAGAATTCAGAAACGCGTAGTTTCTATCGTAACGAGACGGCATAGCTGCAACTAGAGACTTCGTCACCGAGAAACACTTTAGGGCTAATTTTAAGAATCATTATGTGCACTTCTGCAGCCAACAACATATTTTTCCCGTAGGAATCATGAGAATAAGAAACAGACGGGTTATGGCGCTTTCGATGCAGTACGCCAGTGGAACAGGACACAAAACGGCTCAAGTTCGTGGGAAGTAGTCCACGCCATCCACTGCCGGTGGCTTGCGTAATATAGCGGTATATGTAGGTCTAAATCTACGTACGTACTCCAGAAGCCAGGATACGGTGCACGGCGGAGCGTACATTCTACCACTGCTAGACAGCCCCCTCCTGTTCCACTCGCTAATAGAACGACGGAAAGACGGCTGTCTACATGCTTTCGTACAAGCCCTGATTTATTTTAACTTGTCTTTGGCGAGATGTATGTTGCTGACAGGAGGACAGTTTTACAGTCTGTCGCATTTCATCATACCAAAGAGAAATTCTGCCTTAGTCATCCTGAAGCCACTGAAAGACCACACTTTCCTGTGCACTGCAGCGTTACTTGCAAGTATATAGAAGACAAAGCAGTCCTGTCGCAGTTCGTTGAGGCAGTGATGATGATAAATTTGTCAGTGAGGAACACTTGGCATCCAGGACAAAGGACGGGGTTTTCTTACTTGAAAAGTCTTCGAGCCCTTCGCATTTCTGGAAACCTATTCCGTATGCTCCCATCTTCGTCAACAGCCTTCAGTGGGACACTGCAGTGTGGTCTTGTTTTCACTGTCGCAGGCGAAAATAGAGCTGAGCTTTAGGTTCAAATGGCTCTGAGCACTATGCGACTTAACTTCTGAGGTCATCAGTCGCCTAGAACTTAGAACTAATTAAACATAACTAACCTAAGGACATCACACACAGCCATGCCCGAAGCAGGATTCGAACCTGCGACCGTAGCGGTCGCTCGGCTCCGGACTGTAGCGACTAGAACCGCACGGCCACTCCGGCCGGCCTGAGCTTTAGGTATCGGTTTGAGGTAAAGGAAATGGCTGGGTCGATTACCGCAAACTGCAATTCGTCTCCAAAGAGATTGCGTTCAACGCACTTGTAGGACCCGTATTTGAATACTGCACGAATGTATGGCACCCACACCACGTCGGATTTACAGCAGATACAAAGAAGGGCGATGCGATTGGTCACAGGGTTGTTTGAATTGTTAGTGAGTGTAACAAATGTTGCAATCTTAACTTAGTTACATTCGAAGAAGGACTCAGTACGTTTCTCGGAAAGCAGCCTATAAAACTAGATGGGCCATTTTCAGGACGGAAACTAGGAATATTCTTGAATGTCTTAGAGATCGTGGCCGGCCGGTGTGACCGAGTCGCTCTAGGCACTTCAGTCTGGAACCGCGCGACCGCTACGGTCGCAGGTTCGAGTCCTGCCTCGGGCATGGACGTGTGTGATGTCCTTAGGTTAGTTACGTTTACGTAGTTCTAAGTTCTAAGGGACTGATGACCTCAGATGTTAAGTCCCATAGTGCTCAGAGCTATTTGAATCATTTTTTTTAGTGATCGTGATTATAAAATTAGACGCAAAAGAGATGTATGCAAGCCGTAATTCTCCCCGCGCTCCGTTCGTGATGAGACGAGAAAGAACCTTCACATACGCTATAGTAAAAAGTGTCATCTGTCCCAGGCTGCACAGTGAATTGCAGATTATGAATACAGGCAGACGTCTATTAATAGTATAAATCTGGCGGATAGTCTCTCCTAATCTTGGTGGGTTAACTCTCTTAAGAGAGAGATTGGCTTAGTCGCAGCTTATGGACTGTTGTTAAAATGAAGAGATGTACTGGCAAATTGAAACCTTTGGACGTCAGGCAGTTAAAGACTATCTTCCAAGGACGGTCAAAGTTCGGGCACAAACTGTAAGGATTTCCGTTACTCCTTTTAAGAGGGGAAAATTAATGTTGTAATTGTTAGAGTTAAGTAACACGATTTTCGAGTGAACACGAACTACGTAACACGAAAAAGGTCCAGGAATGGTCCAATAATACCGCTCCACGAATTCCGCAACTAGTTCTTCAGGTAGAAGAGTACTTACAAACAGGGTGAGCATAAAGTCTTTCCCAGGTTACGAAAATTTATTTCTCACTAATTGTGCTAGATATAGCAATGTGGTTTTCTGCAAATGGTAGCTTAACTCATATAGCTTTTTTGGATACACTTACACATGTCTAGGCGGTTTCCTGCAAATTGTAGCTTAACTCACGAAGTTTTTATGGATGCACTTCCGCATCTGTTTTGTTTTCTCCCTCTTTTGTTACAGGTAGCGCAATTTATGAGTGCTGCTGTCACAATGACGGCTCTGCAGGAGACAGCGCAATTTGTTTTGTGGTTTTATCAAACACGGTCACCTATTACAGTTCAGCGACAGTTTCGAAAGGCCTATGGTCGAGGTACACCAGATGTGATGAGCTTCAATGGATGATATGAAAACTTTAAAGAGAGTGGCAGGTATTGTGACGAGGCAGGAAGCGGTAGAGCACGAGTGAGTGACGACACACCATTTCATCGCAGTCCGCGGAAATCGGCGGCCGTCTTTCCAGAGAAGCGGGCATTGCCTCAGAGTACTGTGGCCTACGTTTTACACGATGGCTGTATTTCCATACATGCAAAGTGCAACTCTTGCGAGCTGCTGTAGAGACGGTGACGGAAGAGACATAGGGTGTTGAACACACGCTCAGGAACGACTTCAACAATGTGGGATTCCTTTATGCTCACCCTGCATAGTCTTCTACGCTTTGGGGAATGACAAATGCGAGCTAGCATTTTCATTCAGGTATCTTTAAACTCTTCATTTGAATTGTGAGTAACTTGGGAAAAGTACAAACGTAGTGCTACAGTCGCCTATAGTTCTTGGTTCCCTGGAGAGAACCGCAAGGAAACTTAAGAAAGATATCCGGAGCAAAACTGTGAAATCGTAAAATGGTGAAGTAGAGATATTGCATTGACTGAAGTGTGTTTCGTACAAAGCTTAAATATTATCTTTAGTTTAAAAATATGTTCCAAATAAAAGTACTCGCAAGTTACGCTCATGTTATATACTTCTTTTCTTTCCTTGAAACACTTTTTCGTCATTCTTCTATCAAATATAGTATTAAACGAAATAATTTACATTTTCTTAAATTTTATAATAAGAATTTTTCGCGTGCCCAGTTCGTGTGTGCGCCGTAGATTTTCGTGTAAACGTCGGAACAAAATCGTAACAAGTGTTCCGTATTAATATGTTATTTAACTATCAATTCCTTTCATGTAGGCCTTACACAGAGACGTATAACGGTTACAGAATAGATAAATCGTAAGTTTGGACTACCGTTGGTCGCTATGGCAACTACATAAAATCTTTGCGCCGTTATCTCATTTCTATATCGACGCTGCCGCAGCTCTCGCATCGACTCGACACAGAGCTTTTTAGGCTTTTTGGATTCCTTTCCACTCGATATTCTCTCTGACTCGCGTTTTATATAATTCCGAGCATATTTACTTGTCATATGCTACAACATCTTTCATTACTTTGTAATTTTCAACTGAGTACCGATTAAACCTTATATTCCGGAGGACATTTTCATAGTGTCAGTTTGGGTCCTAGTAAAACTCCGACAACTCTTTACAGTGACACCCGATTCAATATCCTGCTTACACGTGTTTCCACGCTACACCAGTGTATAACTCTATACAAAGCTAATAGACCCTACCTAACAATCACGTTCGTGCGTCTATACTGGTACGATGACATCACAAGCAAAACAAACACGTACAGACGTGATCTACCCTTTGTAGGCTCAACTATTATTTATCCGTTATTAACCTCGTACTTTTAGCAATTCAAGTCTGAGGGTATTTTGGCACACGAGGAGGTTCGACCGATTAGTGAACAGACATTTTCACTTCAAATTATAATAGGAATCATTTGCTTAACATTGCTAGAGTACTCGAATATGACTTACTAGAATGATACGACGAGGATCTAAGAGAGAACAGCAGGTCTTTTGCTAGTTGCGGAGTTCGGATGCCAGTTGTAAGGACATGTTTCGACAAGCTGCGGAGTTGGTATGTTGAGTAAGTAAAGTTGCGGAATTAGTGTGAGCCGGGATTTTCAGTCTGACATCCTAGCTAGTGGTGTCTATGTAAAAAGGATGTGGGCGTTTACTCACCGCTTGCCCGAGTGCAGACTGCTTGGGTGCTCCCGATCAGCTTGTGTCTATTTTCGCTTACTCAGCACACGGGATCTGGTACGCACCGCTACTCAGAGATCACAACAGATCCGTAACAACAGCCAAAGGCGTCCGATTCTCAGAGAGAACCGCCATTAAATTTGCGGCTTCTTGTGCTGCTTTCAGGAAGAGCGGGTACAGTTCGTTCCCTACATCACACTCAGAGACATTACTGCGGTGTAAGAGCCGATTGTACTAACTTCGCTGAATGGAAATCAATGTTCGCCTTAGTTAAGAAACTGGAAAATCTTCGCCTGTTCGCTATTTTGTGTGAGAGCAGCCTTGCATAGAATGAACGAGGTTCGGTGTCATCCTGATGATCATAAAAAAGTCTTTGCACGCCTCCAAATCAACAGAAGGATCGTACAAACACACCGTTGTGTGACCGTCCCACAGACACATGAATACGGAGGACGTATTTGCAGGCATCTTTGGCCTAGAGAACCAACTGAAAGTGCTGAAAACAAGTAAGTCACCAGGTTCGGTCTGAATACCAGTTCACTTTTACACAGAGTACGCTGCAACATTTATCGCGAATCTTACGCCCAGAGCAAAGTGCCAATTGACTGCAAAAATAAATAAATAAATAAATAAATAAATAAAAAATAAAAAAAATAAAAAAAGCGGAGTTGACTCGTTTACATAAGAAGGATAAAAAAAACGGACCCGCAAAACTACAGACTAGACTCCTTAACATCGGTTTGTTGCAGAATAATTGAGCATATTCTGACATCGAATATACACTGAGGAGCCAAAGGACCTGGTACAACTGCCTAATATCGTGTAGGGCCCCCGCGAGGATGCAGAAGTGCCGCAACACGACGTGGTATGGACTCGACTAATGTCTGAAGTAGTGCTAGAAGGGACTGACATCATGAATCCTTCAAGGCTGTCTATAAATCCGTCAGAGTGCGAGGAGGTGGAGATCTCTTCTGAACAGCGCGTTGCGAGGTATCACAGATATGCTCAATATTGTTCATGTCTGGGGAGTTTGGTGGCCAGCGGAAGTGTTTAAACTCAGAAGAGCGTTCCTGGAGCCACTCTGTAGCAATTCTGGTACTGTGGGGTGTCGTATTGTCCTGATGGAATTGCCCAAATCCGACGAAATGCACAATGGACATGAATGGATGCACGTGATGAGACAGGAAGCTTACGTACGTGTCACCTGTCTAAGTTGTATCTACAAGTATCAGGGGGTCACATATCACTCCAGCTGCACACGCCCCACACCATTACAGAGCTTCTACCAGCGTGAACAGTCCCATGTTGACATGCAGGGTCAACTGATTCATGAGGTTGTGTCCATACGCCTACACGTCCAACCATACGATTCAATTTGAGACTGAGGCTCGTCCGACCAGGCAACATGTTTACAGTTATCAACAATCCAACGTCAGTGTTGACGGGCCCGTACGAGGAGTAAAGCCTTGTGTCATCCAGTCATCAAGGATTCACGAGTGGGCCTTCGGCTCCGAAAGCCCATATAGATGATGTTTCGTTGATTCGTTCGTGCGCTGATACTTGTTGATGGCCCAGCATTGAAATGTGCAGCAATTTTTTGAAGTGTTGCACTTCTGCCACGTTGAACAATTCTCTTCAGTCGTCGTTGGTTCAATTGTTGCAGGATCTTTTTCCGGCTGCAGAGATGTCGGAGATTTGATTTTTTACCCGATTCTTGATATTCACAGTACATTCGTGAAATAGTCGTACGGGAAAATCCCCACTTCATCGCTACCTCGGAGATTGTGTGTCCCATCGCTCGTGCGCCGACTATAACACCACGTTGGAACTCGCTTAAATCTTGATAACCTGCTATTCTAGCGCCAGTAACCAATCTAAGAACTGCGCCAAAAACTTTTTGTCTTATATAGGCGCTACCGGCCGCAGCGCGAAACTCTACCTGTTTATATATCCCTGTATTTGAATATGCATGCTTATACCAGTTGCTTTGGCACTCCAGTGTAATAAAATTCCCTGATTTGGGAGAGCTTCTGTTCACAAACCGGTACGAATTTGGAAAGCATCGCGCGTGCGAAACTCTGCATGCCCTTTTCTCATATCATGCGGGAAATGGATGAAGGGCAACAGGCAGATTCCATATTCCCAGATTTCCGGATAGCGTTTGACACTGTGCCGCACTGTACACTGTTAACGAAGGTACGACCTTACGGAACAAGTTCCAAGATTTCTGACTGGGTCAAAAACGTAAGTAATAGAACTCATATATAACTGACTGGGCTGAAATGTTGAAAGAACTAATAGAACTCAGTACGTTGTCCTCTTCGTCATCTGGTTATCAGAGGCAAGGGTATCTTCAGGAGTGCCAAAGGGAAGTGTGATATGACCCCTCGTATTAGGTATATGCATTAATGATCTGACAGACAGCGTGAGCAGCAATCTGCGGATGTTTGCTGATGGCGTCATGGTTTACGTGGAGGTGTCGTCATCGAGTGGCTGTAGGAAGATGTAAGATTATTTAGACAACATTTTAATATGAAGTGTAATTGGAACTTGACACAGATGTTTAAAAGTGTTAAGTTGATGGAGATAAGTAGGAAAAACAATCCCGCTACGTTCGAATATAGGATTATTAGTGTGCTACTTGATAACCTTATGCTGTCTATGTTGTACCGGTTGTTTTATGAAACTATGACTGTTTTCACAATAAAAGTTCAAATAAAACAATTTATGTCAGACACTTTTTTATGTTTCTCCCACGACGCCTTTCCAGAGTTTACACTCTCATCTTCTGGTGGAAATCAGCGATATCTTGTTACATGTGTACCAGCTGGTCGTAGCTAGATGTCTGTTTTGGTTTCATTTTGTTACAAAAAGTATAACAGGAACTGCCGGTCGGGGTGGCCGAGCGGTTCTAGGCGCTACAGTTTGGAACCGCGCGACCGCTACGGCGCAAGTTCGAATCCTGCCCCGGGCATGGGTGTGTGTGATGTCCTTAGGGTAGTTAAGTTTAAATACTTCTAAGTTCTAGGGGACTGATGCCCTCAGAAGATAAGTCCCATAGTGCTCAGAGCCATTTGAACCATGTAACAGGCACTTGTTGTCGTTATATGGCAGTAAGATTACACACTTGAAATGCTGAATGAGCTACGATCTGTTCCAGTGCATAGAACGGTGTATTTCGTCATGAATGAACATTCTTGACTTGATTTTTCAAAATAGTTCGAATGGCTCTGAGCACTATGGGACGTAACATCTGAAGTCATTAGTTCCCTAGAACTTAGAACTACTTAAACCTAACTAACCTAAGGACATCACACACATCCATGCCCGAGACAGAATTCGAACCTGCGACCGTAGCGGTCACGCGGTTCCAGACTGAAGCGCCTAAAACCGCTCGGCCACAGAGGCCGGCATTTTATTTTTCACACAGAAACACAACCACTAGTATAAACACACCAAAGATATGGTACTTTGCCTCAGAGTTTATTATTAGCTAGTTTACATTGTGGATCAGAGATACATTATTTCTTTCTTTACATGTTTTTAAAAGTATTACATTGCACAATAAATGTCAGTAAAAAAAATAAAATACATAAACTAAATGTGTAACTATTTTATCTGTTGTATTCTATGTTGCTATCATATATTTTGCAATGTAATACTTTGAAAGAGATGTTGTAAATAAAGAAATAATTTTATAATTGCTATATATATCTCAATATAAACTAGCTAAGAATGATATCTGAGGCAAAGTACCACAGCTTTACATCGGTACAATCTTTGGTGTGTTTATATCAGTAGTTCGTGTTTCTGTGTGAAAACTGAAGTCAAAAATGTTCAGTTATGACGAACTACAGGGTTCTGTATGCTGTAACAGATTTTAAGTAACTTTGTCACCATTTCATATGTGTAATTTTAGTGCCATATGACGACAAACAAGTGCCTGCCGTTTTTTTTTTTTTTGGAGCAGAATGAAACCAAACAAACAACTAGGTGCATTCAGCTGGTACATATGTAACAAGATACCTCCGTTTTCCACCTGAAGATGAGAGTATAAACTCTCGAAACGCGTCGTGGGAGAAAAATAAAAAGTGAGTGACACAGATAAAGTGTTTTATTTGACCTTTTGTGTATTGCTTGATACTGTCTCGTAATATTAATTTCGACGCGGGACGTCGCAAAGCGATATGAAACGGAACGAGCTCGTAAGGACAAAAGTAGGAAGAGGAATGGTCGACTTCGGTTTATTGGAAGAATTTTAGCAAAGTGCGGTTCATCTGTGAAGGAGATCGCTATAGAACATTAGTCCGACTCATTCTTGAGAGTCTGCTCGAGCGTTTAGGATCCCCAGCACGTCGAATTTTTTTCTGTAACGTACTTTCTCTTTTCCTCTTATGGCAAAGACTTGTTACCGCGAAAATTGCCGTATTGCACCGTAGTTCTGCTGCTTGACTAGGGACAGAGCAGGCTTCCAAGCGGAATTTAGGCAAAAATCTCTTTACCTGTTGATATGGTCTCAGCAACTTTCTTAACGACAGTGTCTCAGTAACTGGAGATGCATGACAGAATCTCTATGTTATTATGTCCCATGTAATGCATCACATGCACGCTGGAATCTCTACATTCTTGTATTCCATGGAATATCCTGGCGAGCACTTCCAGCTTCTGAGATTTTATTATTAATGAAGATGTTGGAATTAATCTAGGAAGTGACGATATAAATATATATAGAGGTCACTGCCTACGCTCTGCTTCGAATCCTGCTATCTCCCGATGAAACAACAGAGAGGGGGGGGGGGGGGGGGGGGGGGGAAGGGGGAGTTAGCGCCAGCTGGTTCCTGTTGGTTGTCACAGTTTCGGTACGGTATCGATAACGTCTGACGTTGGTCATCTTTGCCTGAGCTGTTTGCAGTGTGTCGTCTTTTCGCATACGTCGTCCTTTGGTTCCGGGTTGGGGCAATCCCGCGCGTGACAAAAAAAAAAAAAAAAAAAAAAAAAAAAAAAAAAAAAAAAAAAAAAAAAATTGCTCTGAGCACTATGGGACTCAACTGCTGTGGTCATCAGTCCCCTAGAACTTAGAACTACTTAAACCTAACTAACCTAAGGACATCACACACATCCATGCCCGAGGCAGGATCCGAACCTGCGACCGTAGCAGTCGTGCGGTTCCGGACTGCGCGCCTAGAACCGCGAGACCACCGCCGCGCGCGACAGTTCGAGTTGCTACGCACGGCCATCTCTCGTCGCATTTGTGCCTTAAACACAACGGAGTCTTCACCTGTCGAAATACTGCCGCTTGGCGAGGACGTTACCAGGCTGTATTCCCGAAAGTTATCTGAATATTCGATATCCCGGCAGAAGTTCGCGTATCACAACAAAAAATCTATTTAGACCAGTAGATCAATATTTTTGCTTATACGCCTTCATGTATGCGAATGGTTAAACCAAACACTTCATCATACTTTCCAGATTAGCTTCAGTATATACCTGTTTCAGGATTGTATCTCACAGAAGATAGATATGATGTAGGCCACGTTAGTGATATTAAAGTTACCATACAAAATGGCCAAGAAAATGATAACGAGAACATGTGCTAAATATTTCGAACAACTTTGATAAAACGCGTAATTGTGTTGTAGATGAACAGTAATTCAGTAACATACACAAAGCACTATGTTATGGTACAAAATATTAGTTGGCTCCCACAAAAGCACAATAAGCCCTATGGAGCTTTGTAGAACTGGTAGCAGCCGGTAATTTCAGCCGTAATGGGATGTGCTCGTTGCTTGTATGGCTCAACGTGGAGATGTGACACAATGCCTATTGCCACACTGTGAATAAAGTTTCCGATTTGTCTTGGATCTACGCGGACTGTTCAACGCGTGTACTAGAAATGGTGTATCACTCGTATACATGTAAGAACAGTGGTTGTAGAAACATCCTAACCGACAGGGAGCAAGCGTAACGCCCAGTCGGTGACAATCGGTTTGAAACCCTAAAAACTTCTGTTCTCAGTGAATGCAGGTCTATCTCGACCAGTTTCAGAGCGAACATTGCGAAGTTAAAAACGAAACTAGACTGTAAACTAATCTCCGTCTCGGAAGACCGTGACGGAGCTGACCGACCGCCGTGTCATCCTCTGCCTATATGTCATTCTCACCCTACAAGCGTCGCTAGGTGCGGATGGGAAGGGTCATAGGGTGACCATGCAGCTCTCCCGGTCGTTTCCAGTTTTCGTGACCGGAGCCGCTACTTCTCACTCAAGTTGTGGTGGTGGTTAGTGTTTAAAGTCCCGTCGACAACGCGGTCATTGGAAACGGAGCGCAAGCTCTGGTTAGGGAAGGATTGGGAAGGAAATCGGCCGTGCCCTTTCAAAGGAACCACCTCAGCTTTTGCCTGAAACGATTTAGGGAAATCACGGAAAACCTAAATCAGGATGGCTGGAGACGGGATTGAACCGTCGTCCTCCCGAATGCGAGTCCAGTGTTTCTCACTCAAGTACACTCCTGGAAATGGAAAAAAGAACAGATTGACACCGGTGTGTCAGACCCACCATACTTGCTCCGGACACTGCGAGAGGGCTTTACAAGCAATGATCACACGCACGGCACAGCGGACACACCAGGAACCGCGGTGTTGGCCGTCGAATGGCGCTAGCTGCGCAGCATTTGTGCACCGCCGCCGTCAGTGTCAGCCAGTTTGCCGTGGCATACGGAGCTCCATCGCAGTCTTTAACACTGGTAGCATGCCGCGACAGCGTGGACGTGAACCGTATGTGCAGTTGACGGACTCTGAGCGAGGGCGTATAGTGGGCATGCGGGAGGCCGGGTGGACGTACCGCCGAATTGCTCAACACGTGGGGCGTGAGATCTCCACAGTACATCGATGTTGTCGCCAGTGGTCGGCGGAAGGTGCACGTGCCCGTCGACCTGGGACGGACCGCAGCGACGCACGGATGCACGCCACGACCGTAGGATCCTACGCAGTGCCGTAGGGGACCGCATCGCCACTTCCCAGCAAATTAGGGACACTGTTGCTCCTGGGGTATCGGCGAGGACCATTCGCAACCGTCTCCATGAAGCTGGGCTACGGTCCCGCACACCGTTAGGCCGTCTTCCGCTCACGCCCCAACATCGGGCAGCCCGCCTCCAGTGGTGTCGCGACAGGCGTGAATGGAGGGACGAATGGAGACGTGTCGTCTTCAGCGATGAGAGTCTCTTCTGCCTTGGTGCCAATGATGATCGTATGCGTGTTTGGCGCCGTGCAGGTGAGCGCCACAATCAGGACTGCATACGACCGAGGCACACAGGGCCAACACCCGGCATCATGGTGTGGGGAGCGATCTCCTACGCTGGCCGTACACCTCTGGTGATCGTCGAGGGGACACTGAATAGTGCACGGTACATCCAAATCGACATCGAACCCATCGTTCTACCATTCCTAGACCGGCAAGGGAACTTGCTGTTCCAACAGGACAATGCACGTCCGCATGTATCCCGTGCCACTCAACGTGCTCTAGAAGGTGTAAGTCAACTACCCTGGCCAGCAAGATCTCCGGATCTGTCCCCCATTGAGCATGTTTGGGACTGGATGAAGCGTCGTCTCACGCGTTCTTCACGTCCAGCACGAACGCTGGTCCAACTGAGGCGCCAGGTGGAAATGGCATGGCAAGCCGTTCCACAGGAATACATCCAGCATCTCTACGATCGTCTCCATGAGAGAATAGCAGCCTGCATTGCTGCGAAAGGTGGATATACACTGTACTAGTGCCGACATTGTGCATGCTCTGTTGCCTGTGTCTATGTGCCTGTGGTTCTGTCAGTGTGATCATGTGATGTATCTGACCCCAGGAATGTGTCAATAAAGTTTCCCCTTCCTGGGACAATGGATTCACGGTGTTCTTATTTCAATTTCCAGGAGTGTATTTCCTCAACTTGCGTCACAAGGGCTGAGTGCACCCCGCTTGCCAACAGCGCTCGGCAGACCGGATGGTGCCCCTTCCAAATGCTAACTAAGTCCGACAGCGCTTAACTTCGGTAATCTGGTGGGAACAGTTGCTACCAGTGCGGCAACGCCGCTGGACGTTGCGAAGTTAACAGCACGCAAATGATATTAGGGTGTCGGGTTCCAAGACTTGACCCAGTTACGTCGAAACAGAATTATTGCTGTGGGCATTCCCGTCTTCGAAGGTAACAGCCGTGTTCACAGAGCTCCGCGTATACATTTCTGGTTTGACGAAGAGTCAGGCACGGTATGTCACTTCGACTGTCATCTGGTCTTAATACAATTGAAAATATCTGCAATTATTTTGGAATAGCGGGTGAAACGTAGCAATTTAGTAGCTCTTGCCCCTAGGGGATATCGCCAATGAATGGCTACAACTACAGTGCGTCTCGTAAGTTTTGTGACAAACATTGTGCACAATATGTCTGGATATGAAAGAATTTATGATTGTTAATACGGAAATAAAAGATGTTAGAGGTAGTTAGTAATATTCCAGCACGAAAATGGAAGAACATGCCGAGAAATAGCAACGTTACTCAATATGAAGAAAAGTACTGTAGGGAACGTCGTCTGACGGTATAAATTTGAAGACAGGATTGAAAATCTGTCACAGACAGGCCGTCCAAGGGTATTTGTGAAGAGAGAAGAGAGGGCAATAGTGCAAAAGGTCAAGAAAGATCCACGAATCACAGCTACACGGATTGCCATTGAGGCTGAGGAAGAGTTTGGGAAGAAGGCCAGTCCTAGCACAATCAGACGAGTACTGTACACAGAAAATTACCATGTGCGGACTGCAAGAAGGAAGCCTCACATCACATTTGCCAAGAGGAAGAAGGGGCTGCTATTCGCAAGGGAACACACAAACAAGAACATGTAGCGGTGGAATCAAGAAATTTTTTCGGATGAATCGAATTTTAACGTATCAGGAGCGGATGGACGAATAATGCTCTGGCGGCAGCTGGAAGAAAAAAAATACAAATTATAGTAAAACATGGCAGGGACATGTTTTGGTTTGGGGTTGCATGTCGACCCAGGGAGTGGGTGAGCAGGTCTTAATTGACGAAACAATGGATAAAAATGTGTTCCTGCAGATTATAAGGGACAATTTGAAAAAGAGCGCAGATAATATGGGAATTGGAGACTGATTCAAATTTTATCACGACAACGAACCCAAACATACCGCCTATATTGTACGGTTGTGTCTCCTGTACAACTGTCCAAACGTTGTCAATCCCCCTCCACAAAGTCTGGACATGAACCCCAGAGAGAATTTATGGGATGCGTGAGAAAGAAATATTCGAAAAGTTCCCATACCGTCCAAACAAGACGTCAGGAGACGTCTCCAAGAGGAATGGGAAAATCCAAGTATTTCGTACTTCCAGAAGCTTGTACAAAGTATGCCTAAACGGCTGACAAGTATTACAACGTCGCGGTGGAAGTACAACGTACTAATTCCTCATTATTCCCTAGTTTTTGGTTTATTTCTGCACTTTGTGCCACAACTTTTGCGAAGGCAAATCTGTGTTATTTCAAATAAATATGAAATTATTTGTATTTTGAGAGTCATTAAATGAAGTAAAATGCCCAATTTACTGCTCTGTGAATATCATTCTGTCTGTTGGAAGAACAAACATAACACGTTTAATTATCTGTTATTTCTCAAAGTAATATACAAAACTGTTCTATTTGTCCCAAAACTTATGAAAGGTACCGTATGTATGGCAGACCTGAAGAAAGTTGTGAACCCTCTTCCTCGCAGAATTGAGGTCGTTATGAAGGCTAAAGAGTATTCGTGTCAAGTACCCTGACTTAGACTTTTTTGTCTAGTGCGCTGCTCATAGGGTATGAACGATTAATAAAACCTGTAAATTTAAAAAATAAGTAGGGCGATGGCTCTAGCAAATATGAATATAAATATTAATGTCTGCAGAAACTGTAGATGACACTAAAAGCAATGGAGGGCCGCAGAGAAACGTCAGCGATATTTTCCAGGTGGCACAATACTGTATTGCTTGCCTGGCAGCACGAACCAGAAACGTTACGTCACGTGTGCCACATACCTCGCATCTCGCTCGCTGTGTCTGCTGCTTCTTGTTTTCCAACAAGGCTGTCCAACTATTTTTCTCACCGTTTCCACCATCTTCACGTCTGTGGCTGTCAAATCTAAAAATATCGCGAGAAACACGAATATGCACGGGCAACTGTGAAAAGTATTCTGGATATTTCTGCTGTGGAGCATCTTTAGGAAACTAACTACTGTGCTGCCAAGAACGTATACTACTGAGTTTAGATTCCGTAGTCATTAATTCCCACGTGCAACTTGGAAAATCAAATACAGTGTGTGAAGGAAACTAAAAAGGTAACCAGTTGTCTGTTTTTGACTTTCATCGAGTACACGGATGTTTAGTCTCCTTTAATACTTTCAATTCCTCTTGCGAGAAAATTCTTAAGCTCACTTGGATCGAAGGTAGGGGATAAATTACTGTCTGTAGATATAGCTTTTCTGCAGTCTTTGACTTTTAGAATATATTCGTATGTTGGTAACACAGTTTGCACCCGACTGAATACAATCATATGGTAATTTTTAAACATTTTTACAAATCAAATTTTTCCCAGTCATCTATTATACTATAATATTGCTAATTAAGTTACACACAGTTCACATATTTGTTACATGTTTACCCTTAACATATCAGTACTCTCCAAAAATTCTAAACAAAATTGCTAGTATCATAGAAGACAGTTCTTTAAGTATGCAAACGTCTGCATTCGGCAATTGGAAATTTCTGTTAGTACTTTAGGATGTAATAGTCATAGTAAAACATGTCTTCAATCGCAAAATATACAGATAACTATCCAAATAAATATATGTGTGTAAAGCTTGCTTTAATAGGTAAATGCCGGTTGAATAAATAACCAGCCAAGCAGAAACTTTCGTGATAGCAGCAAGCTCTCCTCCGAGTTGAATAAGAATCTCGACCGGTGATAATTCAAGTACAGATAGGGAAAATCTAGTGCAGTTATGGGTATACACATAATTCTAAAAAATTCAAGATGTTGTCATGTTTACTTATGAAGCAGTCGTAAGTGAAATGGTTATTCAGCTTCATAATGATTGCAGATTCATGTCGCAGTCTGTTGATCCTTAGTCTCTAAAATGACGTTGATTTTGATTCGTTTTAGATCCATCTTCAGTCCTCCTCTGTACTAACCAGAAGACTTAAATATACGCTACTTGTTTATTTTATTTTCGAAGCAATCTGTACCAAATGATTGGAAAATACATATTGTGCAATGCAAATCTTTTATATTTCACTTTTAGTGCTATCATCCATTTATAAATTGTAAGTATCGTTTGTCGCACACGTTTACCGATTTGTTAGATGTCATCAATTTTGTTTCGGGCACTGCCGAATCGTAAAAGGCAGTAAATGATACTGCTGATATACAACAAGCTGGGTAACGTGTTCAGAAGTTGTTTACAGCCTAGAAAGCGAGGTTAACACGAAAAAGATCAGTTTCAGAATTAAATTCCAGATATTTATTGTGTGCTTAGACCATACATTATCATTTCAGTGTTCTGGAATACAAAACGGAAATTAATACATACAGTCTTAGACCATAGATGATTATCTATGGTCTAGGACTGTATGTATTAACTTCAGTCGAGTATTTCAGAACACTGAGAATGCTTCGAAAGTAAAGAATCGAAGCGCCTATGGTTACATCACAAGTGTTCTACCTAGTTGCAAAGATGGACTGTATATAAAGGGAAGTAATAAATATTCATTTTAGTTTTGGGACGAGATTCAGGATATAAAAATCCTATCAGGCGTTATATAGTTTTTCTTATGTCAAATCGTATTCTCTTATACTTCTAAAACCAAACTATTTTATTCTACCGTTTAGCAGCAATATTTACACCAGTATCCAATCCAATAAAGTCAGAAAGTTTGCTTGGTGATGAAGAAACCTTAGTTTTTGTGCCACGTAAGTTTTACATGTGAAAAAGTAACAGAACCTTTTAACGCGACAGTTATGACTCTGTAAAAGCATCTCAGAAGTAATTAGTTAAATGTGAGATATTTCAGGTGATTGGCTGCTGTTACTTTGTGTGATATACACAACAGTAATCAGCTAAAATGGTCGCCAAGATCACGCAGAACTGTAAAGTGAATGTCGAACTGCACGTCTACTGACACCGCCAGGTGCTCTCATTTTAGAAAGGGCGTGGGGCGAAGCTATTACTTACTAATTCTCTGTGTGCAGTGATACTAATGCCTTAATTTGCTAGGTGTTACATAGATAACTACAGAATATTTTAAAACCTCTTAGACAAAAGTATCCTTGTAATTTTACTCGTGGTATTCGCATACGAATTGCCTTTTATTCACCAGACGTATTTCAGTTTATAATGTCAGACATTTCTGTAAGAATCACGCACGAGATTCACAGACCAATGCCCACTCGTGCTGCAATTGCATACCTGCTTTTTGTACTACGCAGGGATCTTAAACGCTGAAATATCATTCAAAAATGAATTAACATGTTTTTGTTGATGACGAAGAATGACTTTTCTAATCTCTCGGCTTATGCCATTGTTCTTCTCCTTATACGTCATAGTACACATCAACATCTATGTGACGGAGAAAATTTCAGTGGTAAAACTAATTCTCTAGTCGAAACCTATCTACGCTTCGGAGTAGTTACCTAAGCTTACACGGCGGAACTACGTGACTACTAATGCTTTAGTTTATGGTGGTAGGTTTTGCCCTCATCCGGCTTATACAGTGGTCAAATAATATCTTTCGTGACACAGCGGCATTCTACACAGCTTGCATCTGGCGTAGATGAACTTCAACAACTAATAGAGTCTGAAAGCAAGTCTGGAAATGAACTGCAATAAGAATAAAATAACACAGACAACACAATATTGCAACTCATTATAATTCTCGTGTCACAACGCAAAACTTTTATCCGATCTACTTAAACAATTAACAAACCTGCTGAGAAATTTTAAGAATTCAGTACTAGTAATACAAAAACACAGCGTAAATAAATCTGTACGGTTCACAATGAAGTCATAGAGTCAGTTTCCTCTGTGTTCATAACAGCTGAAGACATAACGGGATGGATAGCAGAGTAATAGTAAAAGTAGCCTCGAACATTTTGGTAAAGTAAATAAAATCACAGAACGCAGCCTTTCCCTAAAGCAAACTAAACTAAATAACGTTTTCAGAGTTAAGCTTCGATCTGACGTGGATGGAAAGTTTATAGTCTGTGTATTAACAATAATGGCGATGAGGCATTAAGTTTTAAAGCTTCAGAAACAGAGCGTTAGACAGCTAGCAGCGGAAACATGGGTGTTGGGTATTACGGACGCAACAAAATCTGGAGTGGAAATGTGATGAAAATGAGATGCAGACGGGCAGGAGATTTAGCCACACGAATGGATGGTACATGGACCGAGGAAGTATTTCAGGTATTCAAAGACAGAACAAAACACAGAGATGACGACCTAAGCAGTGGGTTTCAAATGGCAGATTATATACGAAACAAAAATCACAAACAACGATGTCAAGATGTTGTCTGAGCCATCACGACCCTTCCTCAACTGTTTACAACAGGTTTTCATTAATGACTGTTTAGAGGTATCTCTGGCACCGTTCCGCGCAAATAGCTTAGCTACACCAGAATATAATTATCTGATCATTACTAGAACCAGAACGTGGCTTTCGCGGAGAAATAGTTGTATTTGTTGTAGTTATGTCGTCCTGTAACTAAACTGCTGACGAATGTTTTGTAGATACCACACCCCGCAGCCAACAAAAATTTATTTAAGACGATATGGTTGTTACTTTTGAGCTGCACGTTCCGATTTACTGTTCGTACTGTAGACATGATTCTGGTACAAAATTACAGATGAAGAATTCATCTGTATTGTTTTGACTTCGATTTGAACATAATGACCATTGGTAATGGAACTGTTCCGATACATCTCCAGCATGAACAATAAAGCAGATGTTCCATCTCCAAGGTAATAAACAGGTCATTTTTTAAAATGTGTTGTTTACGTTTCTTTCTGTATTGTTTACATTTCTTTTCGTGTGATATAGGTAATGTGGTTGAGTTCAAGTGCGAATTGAGGAATTTTCTGTTGAGGAAATTTCTACTACTGCTCTGCAGACTATATTTACAGAAACTTTCGAATTTATTGTTTCACTTTGGTTTATAATTATAAACAGCACTGTAATACAGTAACGTAAGATTATTTAGCTCTAATTCATTTACATAAAATCAAATGTACATCTGGACTTCTTTCCACATCCCGGATACCACTCTCCTTGGGATCCACGGAATACTACTACTCTAATATAATGTAATCTTCGGGCCACTGAAACTACATTTAAGCAATGACGAAACACAGATGTAAGTAAATAAACATGAACGTCCAGGACAGGAAATGCATAATGCACCTTGAATAAAATAACGATTTGTCGCAATATGACATATATTCGGTGTTTGGCGACAATAACAGAGTTAAATTGTAAGACCAACCATAATGAATAAAATAATGCACGATATGTCGATAATTATTACGTTGGGACCGTCTAATCACAACTAAATAAAACAATTATTGTGCCATAAGCGTTCCGCCTTTATTCTTTTCAAGGCATGTTTCGTGGCTGATTTTGTGGGTCTTGATCTACATGTTGTGTTCTTGTTTCTTAGTTTTAGCTATCTGAAATTTCGTTTTTTACACGTCAGAGCATTAGGAACTGAACACGCCCTTTGACGTTATCTTTCCGAAACATTACCGCAAAATGTGTGTTCAGTTCCTAATGCTGCGTAGTGTAAAAAACGAAATTTCAAATGGCAACTATCAAAAGAAGAACGGATGTAACAAAAGAACAAGAACACAGCATGTAGATCAACACTGAAGATGCCTTGAAAAGAATAAAGACGAAACGAGTATCGCACAAAAACTGTTTCATTCTGTTGTGATAAGACAGTCCCGAAGTAATAATATGAACATTCCGTAATATCTACTGAATTTTCCGTCAGTGCCTGACAGAACTTGATAATAAAATTGGAAAGTGTTTTCATCTGTAGTCTTAATACCGTAATATTACACGCCACTGAGGACGACAGACCTACAATAGTTGAAAATAATACAATTTTTTCACTTTTTTGATATGAAATACGACAAAGGTCAGAGGTAATACGGCAGCGTATCACGAAAACATCATGCTAAAAGTACCTTGTAGCAAATGACAGTGGAACATGCTGCATTCTATCACCAAGAAAAACGAAATTCACCTTCATGGAAAGCCAGCCTTAGGCTGAAGCTGACGGCGAGAAATATTGTCACAAGAATATTTGAAACGTTAGTTTTAGATTTTATGCGAGCGCAGAAGCGGTGGTACATAGTTTTCAAACACCTCCGGTGCGAAGACCGAGTTTTGACACTGAGCGCTGTCAAGTCGCGGTGGTCTGAGCGCACCCGGAAGGGAAGCCAGCGACAAATACCTGGGGACGCTGCTGGATCTCGGGGGCAGTCCACAGCATTTACACTCGATCACCAGCACTCCCGCGCCAGTCGTAAACAAACACGCACGCACTCTGGCAGCTCGCCTTACAGGTATAGGTGCCTCCTACAACAGCGACTTTTCTCTTCAGGGAAGCTCTGTGGCGGCGTGTCCGCGGAAGCTACTTGCGGAGCGTGTCCGGCGTGGTGAGGAATCGATATACGAGCAGCTGTTGACACGCGAGTGCCATGGTAACGGCGGTACTTACTTGCAATAGCAGCAGGCGGCTGTCCATGAGACCACAGGTTCCGTTAGAGCCGCCACACGGCACACTGAAGCCTCGGCGGCCGCCCGAGCCGCAGCCACCGCCCGCGCTGCCATCTGGTGGCGGCGCCGAGCAGCGCTGCGGCGCTACGTGACCTGTCGGCTGCGCTGCCACTGGCCACATACCGCTCCCGCTTTGTCCTCCTCTTATACCAAAACACAGCACGAAGACAGAATCTGGCTACAAAGAAGCAGTCGCTGTAGGGTTACAGTTCTTTTCTTAGCTGTTACTCTGCTCGCCTACAACTGACCAATACTTTTGTGTGTTATATCTGCAACAGTATCTATTTGACGATATCATTGTTTCTTCGTGCCTCTTAGGATGGATGCGAGCGGACAAATTACGCGACTATCGTGATATACAGGTTGTTACAAAAACGTACGGCCAAACTTTCAGGAAACATTCCTCACACACAAATAAAGAAAAGATTTTATGTGGACATGTGTCCGGAAACGCTTATTTCCATGTTAGAGCTCATTTTAGTTTCGTCACTATGTACTGTACTTCCTCGATTCACCGCCATGATTTCATACCGGATACTCTACCTCTGCTGCCAGAACATGTGCCTTTACTAGTACGACACAACATGTGGTTCATGCACGATGGAGCTCCTGCACATATCAGTCGAAGTGTTCGTACGCTTCTCAACAACAGATTCGGTGACCGATGGATTGGTAGAGGCGGACCAATTCCATGGCCTCCACGCTCCCCTGACCTCAACCCTCTTGACTTTCATTTATGGGGGCATTTGAAAGCTCTTGTCTACGCAACCCCGGTACCTAATGTAGAGACTCTTCGTGCTCGTATTATGGACGGCTGTGATACAATACGCCATTCTCCAGGGCTGCATCAGCGCATCAGGGATTCCATGCGACGGAGGGTGGATGCATGTATCCTTGCTAACGGAGGACATTTTGAACATTTCCTGTAACAAAGTGTTTGAAGTCACGCTGGTACGTTCTGTTGGTGTGTGTTTCCATTACATGATTAATGTGATTTGAAGAGAAGTAATAAAATGAGCTCTAACGTGGAAAGTAAGCGTTTCCGGACACATGTCCACATAACATATTTTCTTTCTTTGTGTGTGAGGAATGTTTCCTGAAAGTTTGGCCGTACCTTTTTGTAACACCCTGTATAGCTACACGGTCGACTCCTCACTGCGCACGCACCTCTGTACGTCTCGTCAGTGATCGCGTATCTGTCATCACATCGTAATCGCAACGCGAAATCTCACTTACACTCAGTCGCAAATGTATTCCGACAGCACGTAACGGCGCATAATTCTGCAGTTTGCCGCATGAACAAATACAGAAATTGCACTTTGTAATGTATTTGGGACTATGGCTACAAGGTCGCAACGTGAAACACGCGTCAAATACGAAGAATTGTTGCTGGACACGTGTCTGTTACGTAATATTTCCTGAAAACGGCAACAAACGTATTCGGACAAAGGCGGACAACGTGAGAGAATAGTTCATTCCGAGACGCACAGAGGGTGAAGCGACTGCAGTGTGTCCGACATTTCCGCGAGACGATAGCGATGATTAGTAAACACGTATTCGGAGCCTGTGCAGGTCGACGATGGGACGCAGAGGGAAGTGTTCTACGTTCGAGGAAAGGCAACTTGCCGTTAATCATCACGCGTAGTGGAAAACCTGCAGGGAAATTGCCGCAATAGTGAACATGAAGAGAAGTACAGTTCACGACATTATTAAACGGTTCGAGAAAGAAGACCGATTGGAATTCCGTTGCAGTACAGGACGGCCACGGACATTTTCATAGAGAGATGAACGTGTGATTGTGCGAAAGGTACAACAGAATCCGAAAATATCTGCCACACGAATTGCAAGTGAGGTAAAGGGAGACCTTGGTATAAAAGTTCATCCCGAAACCGTGCGGAGAGTACTACGACGATTGCATTACCATGGTCGAGTGGCACGGTGAAAGCCATTCATAAATGCAGTGAACCAGAAGAAACGTATGCAGTTTGCGAGGGAATACGCCGAATACGATCAGGCTTGGTGGAATCGGATGATATTTTGCGACGAATGTAAATTTACATTATGGCAAAGCGACGGAAAGGCAAACGTGTGGCGAAAGACCAATGAAGAGCTGAATCCCAGGAACCTCAAACCAACAGTAAAGTTTGGAGGTGGGAGCATCATGATGTGGGGATGCATGTCCGGCAGTGGTGTGGGTGATTTAGTGTTCATTGATGATACGATGAACAAGGAAGCGTATTTGAATATACTGCGAGGACATTTGAAGCAGAGTGCACGACATCTAAGTATTGCGAACAACTTTCATTTTTATCGGGATAATGATCCCAAGCAAACCGCGCTTATTGTACAAATGTGGTTGCTCTTCAATTGCCCGAAAGTATTGCACCCCTGTCCCCAATCAGAAGACCTTAACCCAAAAGACCATTTGTGGGATAACTTGAAACGGACCCTCCGCGCGGACAATATATATACGAAGGAGACCTTGAAAGAGAAATTGCGCCAAGAATGGCAAATATAGGCTCAGATTTCACGAAAAAACTCGTGGCAAGTATGGTTCGTAGATTGGAGGAGGTATTGAAAATAAAAGGTGGACCACAAGGTATTGACATTTTCGTCTTACAACTTATGAACATTTATTGGACAGTGTCCGAATACTTTTGTAGCAGCAGGGTGTGCAGGATGTTTCATTTTTGTTGTTAATTTTTCTGTTATTTATGTTTTGGAAATTAAATAATACAATAATTATTTTGTAATGTTGTTACGCATATATATATTGCTAATAAATATGATTGGGTTTCATAGTCAGTGTTTCTCGAGTACTCACTGTGAAACTTTCCACTGTCCGAATACTTTTGCGACTGAGTCGTATCCTACCTAGCTCCTACCTTTCATGATACAAAAAGTCTCCGTTGCTGCCCTCCGCCTCTTCCACACGCACTGCACCAGCTTTTACGTCCTTTTACGAGATTTTAAAAAAGCTAAAGCGATTCCGTTTACCAACTTCACAATATTTTCGCTAGAAACTAACAAATATGACCAGTATCTCTCTGTGAAACATCAAGGCAAATGCTTTTATCTTCTCCTAGTTATGCTTCTTCGTCTCTTCATTTCACGGTGAATAAAGCCAATCTCTTCATTACTTGTCGTCTATGACGTTGCTCTTCTTCCCCCACATCCTATTCTTCCATGTCCATTGATACCTGGGCCCTCAGCTTAAATCAACTTGCCTGTAATTTGTCTTTATTGCTCTACTTTTCAAGAATAAATATAAACTGCGTTTCTTCTGTTATAGGCGATACTGTTTCCTCTATTTGTATTATAATTATCCCTACGTGTCGTGTTGTTTTTTTCGTCTTCAGTCCTAAGGCTGCTGTGGTGCAGCTTTCCATGCTACTCTATCCTGTGAAAGCCTCTTCATCTTCGAGTAACTACTGCAACCTATGTCCTTCTGAATCTGGTTATGGTATTCATCTCTTGGTCTCCGTCTACGATTTTTATCTCCCACACTTCCCTACACTAATAAACTAGTGATCCCTCGATATCTCAGAATATGTCTTATCGACCGATCCCTTCTTCTAGTAAGGTTGTGCCACAAATTTCTTTTCTCCTCATTTTTATTCAGTACCTCCTCGTTAGTTAAGTGATCGACCCATCTAATTTTCAACGTTCTTCTGTAGCACTACATTTCAAAAGCTTCTTTTCCCTTCTTATATAAACTATTTATCGTTCATTTTTCACTTCCATGCATGGCTACACTCCATACAAATACTTTCAGAAAATACTTCCTCACGCTTAAATATATACTCGATGTTAACAGGTTCCTCTTTTTCAGAAACGCTTTTCTTGCCATTGACAGTCTACATTTTATATCAGCTCTACTTCGACCATCATCGTTTATTTTGCTCCCCAAATAGCGAAACTAATCTACTACTGTGTCTCATTTCCTAACGAAATTTCCTCAGCACCACCTGATGTAATTCGACTACATTCCACTATCCTCGTTTTGCTTTTGTTGATGTTCGTCTTATATCCTCCTTTCAAGACACTGCCCATTCCGTTCAGCTGCTCCTCCAAGTCCTTTGCTGTCTCTGACACAACTACAATGTCATCGGCAGATTTCAAAGTTATTATTTCTAGTCGCTGGACTTTAATTCTTACTCCATATTTTTCTCTTCTTTCCTTTATTTCTTGTTCAATATACAGATTGATATCGGGATATGCTGCAGCCCTGTCTCCCTCCCTTCTCAACCACAGCTCCCCTTTCATACCCCATCGACTCCCATAACTGTCACCTGGTTTCTGTGCAAACTCTAAATATCCTTTGCCTCCCTGTAAACACACCCTTAGCACCTTTTAGAATTTGAAAGAGAGCATTCCAGCGAACGTTGTCAAAAGGTTTCTCTATGAGGACAATTGATATAAACGTTGTCTTGCCTTCCCTTAACCTATCTTCTATGAGAAGTCATAGGGTGAGTATCATTTCGTGTGTTGCTACATTTCTCCGGAGTCCAAAATGATGTTCCCCGAGGTCGGCTTCAGCCAGTTTTTCCATGCTTCTGCAAAGAATTTTTTGTAGTGTTTTGCAACCATGACTTATAAAACTGATAGTTCGGTAATATTCACACCTGTCAGCATCCGCTTTCTTTGGAAATAGAATTGTTACATTCTTCTTGAAATCTGAGGGTATTTCACCCGCCTCACATATCTTGCTCATGAGATGGAAGAGTTTTGTCATGGGTGGCTCTCCCAAGGCCATCAGTAGTTCTAATGGAATGTTGTTTACTACTGGGGCCGTGTTACGATTTTGGTCTTTTAGTGCTCTGTCAAATTCTTCACACAGTATCACATCTCCCATCTCATCGACACCTACGTTCTCTTCCATTTCTTTAATATTGCCCTCAAGTAAATCTCCCGTGTATAGACCCTATATACTCCTTCCACCTTTCTGCTTTCCCTTCTTTGCGTAGGACTGGTTTTCCATCTGAGCTCATGATGTGCATGTTGTTCTCTTTTCGCCAAAGGTCTCTTTGATTGTCCTGTAGGCGACATCTATCTTCCCCTTGTGATAGAAGTTCCCAAATCCTTACGTTTGTCCTTTCGCCATTCCTGCTTAGTAATTTTGAACTTCTTATCAGTCTCATTTTTTAGACGTTTGTATTCCCTTTGGCCTACTGTAATTTTATATTTCCTTCTTTCACCAATTAAATTCAGTGTCACTTTTTTGGAGTTTAAACGAACTTGGCTTTTGAGTTATTTCTACAACAGAGTGATCGCCCCACTACACACAGTGTGTTCAATGTCTCTTGTGTTACCCAAGGGTTTCTACTAGACCTCATCTTTATTCCTACTTGATCCTTTGCTGCCTTCATTATTTCACCTCTCAAAGCTACCCATTCTTCTTCTACTGTATCCCTTTCCCCTGTTCATGTCAATCGTTCCCTAATGCTCCCTGTGAAACTCTCTGTTAGTCTATCCAGGTCCCATTTCCGTAAAATCTTGTCTTTTTGCAGTTTCTTCAGTTTTAATCTGCAGATCATGAACAGTAAATTGTGGTCAGAGTCCACATCGGGCCCTGGGAATGTCTTACAATTTAAAATCTGGTCCCTAATGCGCTGTCTTACCATTATATGATCAAAATGAAATTTTCTGGTGTCCTTAGGTCTCTTCCACATATACAGCCTTCTTTCATGATTCTTAAACCAGATGTTAGCTATGATTAAGGGGGGACTTAGGAAAAAATGGACGCGTTGACATAATCTAACACAGTTTTTGATGTTTGAAAGATAATAGAACCAAATTTTGCATATGAGGTAATTATGTTATGGGCTACATTCTGAATTTTTTTCAAATTTTTTTCCCCCTGTATTTGATCATAGCATAGTTGGAAATTTTCGCAACACATGCTATCACGCAAGGAACATTTTCACAAAAAATTACTTTACTTACAACTTTCGCATTGTGGTAGACAATTCTTAGTAATCAGATAAGCAAATGTGTGGAGCAGTTTCTTAATATCAGTTTTAGAGCTCCTACAATTTATTAAAAAAATTATGTGTATGAAACAAAGCAATTTCAATTTCAATTTCACAGAAAAGTAAATAATTTTGACAGAAATACACTTAGAAAAAATTTGTACCACAAGAAGTTGTGTTAAACTATGATCAAAGTCTGCAGAAAATTTCACTTTTCTATTTCTAATGGTTCAGGGGAAAATGTTCCTTTTATACTGAAAAATGAAAGTTCCGGGAAATTGACATAAAAGATTTTATAAGGATTTAAACCATAAACTAGTATCTTAATATTGACCATAACCATATATGTGGTCTCCTTGCTCTTCGTGTAACTGTTTCCTTTTTATCTGATGTTTCTGGCGTGCTCTTTTGGATATATCCTTTACCGGCAGTTCAGAACGTGCAACATGCGCAGTATCTATCTTCTTCAATAGCTTCTCGGTGAAGCTACCTGTAACAAATCCTAGTCTAGTCAGGGTCCTTATTTTTCCAATGCTACCATCATTAAACACCAGATATGCATCCTATGTGGCAATTTTACAACAGTAGATGATATAAATGTTGTTTTTGGGCATCTCTTCCAAATGATACGGTTAAAGCTCTCATTCGGGTTTTGTGTCCACCATGGGTACATTTCTTTAACAAATCTGGATAAGCTAGAAACTGGAATGTTGGCTTTATGGTGTTTAAGACTGCTTCAGGAAGACTGTGTTGGTGTGAATAGGTTTTGTTTTCTGCTTTTGCCTGGTTATATTTGCACCAGGATATATCAAACAATTTTTGTCCTGGCTTCTCGTATGTTGACAACTTGTGTGTCAGACCCACCATACTTGCTCCGGACACTGCGAGAGGGCTGTACAAGCAACGATCACACGCACGGCACAGCGGACACACCAGGAACCGCGGTGTTGGCCGTCGAATGGCGCTAGCTGCGCAGCATTTGTGCACCGCGCCGTCAGTGTCAGCCAGTTTGCCGTGGCATACGGAGCTCCATCGCAGTCTTTAACACTGGTAGCATGCCGCGACAGCGTGGACGTGAACCGTATGTGCAGTTGACGGACTTTGAGCGAGGGCGTATAGTGGGCATGCGGGAGGCCGGGTGGACGTACCGCCGAATTGCTCAACACGTGGGGCGTGAGGTCTCCACAGTAAATCGATGTTGTCGCCAGTGGTCGGCGGAAGGTGCACGTGCCCGTCGACCTAGGACCGGACGGCAGCGACGCACGGATGCACGCCAAGACCATAGGATCCTACGCAGTGCCGTAGGGGACCGCACCGCCACTTCCCAGCAAATTAGGGACACTGTTGCTCCTGGGGTATCGGCGAGGACCATTCGCAACCGTCTCCATGAAGCTGGGCTACGGTCCCACACACCGTTAGGCCGTCTTCCGCTCACGCCCCAACATCGTGCAGCCCGCCTCCAGTGGTGTCGCGACAGGCGTGAATGGAGGAACGAATGGAGACGTGTCGTCTTCAGCGATGAGAGTAGCTTCTGCCTTTGTGCCAATGATGGTTGTATGCGTGTTTGGCGCCGTGCAGGTGAGCGCCACAATCAGGACTGCATACGACCGAGGCACACAGGGCCAACACCCGGCATCATGCTGTGGGGAGCGATCTCCTACACTGGCCGTACACCTCTGGTGATCGTCGAGGGGACACTGAATAGTGCATGGTACATCCAAACCGTCATCGAACCTATGGTTCTACAATTCCTAGACCGGCAAGGTAACTTGCTGTTCCAACAGGACAATGCACGTCCGCATGTATCCCGTGCCACCCAACGTGCTCTAGAAGGTGTAAGTCAACTACCCTGGCCAGCAAGATCTCCGGATCTGTCCCCCATTGAGCATGTTTGGGACTGGATGAAGCGTCGTCTCACGCGGTATGCACGTCCAGCACGAACGCTGGTCCAACTGAGGCGCCAGGTGGAAATGGCATGGCAAGCCATTCCACAGGACTACATCCAGCATCTCTACAATCGTCTCCATGGGAGAATAGCAGCCTGCATTGCTGCTAAAGGTGGATATACACTGTACTAGTGCCGACATTGTGCATGCTCTGTTGCCTGTGTGTATGTGCCTGTGGTTCTGTCAGTGTGATCATGTGATGTATCTGACCCCAGGAATGTGTCAATAAAGTTTCGCCTTCCTGGGACAATGAATTCACGGTGTTCTTATTTCAATTTCCAGGAGTGTACATCCATACTCCGCAAGCCACCTGACGGTGTGTGGCGGAGGGTACCCTGAGTACCTCTATCGGTTCTCCCTTCTATTCCAGTCTCGTATTGTACGTGGAAAGAAGGATTGTCGGTATGTTTCTGTGTGAGCTCTAATCTCTCTGATTTTATCCTCATGGTCTCTTCGCGAGATATAAGTAGGAGGGAGCAATATATTGCTTGACTCTTCGGTGAAGGTATGTTCTCGAAACTTTAACAAAAGCCCCTACCGAGCTACTGAGCGTCTCTCCTGCAGTCTTCCACTGGAGTTTATCTATCATCTCCGTAACGCTTTCGCAATTACTAAATGATCCTGTAACGAAGCGCGCTGCTCTCCATAGGATCTTCTCTATCTCTTCTATCAACCCTATCTGGTGCGGATCCCACACTGCTGAGCAGTATTCAAGCAGTGGGCGAACGAGCGTACTGTAACCTACTTCCTTTGTTGTCGGATTGCATTTCCTTGGGATTCTTCCAATGAATCTCAATCTGGCATCTGCTTTACCGACGATCAACTTTATATGATCATTCCATTTTAAATCACTCCTAATGCGTACTCCCAGATAATTTATGGAATTAACTGCTTCCAGTTGCTGACCTGCTGTTTTGTAGCTAAATGATAAGGGACCTATCTTTCTATGTATTCGCATCACATTACACTTGTCTACATTGAGATTCAGTTGCCTTTCCGTGCACCATGCGTCAATTCGCTGCAGATCCTTCTGCATGTCAGTACAATTTTCCATTGTTGTAACCTCTCGATACACCACAGCATCATCTGCAAAAAGCCTCAGTGAACTTCCGATGTCATCCACCAGGTCATTTATGTATATTGTGAATAGCAACGGTCCCATGACACTCCCCTGCGGCACACCCGAAATTTTGTGTTTTACTTACCATTGTCTCTCTTCTTCCTTATTGTCTAACGTCTTTCTCTGTACACAAATAGAACAGTATTTGAACATCATCTGCAAATGCAAAACTTTTCCTGTGTCAACACTTATACTGATTTAATACCGTGTAGGGAGGTGTGGCCCCTTTTCATCCATGTGCTCGCAGTCCGGAACCGCGCGTCTGCTACGGTCGCAGGTTCGAATCCTGCCTTGGGCATGGATGTGTGTGATGTCCTTAGGTTAGTTAGGTTTAAGTAGTTCTAAGTTCTAGGGGACTGATGACCATAGTAGTTAAGTCCCATAGTGCTCAGAGCCATTTCAACCATTTGAACCATCATCCATGTGCTACCACATGAAACATATAGATCTGTACAAGGCAAAGGGTCACTTACTTCTGTCTGAATGTCTTTGATAAATAAAACTGCCTCTTTCACTGCTGCTGACAAACTGCTATGTATTCTGTTTCCAAGGCATTCAGAAGGTGATTGTCTAGTGTTGAGTACGAGGCAGACGGATATGGCATATTCATTATTGCATAAAACAAATTGCTACATTCCCTTCCAACACCAACACATATCCCACAGCAGAATCGTATGTTGGCTACATACACCCAATTCTTAGCAGTTGACGTTTAGAACTGAATGTCAGTTTGACAGCTGTTACAAAACAAGTGCATATTACACACAATACCACCTCTTTCACTGCTGTCACAAAATTTTAAAGATTTATTGCCACAGTTACCACATGCACACGAATTTCGAATAATAGAACACGTAATTTCTAAATCAATTATCCTAAAACCACTATTCACTTCATCTTTAGTGGACTGAAACTCTAGACCAGTTCCAAGTTTCTTCTGTGAACTTCTCGTCGTCTTTTCTTCATAATTATCTTCCGCTGAATTATGTTGACTCACTTGTAGGAACTGTTTATTCACACGTAAATGTTGTTGTTGTTGTCTTCAGTCCTGAGACTGGTTTGATGCAGCTCTCCATGCTACTCTATCCTGTGCAAGCTGCTTCATTTCCCAGTACCTACTGCAACTCACATCCTTCTGAATCTGCTTAGTGTACTCATCTCTCGGTCTCCCTCTACGATTTTTACCCTCCACGCTGCCCTCCAATGCTAAATTTGTGATCCCTTGATGCCTCAAAACATGTCCTACCAACCGATCCCTTCTTCTAGTCAAGTTGTGCCACAAACTTCTCTTCTCTCCAATCCTATTCAATACCTCCTCATTAGTTATGTGATCTACCCATCTAATCTTCAGCATTCTTCTGTAGCACCACATTTCAAAAGCTTCTATTCTCTTCTTGTCCAAACTAGTTATCGTCCATGTTTCACTTCCATACATGGCTACACTCCAAACAAATACTTTCAGAAACGACTTCCTGATACATAAATCTATATTCGATGTTAACAAATTTCTCTTCTTAAGAAACGCTTTCCTTGCCATTGGCAGTCTACATTTTATATCCTCCCTACTTCGACCATCATCAGTTATTTTACTTCCTAAATAGCAAAACTCCTTCACTACTTTAAGTGTCTCATTTCCTAATCTAATTCCCTCAGCATCACCCGATTTAATTTGACTACATTCCATAATCCTAGTTTTGCTTTTGTTGATGTTCATCTTATATCCTCTTTTCAAGACACTGTCCATTCCGTTCAACTGCTCTTCCAAATCCTTTGCCGTCTCTGACAGAATTACAATGTCATCGGCGAACCTCAAAGTTTTTACTTCTTCTCCATGAATTTTAATACCTCCTCCAAATTTTTCTTTTGTTTCCTTTACTGCTTGCTCAATATACAGATTGAATAACATCGGGGAGAGGCTACAACCCTGTCTCACTCCTTTCCCAACCACTGCTTCCCTCTCATGCCCCTCGACTTTAATAACTGCCATCTGGTTTCTGTACAAATTGTAAATAGCCTTTCGCTCACTGTATTTTACCCCTGACACCTTCAGAATTTGAAAAAGAGTATTCCAATCAACATTGTCAAAAGCTTTCTCTAAGTCTACAAATGCTAGAAACATAGGTTTGCCTTTTCTTAATCTTTCTTCTAAGATAAGTCGTAAGGTCAGTATTGCCTCACGTGTTCCAACATTTCGACGGAATCCAAACTGATCCTCCCCGAGGTCTGCATCTACCAGTTTTTCCATTCGTCTGTAAAGAATTCGCGTTAGTATTTTGCAGCCGTGGCTTATTAAACTGATAGTTCGGTAATTTTCACATCTGTCAGCACCTGCTTTCTTTGGGATTGGAATTATTATATTCTTCTTGAAGTCTGAGGGTATTTCGCCTGTCTCATACATCTTGCTCACCAGCTGGTAGAGTTTTGTCAGGACTGGTTCTCCCAAGGCCGTCAGTAGTTCTAATGGAATGTTGTCTACTCCGGGGGCCTTGTTTCGACTCAGGTCTTTCAGTGCTCTGTCAAACTCTTCACGCAGTATCGTATCTCCCATTTCGTCTTCATCTACATCTTCTTCCATTTCCATAATATTGTCCTCAAGTACATCGCCCTTGTATAAACCTTCTATATACTCCTTCCACCTTTCTGTCTTCCCTTCTTTGCTTAGAACTGGGCTGCCATCTGAGTTCTTGATATTCATACACATGGTTCTCTTCTCTCCAAAGGTCTCTTTAATTTTCCTGTAGGCAGTATCTATCTTACCCCTAGTGAGATAAGCTTCTACATCCTTACATTTGTCCTCTAGCCATCCCTGTTTAGCCATTTTGCACTTCCTGTCGATCTCATTTTTGAGACGTTTGTATTCCTTTTTGCCTGCTTCATTTACTGCATTTTTATATTTTCTCCTTTCATCAATTAAATTCAATATTTCTTCTGTTACCCAAGGATTTCTAGCAGCCCTCGTCTTTTTACCTACTTTATCCTCTGCTGCCTTCACTATTTCATCCCTCAGAGCTACCCATTCTTCTTCTACTGTATTTCTTTCCCGTATTCCTGTCAATTGTTCCTTTATGCTCTCCCTGAAACCCTGTACAACCTCTGGTTCTTTCAGTTTATCCAGGTCCCATCTCCTTAATTTCCCACATTTTTGCAGTTTCTTCACTTTTAATCTACAGGTCATAACCAATAGATTGTGGTCAGAGTCCACATCTGCCCCTGGAAATGTCTTACAACTTAAAACCTGGTTCCTAAATCTCTGTCTTACCATTATATAATCTATCTGATACCTTTTAGTATCTCCAGGGTTCTTCCACGTATACAACCTTCTTTCATGATTCTTAAACCAAGTGTTAGCTATGATTAAGTTATGCTCTGTGCAAAATTCTACTAGGCGGCTTCCTCTTTCATTTCTTAGCCCCAATCCATACTCACCTACTATGTTTCCTTCTCTCCCTTTTCCTACACTCGAATTCCAGTCACCCATTACTATTAAATTTTCGTCTCCCTTCACTATCTGAATAATTTCTTTTATCTCATCATACATTTCTTCAATTTCTTCATCATCTGCAGAGCTAGTTGGCATATAAACTTGTACTACTGTAGTAGGTGTGGGCTTCGTATCTATCTTGGCCACAACAATGCGTTCACTATGCTGTTTGTAGTAGCTTACCCGCATTCCTATTTTCCTATTCATTATTAAACCTACTCCTGCATTACCCCTATTTGATCTTGTGTTTATAACCCTGCAGTCACCTGACCAGAAGTCCTGTTCCTCCTGCCACCGAACTTCACTAATTCCCACTATATCTAACTTCAACCTATCCATTTCCCTTTTTAAATTTTCTAACCTACCTGCCCGATTAAGGGATCTGACATTCCACGCTCCGATCCGTAGAACGCCAGTTTTCTTTCTCCTGATAACGACATCCTCCTGAGTAGTCCCCGCCCGGAGATCCGAATGGGGGACTATTTTACCTCCGGAATATTTTACCCAAGAGGATGCCATCATCATTTAATCATACAGTAAAGCTGCATGTCCTCGGCAAAAATTACGGCTGTAGTTTCCCCTTGCTTTCAGCCGTTCGCAGTACCAGCACAGCAAGGCCGTTTTGGTTAATGTTGCAAGGCCAGATCAGTCAATCATCCAGACTGTTACCCCTGTAACTACTGAAAAGGCTGCTGCCCCTCTTCAGGAACCACACGTTTGTCTGGTCTCTCAACAGATACCCCTCCGTTGTGGTTGCACCTATGGTACGGCCATCTGTATCGCTGAGGCACGCAAGCCTCCCCACCAACGGCAAGGTCCATGGTTCATGGGGGGAGGCACACATAAATGGCCAGCTTAAATCACTTTTTTAACACTTTACCATTATATCTTGGCATTTTAAACGGTAAATCATACAAAAATCTTGAACCAGTTCGTAATTCTCACACTAACAGCGGAACTGAAATGTTTATATTTCTGCACCACAGACAATAACAGCTGCCAAAGATAGCTAGCAGAAGGCAAAGACAACACGACGTAAACAGGTCCACAGCGTCCTATACTTCTTCGATTCTTTTATGGCAGCAGAAAGTGATAAAGCACAACAAAGAAGAAGAGTGTCGTCTAGAAAAGTGGGCGCTGTGCAGTGATTGAAACAAGACAGCTTATTTATCATTTGTACTTCGAATTAATCAGTGGAAAATGGAGACAGTATTTCTAACATGCTACAGAACAAATGGTGGCAAAAATGTTTGTTATTTTTGACCAATTTTGCCTACGTTCCTCCTTTTATTATGTTCTGTGCAGAATTCTACCACTCGGCTTCCTCATTCATTCCTTTCCCCCAATCAATATTCACCTGTTACGTTCCCTTGTCTTCCTGTTGAATTCCAGTTCCCCATGATTATCACATTTTCGTCTCCCTTAACTATCTGAATAATTTCTTTTATCTTATCATACATTTATTCAATAGCTTCATCATATGCGGAGTATTTGTACTACTGTGGGGGATGTGGGCTTCGTGTCTCTCTTGGCTACAATAATGCGTTCACTGTGCTGTTCATACTCGTAGTAGCTCATCCGCGTTCCTGTTTTTTATTCATTATTAAACCTACTCCTCCATTACCCCTATTTAATTTTGTATTTTTAACCATATTTTCACCTGAACAAAAGTCCTGCTCCTCCTGCCACTGAACCTCACTAATTCACATTATATCTAACTTTAACCTATCCATTCCCCTTCCTAAATTTTCTAACCTACCAGCCTGATTAAGGGATCTGACACTCCACACTCCAATACGTAGAACGCCAGTTTTGTTTCCCCCTGATAACGACATCCTATTGAGTGGTCCCCGCCCAGAGATCCGAATGGGAGACTATTTTATCTCTGGAATATTTCACCCAAGAGGATGCCGTCGTCATTTAACCATACAGTTGAGCTGTATACCGTCGGGAAAAATTACGGCTGTAGTTTCCCCTTCTTTCTGCCGTTCACAGTACCAGAACGGCAAGGCCGTGTTGGTTGATGTAGCAAGATCTGTCCATTATCCACACTGTTGCCCCTGCAACTACTGAAGAGGCTGCTGCCCATACTCAAAAAGCACACGTATGTCTGGCCTAACAATGCCCTGTATTAGATGTAAGAGATGGCATAACGTGCCTAACCTTGGTACTATAAATGAATAAAACAAAATTTACAGCATTTATAAACTCAGAAACCCCGTTTGACGTTATTGGCCAGAATGTACTTCTTGAGATTCTGAAGTTACCAGGGATAAAATGCAGCAAATGAAATACTCTCGGCAAGTTGTATAGCAAGCAGACTACAGTTATAAGATTCAGAAGGACGGCAGTAGTTAAGAAGGCAGTGAGGCAGCTTTGCATTCTATCCCTCGTGTTATTCAGACAGTTCGTAGAACTACCAGTAAACGAAATGAAGCAGAAATTTAGAATAGGAATCAAAAGTTGAAAGAAAAGAAATAATATCTCGTCGTTAAAGAATGACATTTTAATTCTTTCAGAAACAGCTAAGGCTTTGTAAAAGTTGACTATCAAAATGGTTAGTGTATTGAAAAGAGTTTATAATATAAACGTGAACAAAAGTAAAACAAGAGGAACCGAATTCAGGCGGCTGATGCTGAGGAAACATTATAAAAAGTAGTAAATGAGTTTTGCTATTTAGACATAAAACAAAGGATAATGGCCGAAGTAAATGGATGTGGAAGGCAGACTGCCAACAGCAAGAAAAGCATTTCTGAAAAAGAGAATTTTGTCAACACGTAACATACACTACTGGCCATTAAAATTCTATACCACGAAAATAACGTGCTACAGACGCGAAATTTAACCGACAGGAAGAAGATGCTGTGATATGTGAATGATTAGCTTTCCAGAACATTCACACAAGGTTGGCGCCGGTGGCGACACCTACAACGTGCTGACATGAGGAAAGTTCCCAACCGATTCCTCATACACAAACAGCAGTTGACCGGCGTTGCCTGGTGAAACGTTGTTGTGATGCCTCGTGTAAGAAGAAGAAATGCGTACCACCACGTTTCCGACTTTGATAAAGGTCGGATTGTAGCCTATCGCGATTGCGGTTTATCGTATCGCGACATTGCTGCTCGCGTTGGTCGATATCCAATGACTGTTAACAGAATGGAATCGGTAGGTTCAAGAGGGTAATACGGAACGCCGTGCTGGATCCCAACGGCCTCGTATCACTAGCAGTCGAGATGACAGGCATCTTATCTGCATGACTATAACTGATCGTGCAGCCCCGTCTCGATCCCTGAGTCAACAGATGTGGACGTTTGCAAGACAACAACCGTCTGCACGAACAGTTCGACGACGTTTGCAGCAGCATGAACTATCAACTCGGAGACCATGGCTGCGGCTACCCCTGACGCTGCATCACAGACAGGATGGTGTACTTAACGACGAACCTGTGTGCACGAATGGCAAAACGTCATTTTTCAAATAGGGGTAATGCAGGAGTAGGTTTAATAATGAATAGGAAAATAGGAATGCGGGTAAGCTACTACAAACAGCATAGTGAACGCATTGTTGTGGCCAAGATAGATACGAAGCCCACACCTACTACAGTAGTACAAGTTTATATGCCAACTAGCTCTGCAGATGATGAAGAAATTGAAGAAATGTATGATGAGATAAAAGAAATTATTCAGATAGTGAAGGGAGACGAAAATTTAATAGTAATGGGTGACTGGAATTCGAGTGTAGGAAAAGGGAGAGAAGGAAACATAGTAGGTGAGTATGGATTGGGGCTAAGAAATGAAAGAGGAAGCCGCCTAGTAGAATTTTGCACAGAGCATAACTTAATCATAGCTAACACTTGGTTTAAGAATCATGAAAGAAGGTTGTATACGTGGAAGAACCCTGGAGATACTAAAAGGTATCAGATAGATTATATAATGGTAAGACAGAGATTTAGGAACCAGGTTTTAAGTTGTAAGACATTTCCAGGGGCAGATGTGGACTCTGACCACAATCTATTGGTTATGACCTGTAGATTAAAAGTGAAGAAACTGCAAAAATGTGGGAAATTAAGGAGATGGGACCTGGATAAACTGAAAGAACCAGAGGTTGTACAGGGTTTCAGGGAGAGCATAAAGGAACAATTGACAGGAATACGGGAAAGAAATACAGTAGAAGAAGAATGGGTAGCTCTGAGGGATGAAGTAGTGAAGGCAGCAGAGGATAAAGTAGGTAAAAAGACGAGGGCTGCTAGAAATCCTTGGGTAACAGAAGAAATATTGAATTTAATTGATGAAAGGAGAAAATATAAAAATGCAGTAAATGAAGCAGGCAAAAAGGAATACAAACGTCTCAAAAATGAGATCGACAGGAAGTGCAAAATGGCTAAACAGGGATGGCTAGAGGACAAATGTAAGGATGTAGAAGCTTATCTCACTAGGGGTAAGATAGATACTGCCTACAGGAAAATTAAAGAGACCTTTGGAGAGAAGAGAACCATGTGTATGAATATCAAGAACTCAGATGGCAGCCCAGTTCTAAGCAAAGAAGGGAAGACAGAAAGGTGGAAGGAGTATATAGAAGGTTTATACAAGGGCGATGTACTTGAGGACAATATTATGGAAATGGAAGAAGATGTAGATGAAGACGAAATGGGAGATACGATACTGCGTGAAGAGTTTGACAGAGCACTGAAAGACCTGAGTCGAAACAAGGCCCCCGGAGTAGACAACATTCCATTAGAACTACTGACGGCCTTGGGAGAACCAGTCCTGACAAAACTCTACCAGCTGGTGAGCAAGATGTATGAGACAGGCGAAATACCCTCAGACTTCAAGAAGAATATAATAATTCCAATCCCAAAGAAAGCAGGTGCTGACAGATGTGAAAATTACCGAACTATCAGTTTAATAAGCCACGGCTGCAAAATACTAACGCGAATTCTTTACAGACGAATGGAAAAACTGGTAGATGCAGACCTCGGGGAGGATCAGTTTGGATTCCGTCGAAATGTTGGAACACGTGAGGCAATACTGACCTTACGACTTATCTTAGAAGAAAGATTAAGAAAAGGCAAACCTATGTTTCTAGCATTTGTAGACTTAGAGAAAGCTTTTGACAATGTTGATTGGAATACTCTTTTTCAAATTCTGAAGGTGTCAGGGGTAAAATACAGTGAGCGAAAGGCTATTTACAATTTGTACAGAAACCAGATGGCAGTTATTAAAGTCGAGGGGCATGAGAGGGAAGCAGTGGTTGGGAAAGGAGTGAGACAGGGTTGTAGCCTCTCCCCGATGTTATTCAATCTGTATATTGAGCAAGCAGTAAAGGAAACAAAAGAAAAATTTGGAGGAGGTATTAAAATTCATGGAGAAGAAGTAAAAACTTTGAGGTTCGCCGATGACATTGTAATTCTGTCAGAGACGGCAAAGGATTTGGAAGAGCAGTTGAACGGAATGGACAGTGTCTTGAAAAGAGGATATAAGATGAACATCAACAAAAGCAAAACTAGGATTATGGAATGTAGTCAAATTAAATCGGGTGATGCTGAGGGAATTAGATTAGGAAATGAGACACTTAAAGTAGTGAAGGAGTTTTGCTATTTAGGAAGTAAAATAACTGATGATGGTCGAAGTAGGGAGGATATAAAATGTAGACTGCCAATGGCAAGGAAAGCGTTTCTTAAGAAGAGAAATTTGTTAACATCGAATATAGATTTATGTATCAGGAAGTCGTTTCTGAAAGTATTTGTTTGGAGTGTAGCCATGTATGGAAGTGAAACATGGACGATAACTAGTTTGGACAAGAAGAGAATAGAAGCTTTTGAAATGTGGTGCTACAGAAGAATGCTGAAGATTAGATGGGTAGATCACATAACTAATGAGGAGGTATTGAATAGGATTGGAGAGAAGAGAAGTTTGTGGCACAACTTGACTAGAAGAAGGGATCGGTTGGTAGGACATGTTTTGAGGCATCAAGGGATCACAAATTTAGCATTGGAGGGCAGCGTGGAGGGTAAAAATCGTAGAGGGAGACCGAGAGATGAGTACACTAAGCAGATTCAGAAGGATGTGAGTTGCAGTAGGTACTGGGAAATGAAGCAGCTTGCACAGGATAGAGTAGCATGGAGAGCTGCATCAAACCAGTCTCAGGACTGAAGACAACAACAACAACATTTACGTGTGAATAAACAGTTCCTACAAGTGAGTCAACATAATTCAGCGGAAGATAATTATGAAGAAAAGACGACGAGAAGTTCACAGAAGAAACTTGGAACTGGTCTAGAGTTTCAGTCCACTAAAGATGAAGTGAATAGTGGTTTTAGGATAATTGATTTAGAAATTACGTGTTCTATTATTCGAAATTCGTGTGCATGTGGTAACTGTGGCAATAAATCTTTAAAATTTTGTGACAGCAGTGAAAGAGGTGGTATTGTGTGTAATATGCACTTGTTTTGTAACAGCTGTCAAACTGACATTCAGTTCTAAACGTCAACTGCTAAGAATTGGGTGTATGTAGCCAACATACGATTCTGCTGTGGGATATGTGTTGGTGTTGGAAGGGAAGGTAGCAATTTGTTTTATGCAATAATGAATATGCCATATCCGTCTGCCTCGTACTCAACACTAGACAATCACCTTCTGAATGCCTTGGAAACAGAATACATAGCAGTTTGTCAGCAGCAGTGAAAGAGGCAGTTTTATTTATCAAAGACATTCAGACAGAAGTAAGTGACCCTTTGCCTTGTACAGATCTGTATGTTTCATGTGGTAGCACATGGATGATGGTTCAAATGGTTGAAATGGCTCTGAGCACTATGGGACTTAACTACTATGGTCATCAGTCCCCTAGAACTTAGAACTACTTAAACCTAACTAACCTAAGGACATCACACACATCCATGCCCGAGGCAGGATTCGAACCTGCGACCGTAGCAGACGCGCGGTTCCGGACTGCGAGCACATGCCATTGTAGTATATGATGGCCAGGCAAAGGCCTGTTCGGGATGCAGGTAAGAGGGACATCTCAGACCGTGGTGCATCACACAACTGCCGACAGGGGAGGAGAAGGTATCGTCCAATCTAATGGTACTCCCATTGACATATGTGGGGCCCTTCAAACTGTTCCTTCTGATCATCTACTGTTGACAGAAGCGTCGCCTTCAGTATATACTGAGCACCCTGTGATGCGGTGGCAGGGCACTACAGATGGACATTATGCACTGTCAGAGCAATCCCTGGCATCGATTTTGCAATGTGAAATTGGAGCAGCCCTGCAGGAAAGGTTGGCCATCACAGATTTGGTGGTGAGAATCGACGCTTTTGTCCTTGATGGCAACAACCCCCAGTCATTGTCTTGTACCGACACTCGTGTCCGAAAACAGTGGCCTCCAAAGTGACAGAAGAAACATCGACTGGCTCCATCCAATACCTGCAGGATGACGTCAACAGAAGATGAGGATCACGACAGTGATGACCATCCCCAGCAGGGTGGTGTTAATGTCAGTTCCCTTGACCTGATTCGATAAGCAGCAGATTTGAAGAGTCTCACATTGCTATGCTTCTGGATGATGGACAGCCGATGGATTCAGTATTTGGCCCTATCACAGACGTATTGCAATCTTCAGCCACACCGTTAAGTCTGAGGGATGATCGCAGCACGAGCCTGATTGTATGGGCCGACGATGTCGAGGACGTGACATCTGCTGCTGTAGCTAAAGTGGTTGCACTTGCTTCACAGCACGACAGTTAAATGCTAGTGGAGATAGCAGGGGACCCAATGGTGATGGTGGCGCCTTCTCCAGGTCTTCCACTTAGAACACCTCCTCTGCCAGGCCTACCAGACTGGCACCATCAGCCTCAATGCCACCAGTTCCGAGGTCAAGCTGCAGATCACCTCGACTACCTCCCCATGCCAGTTCTACCGGACTGGCACCATCAACCTCAATACCATCAGTTCCGAGGTCAAGCTGCAGGTGTTTTGTGACTTGTTGCGGACAACAGATCTCAACGTCATACTCCTCCAGGACATGCGCCTCGACCAGCTCCCATCTGTATTGATGGAAATGACATTTATAAGGCGCCATGCATGGATAATGGCAGGGGTACTGCCATTCTTGTGAAGATATACCTACTGTTAGCACAAGGACTTGCTGTCACATATCAGGGGGGCAGGATTGTGTATGTGTATGAACCCTTTCATATGGCCAAGGGGAGAGACTGTTCAAGATTCACCTGTAGTGAACTGCAACGCTTGGTGCAAGACCTTCGCATCATGGACTCCTGGTGCAGTATCCATGGCAACAGACAGGGAGACACGCAAATTACCAAGCAGTCAGCAAGTCGTCTTGACTGGGTTTATGTCTCCCAGGGACACACAGCAGTGATACTTGATGCTGAGATACGGCCAGCAGCCTTTACAGACCATAATGCCTACCTCTGTACCATCTCCATCCCACAACAGAGGGTGTGGCGGAGAAGGAGCACATAGAAGAAGAATGTAACGCTCCTCAAGGATCCAGAGTGTTAGCAGAGGATAATTGAGACCTGGGGAACTGTGAGAAGCTGCGGTAGCTAGACAAAGTTAGTTATACGTCACTTATGATATCAAATTGATATGAAAATTAATTAAATTGTGTCAGCTGATTTATTTATGACCCTAACCTGTAGGTCTGCTAAGTGGTTTGTCACCTCCTGAGGTTGATTTATGACCCCCTGGGGATAATCCATCCTTCCAAGAAAGGCCCACCACTCGGCCCCCTCTCCTTCCTCCATGCAAACACTATCACACTTTCAGGCCTGAGTTATTCGAACAGCCCCCTTCCACTCTAACAGTTTAACTGACTAGTTAATTAAATCTATCAATTAATCAGCCCCTCCCCCTCGGTAAATTTCCCAGCCATTCCTCCTCCCCCATCTGGAAATTGGTGGGAAGGAAACTCAGTCTGTGCTGGAGAGGGAGTATCTTACGACAGAAAATTCCATTACATAGCAAAGGATACAGCGTTTGCTTATAAAATTCAATTCACAGGGGTTGGATCTCTCTTGCTCACCATTCTCTGCTGTTTCGGAAGTTGCAGGTCTTGTAAAAGACATTGAAGAGAAGTAATTAAATAGGTCGCTTTTTCCGATCACACAAGGAATACGGTCATGGTATAGACATAAACGTAACTCACTGCACGTAATTGCATGGTTAAATTTTTTTAAATCCTGTCTTTGCACCGACCACAGAAGCAGATGTGTTGGCTGGTACATTGTGCACCCACGTGCAAGACGCTTCACCGGGGTGCACCACAACCTGATGTCCAAGAGACTGCACTATGCCTGCTTGGGCTCCACGACCACAATCAACTGCCACAACGCCAGGTGCCTAGCACACAGCACTGGCTCGTGAAGCGCGCAGACTGGAAATCGAACTAATCCCCAAACAAACCATGAGATGGCGGCAACTCTTTGCTATTGACTTATGAAAAATTCTTGTTGAAACACGTATTCTGCCTCTCTCTCTCTCTCTCTCTCTCTCTCTCTCTCTCTCTCTTCCCTCTGCCTCTCTGTCTCTCATGTGGTTCCTTCCTGTTTGTGTGAACCAAAGTATGCAAACACACACAGACCAAGATGTTCCCCCAGCCCTCCTCACTTCTGCCCCCTTCCCCGCCCCCTCAACACTTGTGCAGACCTGGAGTTGATAGTCAGTACATCCCTTTGTTCTCATACTTCCAGTGCTATGGAAACCTGTAGCGGATGGAACAAAGACATTCAAGAAGTAGTGGGTAGCGCCTGTGGTATGCCATCCTAATCTCACCTTTGTCCTGAGCAAAGTAGCGGATACCTGCTGACCCCTACCTATGGATAACTTGGAAGTATTCCTTGACTTTGTCAGATTGGTTGACTAATTAATTAAATCGATATCCTTTGTGTGCAGCCAGTTTTTTTTTCCTTTCATCCTATTGGTGGATACTAGGACTGCTATATTTGGTGGGATGAGATCTCACAACTCCCTGGTTTCCAAACCATTCTGGATTTTCCCCCATGCCTTCTATTGCTGGATACGAACTCATTAAGGTCATTTGGTAGGAAGTCCATGACGTTGGAGCTAAATGAGAATTTCAAATTTAAGCTCAGTTGCCTGCTATGTCCTTAAACAATCTGTAGATGAATTGGATTGACGTGTGTGCTCCCTGGACCACTATTGGAAACAAAAAATTGATTAACCGGGAATTTCAAGTATTGATAGGGTTTTTAAAGAACTATAGTATTTTTAAATTTTTTCTCTCCACTACATGTGGAAGGAGTAGAAAGGGCCTACTGCATGATGGGATAGAGACAACAAAAAAATACCACTGCAAGACAGGGTCCACTGCATTGCACTGGGAAGCACAAAATGCGGCAAACTTAAACCATGATGGAACCCGTAGTAATAGTTGTCATGGCTAGATGACGGAAATTCTGAAACACTCACACATCCTGCACACTTTGATGTTCAGATGCAGCATGCCCATCCCCTCATACACCGTCAGTGTCAATGCACAGAGGTCGGAGAAACCTGTCACTGTGATCGCAGCCGCAGTTGTGGATGAGCGGGAATGCCAGACTGCACCGCCCCAGCCTTGAAGCGCATATGGTAATGATTAGAGTGGTAGCAATCTGGATGTTAGCAGTACATCCACTTCGTAGTGATGGATACTGAATTGCTCAATTTTCCACGGAGTACATATGCAACACACGCGATCACAGAGACAGCCCAATGCATACTGAGGATTAGTTCACTATACAGCGACCAGAGGGCGCCTTCACTAGGACTTGCCCAACAGTTGTGGGGAAGAACTGATTAGCCAATTGGTTGGAACTTTTCTTTGTACCCACCGCGTGCCAATGCCTTAAACCGGAAATCCCCGTTCGATTTGGCTACTGGCTACCTCCCACATTATGACAATCCATGTACTGAAACTGCAATTTTACGGGTCAAATCCATACCTCCCTTATGACCGTACATAGTCATTTTCTTTGCAAGTGTCAGAACAGTGACCACAATAGCCTTCCGTCTCAAAACGTACTTTATAAGCCTGCTGATAGTGGGGAATCCATGACACAGCCCGCGCTAAGTACACTGAAGAGCCAAAGACACTGGTGTACCTGCCTAATATCGTGTAGGGCCGCCGCAAGCACGCATAAGAGCCGCAACACGACTAACATCTAAAGTAGTGATGGAGGAAACTGACGCCATGAATCCTGCAGGGCTGCCCATAAATCAGTGAGTGTGCGAGGGGATGGAGACGTCTTGTGTACAGCATGTTGCGAGGCATCCCAGATATGCTCAATAGCGTTCATGTCTGGGGAGTGCAGTGGCCAGCGGAAGCGTTTAAACTCAGAAGAGTGTACCTGGAGCCACTCTGTACAATTCTGGACGTGTAGGGTGTCGCATTGTCTTGATGGATTTGCCCAAGCCCGTTGGAATGCACAATGGACATGAATGAATGAAATGCATAAAGGTGATCGAACAGGATGTTTACATACGTGTAATCTGTCAGAGTCGTATCTTGACGTATCAGGGGTTCCATGTCCGCCCCCACTAGCTGAGTGGTCAGCGCGACAGACTGTCAATCCTAAGGGCTTGGGTTCGATTCCCGGCTGGGTCGGATATTTTCTCCGCTCAGCGACTGGGTGTTGTATTGTCCTAATCATCATCATTTCAGCCCCATCGACGCGCAATGGGTCCCATATCACTCCAACTGCACATGTCCCACGCCATCACAGAGCCTCCACCAGCTTGAACAGTACCCTGCTGACATGCAGGGTCCATGGATTCATGAGGTTGCCATCATACCCGTACAAGTAAATCTGCTCGATATAATTTGAAACGAGGCATGTTCAACCAGGCGACACGTTTCTAGTCATCAACAGTCCAGTGTTGGTGTGGATAGGCCCAGGCGAGGAATAATGCTTTGTGTCGTGCAGTCACCAAGGGTACATGAATGGGCATTTGGCTCTGAGAGCCCATATTGATGATGTTTCGTTGAATTGTTCGCACGCTGGCACTTGTTCATGGCCCAGCAATGAAATGTGCAGAAATATGCCCAAATGTTGCACTTCTGTCACGTTGAACGATTCTCTTCAGTCGTCATTGGTCCCGTTCTGCCAGGATCGTTTTCCAGCCACAGCTATGTCGCAGATTTGATGTTTACCGGATTCCTGATATGCACGGTTCACTCGAGAAATGGTCGTATGGGAAAATACCCACTTCATCACTACCTCGGAGCTGCAGCGCCCCATCGCTTGCACGCCGACTATTACACCACGTTCAAACTCACTTAAATCGTGAAAAGCTGCCATTGTAGCAGCACTAACCAATCTAACAATTGCGCCAGACACTTTTTGTCTTATACAGCGTGTTACAAAAAGGTATGGCCAAACTTTCTGGAAACATTCCTCACACACAAAGAAAGAAAATACACTCCTGGAAATTGAAATAAGAACACCGTGAATTCATTGTCCCAGGAAGGGGAAACTTTATTGACACATTCCTGGGGTCAGATACATCACATGATCACACTGACAGAACCACAGGCACATAGACACAGGCAACAGAGCATGCACAATGTCGGCACTAGTACAGTGTATATCCACCTTTAGCAGCAATGCAGGCTGCTATTCTCCCATGGAGACGATCGTAGAGATGCTGGATGTAGTCCTATGGAACGGCTTGCCATGCCATTTCCATCTGGCGCCTCAGTTGGACCAGCGTTCGTGCAGGACGTGCAGACCGCGTGAGACGACGCTTCATCCAGTCCCAAACATGCTCAATGGGGGACAGATCCGGAGATCTTGCTGGCCAGGGTAGTTGACTTACACCTTCTAGAGCACGTTGGGTGGCACGGGATACATGCGGACGTGCATTGTCCTGTTGGAACAGCAAGTTCCCTTGCCGGTCTAGGAATGGTAGAACGATGGGTTCGATGACGGTTTGGATGTACCGTGCACTATTCAGTGTCCCCTAACCGATCACCAGAGGTGTACGGCCAGTGTAGGAGATCGCTCCCCACAGCATGATGCCGGGTGTTGGCCCTGTGTGCCTCGGTCGTATGCAGTCCTGATTGTGGCGCTCACCTGCACGGCGCCAAACACGCATACGACCATCATTGGCACCAAGGCAGAAGCGACTCTCATCGCTGAAGACGACACGTCTCCATTCGTCCCTCCAATCACGCCTGTCGCGACACCACTGGAGGCGGGCTGCACGATGTTGGGGCGTGAGCGGAAGACGGCCTAACGGTGTCCGGGACCGTAGTCCAGCTTCATGGAGACGGTTGCGAATGGTTCTCGCCGATACCCCAGGAGCAACAGTGTCCCTAATTTGCTGGGAAGTGGCGGTGCGGTCCCCTACGGCACTGCGTAGGATCCTACGGTCTTGGCGTGTATCCGTGCGTCGCTGCGGTCCGGTCCCAGGTCGACGGGCACGTGCACCTTCCGCCGACCACTGGCGACAACATCGATGTACTGTGGAGACCTCACGCCCCACGTGTTGAGCAATTCGGCGGTACGTCCACCCGGCCTCCCGCATGCCCACTATACGCCCTCGCTCAAAGTCCGTCAACTGCACATACGGTTCACGTCCACGCTGTCGCGGCATGCTACCAGTGTTAACGACTGCGATGGAGCTCCGTATGCCACGGCAAACTGGCTGACACTGACGGCGGCGGTGCACAAATGCTGCGCAGCTAGCGCCATTCGACGGCGAACACCGCGGTTCCTGGTGTGTCCGCTGTGCCGTGCGTGTGATCATTGCTTGTACAGCCCTCTCGCAGTGTCCGGATCAAGTATGGTGGGTCTGACACACCGGTGTCAATGTGTTCTTTTTTCCATTTCCAGGAGTGTATGTTATGTGGATATGTGCCCGGAAACGCTTACTTTCCACGTTAGAGCTCATTTTATTACTTCTCTTCAAATCACATTAATCATGGAATGGAAACACACAGCAACAGAACGTACCAGCGTGACTTCAAACACTTTGTTACAGGAAATGTGCAACATGTCCTCCGTTAGCGAGGATACATGCATCCACCCTCAGTAGCACGGAATCACTGATGCGCTGATGCAGCCCTGGAGAATGGCGTATTGTATCACAGCCGTCCACAATACGAGCACGAAGAGTCTCTACATTAGGTACCGGGGTTGCGTAGACAAGAGCTTTCAAATGCCCCCATAAATGAAAGTCAAGAGGGTTGAGGTCAGGAGAGCGTGGAGGCCATGGAATTGGTCCGCCTCTACCAATCCATCGGTCACCGAATCTGTTGTTGAGAAGCGTACGAACACTTCGACTGAAATGTGTAGGAGCTCCATCGTGCATGAACCACATGTTGCATCGTACTTGTGGAGGCACATGCTCTAGCAACACAGGTAGAGTATCCCGTATGAAATCATGATAACGTGCTCCATTGAGAGTAGGTGGAAGAACATGGGACCCAATCAAGACATCACCAACAATGCCTTCTCAAACGTTCACCGAAAATCTGTGTTGATGACGTGATTGCACAATTGCGTGCCGATTCTCGTCAGCCCACACATGTTGATTGTGAAAATTTACAATTTGATCACGTTGGAATGAAGACTCATCCGTAAAGAGAACATTTGCAGTGAAATGAGGATTGACACATTGTTGGATGAAAAAATGGTTCAAATTGCTCTGAGCACTATGGGACTTAACTGTTGAGGTCATCAGTCCCCTAGAACTTAGAACTACTTAAACTTAACTAACCTAAGGACATCACACACATCCATGCCCGAGGCAGGATTCGAACCTGCGACCGCAGTGGTCGCGCGGTTCCATACTGTAGCGCCTAGAATCTCTCGGCCACTCCGGACGGCTGTTGGATGAACCATTCGCAGAAGTGTACCCGTGGAAGTCAATCAGCCCCAGTCGCTAGTCGTAGGCTGGAATGTTCCATGCTCCCTAAGACACCGATCACTTACTTCGAACGTCTTCCAGTCGGGACACCTTTGTTCTGGAAATCTGCCTCGATACAAACGTACCGCGCTACGGCTATTGCCCCGTGCTAATCCATGCATCAAATGGGCATCAGCCAACTCCGCATTTGTAAACATTGCACTGACTGCAAAACCACGTTCGTGATGAACACTAACATGTTGATGCTACGTACTGATGCGCTTGATGCTAGTACTGTAGAGCTATGAGTCGCATGTCAACACAAGCACCGATAGCAACATTACCTTCCTTCAATTGGGCCAACTGGCGATGAATCGAGGAAGTACAGTACATACCCACGAAACTAAAATGAGCTCTAAAATGGAAATTAAGCGTTTCCGGACACATGTCCACATAACATCTTTTCTTTATTTGTGTGTGAGGAATGTTTCCTGAAAGTTTGGCCCTACCTTTTTGCAACACACTGTATAGGCGTTCCCGACAGCAGCACCATCTTCTGCCTGTTTGCGTATCTCTGTATTTGAATACGCATGCCTATACCAGTCTCTTTGGTGCTTCAGTGCTTTGTGAATAACTGTATGCTGGTGACACCAAACAACACTGAGCAAAAATCTGCGATCAGTGGACATGCTCCATTTGTTTTTGCATAAAAAGCGGTCTTGGTTCTCCGGGCACACCCATGTGTTGCTAAGGTATTGCTAGCGAATGAAGTGCTCTTCCAAATAAAATACTGTGATATTTGATATCGATGGTGATTGCGGGGTGTATATTAACAGACAGAAAGTTGTGTGCACGTCGTCACTGGTGTAAGCTCGTAATAAAATCACTTGTATCCCCGACTCGGCTAAGGGACACGGTATTAAGTGGACATTTGCAGCTCCCTCATGATGCTGCTAGATACTGTATTTCCCACGCTAACAAACGTAATTTGTAACACATTCTATCTCGATACCATTGCGATACATCCACAGGGTTATAGGCGAGGGAGGATGATGGTTGTTTGAGAATGACACGTACAATTCATGAGGTATGGTGTGAGAAATAACTTCAAAATATGCAATACTAGATTGAAGTTGTAATAAATGTAAAAATCCTGTGACCAATATACCGGCTTTTCAGATCTATAGCGTTATGCATTCTGGCAGCAATGCTGTTTGCGATTTGGAAACAAGTCTCTCCATTCAACCACACACTTGCGTCGGGTCCTAAAGAGATGTCCCTTACTGATTTGAGCTACTAGTGAATCATGCTCGTGGCACTATCATACCTTCAAATGAGTCACTTTTTTCGATTCTATCTGCTAAGGACCACGTACAGCGAAACTACAGCGTGGGTTCAGACAGTTTCTCTGCATCTTGTAACTGTTTGTCAGTTTCTGCCAAGCCCTCCCTGCAGCTTTGTCCATGTTATCTTTCCAGTTTAAGTCGCAGATGAGCGGTAGCTGCAAAGCCATATATCTACCACCTTCTTCATACCTTGGAGAAACAGGGTGAACTGAGTTAATGTGACAGGGCCATGTTTTGACCCCTTAGTGGAAACGGAAACATGTTGTCATAGCTCCGCCAACTATGTACAATGTGTAAGGCCCCAAACGAAGCTTTCTCCTACAACGCGAGGACATGACAGTACATGCAGTTATGGTGGATTTTCATACCAGGAAATCCTGGAAGCCTCTACATCATATGGCTACTGGAAGAAGGATGAGGATCGTGCTCCTGCATTGTGGTATGTTTCCAAATTGCTTATAGGTACTGCTGTCCAAAGGAGATCTGCATCCCCCTGGGTGCATTCGCGTCTGACAGCCAAACTTGATCTCTATCCTCATTACTTTCTACCATCCAACAGAGAGAAACTACAAACTGTATAAACTTTGCTAACTTCATCTGGTAGAGAACTCGATAAAATATTATCAAGTCTGTCTCTTCCAATATATCGAAAACAAATACCGTGAGTATGCTGACACCGACCATATGCGGTGGTACTATTAAGTAGGCAGGTATTGGAGCAAGAGGCTAGTGACTGAAGTCGCTTGCACATGCCAGTGTAAAGTTTCGACACCAGTACTGTAGGGGGTTCAAATCACACAGACTATCAATCACAAGATAGGATTCCTTTGTTGTTCTTTCATAAGCAGTTTGATGCATTGTTTTTCTGCTGTAACACCTCCAAGCGGTGTATGACTACATCCTTTGTACACAGTCATACATTTTGTTTTTTCACCACAACTTTCAGGGCGGATTGAGGTGCTAAACTGACATTAAAACATGTTGATCCATTTGCTCTCACAGAAACACCTAGAGCAAATACGCTATTTTTCAATTCAGATGGTATAGGATAGCAATGTACTCGAATGGATCCAGTCACTCTCAACCACATATTCCACAGCTGCCGTTCACTTCGTCTGTTTTCTGTATGTCTCTGTCTGTCATGAAGGGCTACCACCACCCAGTTTTCCGATTTGTGGATCCACCTTTGCTCATAGAACATGTCCCTGTATGTAACATGTGGTGGACCCACCTATGTATCCTGTCCGAGATGTAACGTATTTTGGATCTGCCTCTGAGCAAATAATGCACAGTGGAACCACCTCCAGACTCTATCCCGGACATGGCATATTCTGGACTGGCATCCGAACATTACTCCTGCGGTGGATCACACTCGAACACTAACTTCGGTCTACCTTGGGTCATGGGAGCCATCCGTGACACACGTACAGTCACAGACATACAGAAAACAAAGGAAACGCGTTTCAACTCTAGAATATATGTTTGCAAGTGGCTAGATGCATTTGAGTACAGTGCTATACTAGGGCGACCGACCAGAAAATTAGGGCAGATGCACTAGGTGTTGACAGCTCTACTACATTTACAAGAAATTTTAGAATACGTGGCGAGTTGTGACATCTTGATTGCATGAGCGGAAAAACATAAAATCTATAAAATTGCGAAAGTTGATTGGAAATACGTATAAACTGAGGAAAAATATTCTGAAATGCGGGGAAATTGAAGGGGAATGAGATTGTACTTCCATGTCTTCTGATTGGCGCAGGAAAATTCTTGTAGATGGGAACAAGTATGTAACAGCAAGAGGAATATGAGAAAAAGTTGACATGGAAGCACTGGGAATCAAGGAAACAATCATTTTTTCGTCGACGGCTGGAATAGAATGTTTAACATGGATGACGACCAAAAGTAGAATAATAAGTTTATATATGTCGGATCACATTCCCAGGTGTGACCTCACAGTTATCGGCAACCACCTTAGCTAAAGATCGTTACATAACCAGCTGGGAGACTAAACTATAAAACTGCAGAATGGATCACACGTTTGACCCTGTGTAAGATTGTTTAGGTGTTTTAAACCCCAACAGTCAGTATTTACGATATCCTTCCCTGTACTCTCCACCAATCACAACCTTGTGGAGTCAGCTAACAAATACTTCACAGAACAGTTGCTGTATAGTTTTTAACAACATTCTGCCGTATGTCTATTGAGGTAATAGTGATACATGCAAGTTGACTGCTGTCTTTCATGCTTTCCTGGAGAAGAGAACCATCTACATTGACATGGATCTGCTTTAAAGTATGACAGAAAGTAGTGGAGTGATTGACTGAGAGGGCTTTTAATGTGGTATGATTTAATGGTGGACTGATGATGTATTCTACAGAAAGCAAGATGTTGCTACAGACCATTTATCCTTCGTTTAATCATTTTTTCCCTTTGTTCTCTCAGGGTGCATCAGTTGTATGGTATAACTTGTATTCAATTCGTATGCAATTGTGTGTGCAACTTAGAGTGCTATGTACCTGCAATTGTTAACAGCAAATGTCTCCATACCACAATCACAGAGGACTTACAGTGCATGTGTGATGAATCATGTCCATCAATGAAAAACCTATTTCAACACTTTCCTCTAGACAAACGAAGATGCATGTGAAGTACTCCATTGCTCTGCCACGTCTTGTACATAAATCGAGTCTTCAGTTTCATAACTGCAGGGATCCTAAGATAGTGACAGCCGTTTTTGAGGTACTGCAAGCCCTACATATACATCTGCTTGACACTTGTTCTGTTTATGGAGTTAGTGCAGTATGGTGTGTAACTTCACATGTCAAATGCTGCTGCTATGAGGTTGTCTGTTTCCTTGTAAGAGGCATTTCCGTAGGTGACGATCATTTTATAGGACTAATACGAGCTTAGTATAATTTCTGAACCGTGATCGGATGTGAACAGTAGGTGTTACATATATCTGGAAAACTATATTGTGCATGTATCATAAAGAATCTGTCTTTTTCTTTGGTGTAGGAAAAAGTAGTTTCATCATCTTGAAGTCTGTCACCATAGTGAGTTGGACAGAACTCTAGCAGGGTAGATATCAGATGTTGGACGTATATGTTGGTTTATAAAGTATTAAGGGCGTTGCACTCTGCATGGCTAATATTTTGGAAACCACATGGCTTTAAGGTTATAGTATGTTTAAGTGCAGTATCGAGTAGCTTTAGAAGTGAATTTGTTTATGTTTTATGATCATTTCTCTCTTGCCAGTACCTTCTTGGTACTGAACCCAGACACTAGAAAAAGAGATTAGAATTTTTAGCACCGTTTATTTACGTAAAATTCTTCAAACTCCGTCCATCTGGAGCTTCATCATGCATAAACCACACATTTATTCTTAACTGCCTGTTATATCATCACAAGACTCTCATATCTACTGTCACAGACAGGGGATGCTAACCTCCTCGACATGCATGCATCTGGAAAGATTTTGTACACTTGGATGGGTGCCATGAATAAAATTCCTGCATAGCAGTCTTTGCCGAACAGCTGTTCCGTTTATTTACGTAAAATTCTTCAAACACCGTCCATATAGAGTTTCATCATGCATAAACCACACATTTATTCTTAACTGCCTGTTATATCATCACAAGACTCTCATATCTACTGTCACAGACAGGGGATGCTAACCTCCTTGACATACATGCATCTGGAAAGATTTTGTACACTTGGATGGGTGCCATGAATAAAATTCCTGCATAGCAGTCTTTGCCGAACAGCTGTTATGGACTGAGCTAGCTCTGTTCCTTCATAAGACATTGAATGTGGCAGGTATAGCACCTCCCCACTTTTGATACCAGCAAATTAAATCGGCAACAGTTTTGAAGGGATAGCCGGTCAAAGACAGTGCGGGGCGATATTTCAATCTCCATCTTTACCCTGTGAATGCGAGAATATTCTGTGACTCCCATCCACATAGGGAAAGATGGCCAATCGAAATTGTAAATTACGCACTATGATCGAAGTGCTAAAAATATGTAGATAACGTAACTTCATCAGTATTGGACGCTGTCTGGTATACTTTAGTGTATATGTTTGAGAATTAAACATAATTGGATGTACTGCACAGTCATCTATCTACATTTGAAGTCTTGCAAATGGTACACACAAAATAGTGGAGGGATGGTTTAGCAATGATATAGAAATTGGGTAGCATGCTTCAGTGTCATTTGTTGGAGTTGAAATTACGGAAAAACTGATGAAACTGCTAAAATTGATGGCACCACAGTTGTGTGGTGCATATTACAGTACACTGTCCGATATCGATGGCGTCTTTTCCATGCCATCCATCCATTGGTACACTGCTGATTACGACATAATGATTCGCTGACACCACTTGTTTGAGATGGAAAGAGCCTTGGTGGGAGCAACACCTTCTGGGACTGGCCAGCAACGAAACAGTGAACACATGCAGGGCTGAGCAATGAGTGCTCTTGGTCTCTTCGAAATAGAATACCTAGACATCTTCTATCCCTTCACTGTAGAAGATGAGATTAAATGTAGACGTCATCATATTTGGACAGCTGTTTGGAAACAGTCCACAATGTCTCAAACTTTTCCAGTTTTCATATGATGCGTTGTCCACCACATTTTTGTCAATCAGAAACACTGTCACAGTTTTTTGTTTCAACCATACTGAGTGTTGTGAGAGCAGCATAGTGTACAGCATGTGATGTCCAACTTTCTGTGAGAGCCAATGGATCGAAATGTTTTAATGCCAGTTTAGCACCTGAGTCAGACCCTGAAGTTGTGGGGATGTATGGCTGTGTACAAAGCTGTAGTCATACACTGCTTGGAGATGTTACAATAGAAAAAAAATGTATCAAACTGCTTATGAAAGAAGAACATAGTGATCCGCTCTTGCAATTGATAGTATGTGGGACTTGGACTCCCTACAGTACTAGTGACGAAACTTTGCACTGGCATGTGAAAGGAACTTCAATCACTGGCCCCTTGCTCGAATGGACCAATACCTGTCTACTCAATAGGCCCGCCACATATGTTCGATGTCAGCACGCAGATGGTATTTGTTATCGATACATTGGATGAGACGGATGTGATAATATCTTATCGACTTATCTATCAGCTGATGTTAGCAAAGTTTATATAGTTCGTAGTTTGTTTCTTTTGGATGGTACAAAATAATGAGGATGGAGAGAATGGATGGCTGACAGACAAGAATGCACCCTGCGGGGTGCGGATCTCCTTCGGACAGCAGTACGTAAGGGAACTGATGACCTCAGATTGTAATGTTATTATGTGTAATGTGGTTGCATTAATTTTTTATGAAGGCGGTGCTGATAGACAATAAAAGCTGGTTAAAAGCTGTGAGCTATGTGGGGAAGTTTACCTTGCATTACTGCACAACTGTTTCACCAGGTATCCAGTCTAGCTTACCAAATTCCCAACCAGACTAACATTAATTATAATCTTTTAATCGTCATACGATAACCGGTGATATATAAAAAGAGAATTTAAATAAAAACAAATATATCAGTTTATATTTGTAAATTTATTTTAACATTGATCATTGAAATTTCAGCATATTAAACTTGATTCATAACTGAACTGGTGCCTTATTTAGGTTTGTGAAAATGTGAGTTTGTAATCTTACTAGAACACATCAAATATGGAGCCAAGATGGTGAGACTGCATAAAACACTGCATTCATAAAATAACACACAAAGAACGTTGAAATATATGCAAGAGGAAATGAACCACAACCAAACCAATTCAATTTTCACCCAAAGAAGTTACATTCGTAGCGCAGTCCTGTCCGTCATGTAATTACCACACACTGGTATACTAAATTCATACTAACTCTCTGTGAAATCTTCCCGAAAAGAATAGCTGAGGGATACTTTGATGATTACACCACATGCTTCACGTGGTCAACTTGGTTTACACAAAGAGTGTAACTCCACAATAATTTTGATAGTTAAAATAAATTAGATCGAAAAGCAATTTACAAAAGAAAAACCTCGAACTGGTTACTATCGTCTTACTATTACCCTGATAGGTCAAACAATTGTATAAGCACGGGGTACTGGTCTCACAAAGTACACCCCACGTTGGTTGAACATAAAGAAAAGTAGCTATATTGAAAAATATTGTCAAGACGAGACGTTATAATCTCATGCACATTCGCATTTAAGATTGATGATCTTAGTTCGAGTTACTGATCGACACGTGGTTCTACTTTACTCACAAAGTAGTGACAAAGCAACTACTGGAAGATATTCTGAACTTCACACTCGAAATACACTGCGTTGCAATTTAAGATAACATTAGATATTTTAGAGCTAAATCTGAAATAAAGGTGATTACATTTTCAGTTAGGCTTAACTTAAGAAATCCATTGTCCTACGGATTTAGCAGACACGCGCTTAGCCGGAGATCTTACCACTTCAGACGCTCGCCGCGGACAGACTGACCTGCGCTCCTACCGAGCGTGCTTCCCAGATACAAACGGAAGTGACCAGAGAGACAGCTTCCTATGCCAACATGACAAGGGACGGACAGGACTATACTAAGAATAGAGACCTCTTTGCTTCTAGAAAGCTTAGCTACCTGTTCCGACGTTGGTCCTACTGTTCTCTAGCAGACTAGCTTGTCTGCTGCCATCCAGCATGCAACTAGAAATACATTTGCTCATTCATCCTCTCACACAGAAGGGAAGGGGGATGACAGTATCTTATCATATACAGTATATAAAAGAAAGCGGATGTAGGTTCCGTATGAGACTGTGTGACATGAATTACATATAAACTGTGTTTTAAAGTGTAGTAGTGTGACAGATCGTTCTCGTTTATGTGTAAAAGTAACACGTTCCACTGCTCAGTCACCTCCCAGATAAGAGTCACAAACACTACAGTAAATTTAGAAGAGGAATTTATGCCGTAAATGATAACAGATTTAAGAAATTAACATGAAAGGAATCCAACAGAGACCTTTCAAGATGTTAAGTCCCATGGTGCTCAGAGCCATTTGAGCAGTATGTATATGTAGTTTGGGCACACCACGATGCAGGAACAAAATTCTCATCCTTCTGCCAGTTCCCATATGATGTGTAGTCTTCCAAATTTTCCTTATAAGACACACCACAGTAACTGCTGACACTGTCTCATCTACTACCTCAATGTTGCATGAAAAATCTTCGTTTGGCTCTGGCCTTACGCACTGTTCGTGGTTGGCAGAACTATGACATGTTTCTATTTCCACCGAGGGGTCAAAACATGGTCCTGTCGCATTAGCTCAGCCCACCATGTTTCTCCATGGGATGCAGAAGGTGGCAGATATACGGCTTTGCAGCTTCCGCTCATCTGCAATTTAAACTGGAATGATTACATGGACAAAGCTGCAGGGAGGGCTTGGCAGAAACTGACAAACAGTTACAAGATGCAGAGAAATTGTCTAAAGCCACGCTGTAGTTTCGCTGTACGGGGTCCTTAGTAGATAGAATCGAAAAATATGACTCATTTACAGATATGATAGTGCCACGAGCAAGATTCACTAATGGCTGCAATCATTAAAGGATGTCTCTTTAGGACCCAACGCAAGTGTGTGGTTGAATGGAGAGACAAAGGATGTCTCTTTAGGACCCAACACAAGTGTGTGGTTGAATGGAGAGACTTGTTTCCAAATCGCATACAGCATTTTTGCCAGAAAGCGTAACGCTATAGATCTGTAAAGCCAGTATATTTGTCATAGGATTTTTACATTTCTTACGATTTCAATCAAGCGTTGCATATTTTTAAGTGATTTCTCACACAGTACCTGATAAACAGTTACAACATGCAGAGAAATTGTCTAAAGCCACGCTGTAGTTTCGCTGTATGGGGTCCTTAGTAGATAGAACCGAAAAATATGACTCATTTACAGATATGATAGTGCCACGAGCATGATTCACTAATGGCTGCAATCATTAAAGGATGTCTCTTTAGGACCCAACGCAAGTGTGTGGTTGAATGGAGAGACTTGTTTCCAAATCGCATACAGCATTTTTGCCAGAAAGCGTAACGCTATAGATCTGTAAAGCCAGTATATTTGTCATAGGATTTTTACATTTCTTACGATTTCAATCAAGCGTTGCATATTTTTAAGTGATTTCTCACACAGTACCACATGTATTGTACGTGTCATTCTTAATCAATTATCAGCCTCCCTCGCCTGTAACCCTGTGGATATATCGCTGAACCCTTGTTACGGCGTCTACATGGTATCGAAATATAATGTGTTACAAATGATGTTTGATTGCGTGGGAAATACAGTATTTAGCAGCATCATGTGGGAGTTGCAAATATCGGCTTAGTACCACTTTCCTTAGCCAAGTCACTTTCTAAATTCGGCGATAAGGGTGTTTTCGCTACGAGCTCGCACCACTGACAACGTGCACCTGACTTTCGCTCTGTTAATACACCTCCCGTGATCACCGTTTATATTCAGTGTCACAGTATATTGTGTGGAAGAGAAGTTCATTAGCCAATAATACCATACCTTGATTCATGAAGCATGCATAGTTATTAATATGGATGCTGTTGGCGACATGTGTGTGTCTGTGGAATAAGACCGCTTTTTATGCAGGAATGCAGTAACATGGTCGTTGCAATCGTATTTTTAGTAGCTGGTCGCTAATAAGACGATTACATATCTCTTACACACTGGCACCACTCGCAATAAAAACAAATGGAGCATGTCCATCGATCGCAGATTTTTGCTGTAATCAATGTCTATAAGGTATGTTTTCAGATGTAAAGTGATTGTGATCAGTGTTCGACATGTGCAAATAAAATGACTATGTCCAGCCTTAAAGGACGTAAAGACTTAACGTGGAAAATTGCGAGTTCAGCGCATCGAAAGCTGTAATAGAGTATGAAATATTTTATGTGGAGTATTATGTCCAATCGTTAGGAGGGTATAGATATCGATATTTCAACGTTAGATTCGTCCCAGAGCCACAGCTGTCAGACGGGTATTTCCGATATTTCGCTCATTGAAGAATGTCACTAGATTGGCGCTACTCTCGTAATATGTAATTGTAATTACATTTGTAAATATGTGGTTGGTTTCCTAGGACATGAGCACGCAGGAAGTGCGAGTGTTTGAGCGATTACTGACATCTGGCCATGACAGCTACTACTATGGATTGGATTGTGGCTCAAGTGTGTCATATGTAGTGCTTCTCAGTACATCTCAGTGAACTCTGTCTTATTACGCAGTAGACCCTTCCTATTCCTTCCACATGTAGTGGAGTGAACAAGCTTCGGAATTCTATAGCACTAGCACTCCGTCATTAGGCCACATGTGGGCCACCGGGACCATCCGACCGCCGTGTCATCCTCAGCTCAGGATGCGGATAGGAGGGGCGTTTGGTCAGCACACTGGTCTCCCGATCATCATGATGGTTTTCTTTGACCGGAGCCACCACTACTCGGTCAAGGAGCCCTTCAATTGGCATCACGAGGCTGAGTGCACCCCGAAAAATGGCAACAGTGCATGGCGGCCCGGATGGCCACCCATCCAAGTGCCGGCCACGCCCGACAGCGCTTAACTTCGGTGATCTGACGGGAACCGGTGTATCCACTGTGGCAAGGCCATTGCCTCGAAATTCTATAGTGCTTTAAAAACCCAATCACAACGTCAAATTCCCGACTGATCAATTTATTGTTCCCAAGAGTGCTACTGAGAGCAGACACATCAATCAAACCCCTCCACTGATTGTTTAAGGACATAGCAGACAACTGAGCTGAAATTTGAAATTTCCATCCTAATGGACTTCCTACCAAATTACCTTAAGGAGTCCATATCCACCAATAGGAGCCAATGGGTGAAAAATCCAGAATGGTTTGGAAAGTGGGTAGTTGCGGAATCGAATCCCACCAAATGTAGCAGTCCTAGTATCCACCAATAGGATGCAAGGAAAAAATTGGCTGCACACAAAGAGTATCGGTTTAATTAATACGTCAGTCAATCTGATAGAGTAAGGGATTATTTTCAAGACGTCCACAGCGGGGGGTTTACCAGGTATCTGTTCACGACAAAGGTAGGGTTAGTGCAGCACATGTCAAACACTACCTACTTCTTATTGAATGTCCTTGTTCCATCTTCTACAGGTTTCCATAACAGTGGAAGTGTGAGAGTAAAGGGATGTACTGGCTGCTACCAACGCCAGATCTGTATGAAAAGTGTGGAGAGCAGGAGAGGGAGTTGGATGGGAGGAGATCTGGGGGCACATCTTGGTCTGTTTGTGTTTGCATTTGTTGATTCACACAAACAGGAAGTAACGACTTGAGGGAGGGATGGAGAGAGAGAGAGAGAGAGAGAGAGAGAGAGAGAGAGAGAGAGAGAGAGAGAGAGAAGTATGTGTATGAACAGGAATTTATCAGGTTTCAATATCAAAGAGTTGCCACCATCTGATACTTTGTTCTGGTATTAGCATGACTTGCGGTCTGTGCACCGCACGAGCTGGAGACAGTTGACAATGCAGCAGCTGACAGCCATCGTGAGGTCCAAATGGGCGTAGTGTTGACACTGGCATGTGCTGCACATCAGCAGAGCGGCTGGTGCGTGGGTGTGTAATGTACCGGCCAGCACATCTGCCCCTGCGGTTGGTGCAAAGACTGGATCGAAATATTTTTAACCGTGTAATTACGTGCGGTGAGTTATGTTGATGTCGATTTCATGATGGTGTTCCTTGCGCAGTCAGAAAAAAAGCTATCTATTTATTTAGTTCTTTTCAATGTTTGCTACAAGACCTGAAAGAGAATGATGAGCAAGAGAGATCTAACCCCCCAGAATTAAATTTTGTAAATAAACAGTATATCTTTTGCTATGTAATTGAATTCCCTGTTGTCAGATACTCCCTGTCCAGCACAGACTGAGTCCTTTTCCTTTACCAGAGGAGGAGGGATTAATTAGTAGATTGATTTAATTAATTATTCAGTCGAATTGATGGAGTGGGAGGGTTTATTCGAGTACCGTAGGCCTGAAAGTATGCTTGTATGGGCAAGGAGGAGTGGGGAGGGGGAGGCAGAGCGGAGGGGGAGGTGTGGAGGCTCTTTCTTCGAAGAACGGATTATCCACAGGGTGTCATAAATTAAGTCCATGGGGTCATAAACCGTTTAGGAGAACAATAGGTTAAGGTCAAAAGTCAATCAGCTGTCACAGTTTCATTAATTTTGCTCTCAATTTGATATCAAAAGTGGTGTAGAACGAACTTTGTCCACCTACTGGCAGCATCTGATGTTTCCTTCCATGATCCATTGGTGGCTCGATTGCGCAAAACCTGTATTGCAGCATTTGATGAACTGCAGTCGAGACACCATGGAATATTATTTTCTGCTGCTGCAGGAGATATCCGCCCAACTACCATCACCAGGACGTCAGGCCGAAGTCCATCGATTACAAGTAAGGATCACAATACTTACACGACCTTGTTTTGAGGATACACTTTCGCATTCACATTGTCAAAACCAGGTCAGGGGTGATCTACCATCCATGCATCAGATTATCCGCAGATGTCAAAGAACAATGATCCCCATGCTGGATATGTCAGATGGCTGGTGCCTGACACCTCAAAAGGATATCGCCAACACCTTCCTAGATCATTACGTGTGCAGAGCTTTAGTGTCAGTGGTCTTCGACCATGTATTCGATAGAGTTCTTGTGTAGTTGCTGCGGCAGCTAGCCTTCTCCAGTCCTTCATACACGTCATCATGCTCCTTCTGCATGGCAGGACTCGCGGGTTATGATCAACGAACGTATAGTGTGCAGACACACTATAGCCTGATTTGTGAGGTGACTTTGCCCCCCTGTGAGTGGTTAAGTACATACACCATTGCCATAGAGCCACTGTTACATGGACTACAATGTTGGCTGCAGGGGCATACATTGAGAGACCACACCTTTCTCTGCCATGCGTATGTGAACAATCTGGTGTTTTTTGTGTGTACACCAGACGAAATCCAAAGATCACAGGACTGAATTGCCCAATACTGGGCCATAAGAGGAAGCTGCTTGAACTTGGACAAGTCTGGAGTGATGTTCATTGACAGTGGCTTCCCAGAAGAGAGCGTGGCCCCATACCTACTCCAGAATACGATCAAATTTTTGGGGGTATTCTTTATGCATGACAGTCGATGGACAGACACCTAACCTGTACTCGTCTCCTACAACGCATTCGTAGGGATGTCTGTAGCAACTTGGCGTGGTCTTTGAGCGTGGTCCAGTAGGTGGTTTAAATCAACATCTATCTGGCGTCCAGGTTACCACATGTGGCCACGGTCCCCTGGATGGTGAAAGCGATTGCGTACAGTTTACAGGCAGTCTTTGGTTACTTTGCCAGGGTCGGAATTATCATCAAAGTGTGATAAGACACGCTCATCCTCACTACGACAAAGGGAAGTCTTTGAATGATCAATGACCAAGTTAAAGCAGCCGCTTTATACGTCACCATGATGATGAAGATGTGGAACCACTGCCAGCGCAGCTTCACAGAGGCTCTGATTGAAGAATTGGCCTTCACCTCTCATGAACCACTCACTGCTGTGACACATATTTCACCAACACTATCTCCTCTCAACGAGTTTTTTATGCAATTTAGCCGGCCGGAGTGGCCAAGCGGTTCTATGTGCTACAGTCTGGAACCGCGCGATCGCTACGGTCGCATGTTCGAATCCTGCCTCGGGCATGGATGTGTGTGATGTCCTTAGGTTAGTTAGGTTTAAGTAGTTCTAAGTTCTAGGGGACTGATGACCTCAGAGGTTTAATCCCATAGTGCTTAGAGCCATTTGAACCATTTTTTTTGTGCACTTCAGTTATATCAACACTGATCTTCCGAGTGAGCGGATGCAGGGGCCCCATGATGTTTATTCCCATATGATGCGAGGCTGTTCCGAAATACGATTGAAAGCCCCATGGTTACCCGGCTGGTGGTCTGGTGTTCAGTGAATGGCGGTTTCCTCGGTTCCGACACCAGAACGGCCTAGTATATGGTGGGCAACCACAAATATATGAACCGCCAAAGACCCCATTCTATACGTATGCTCGATTCCCTGTTATGTCCCCAGTGCCATCTATCTGTTATAGGCGAACACCGTCTGGAATGTGGGTCTACTGTAGACGTGTGGAGGTTGATGAGACTGATGTTGGCCGTTATTCAGCGAACGACCCCTACAACATTGATTCCGACATTCCTTCGTATCCCAGACACAACGTTTTATCCATATACTACGATCAATGCAGTGATATTGATCAAGAGGTTGTGTCTTTACCGTGATGAAGACTAACAGTTTTTCGATTTTTAGAACTTTCTATTGTAACGATTCACTCGTATACGTCGCCGCTCGCGCTACCGCCAATACTTTGCTAATTATCTGGGCAGTATCTTCTTGGATCTTCGCCACAGTTGGGGTGTGCAGGGTATGAGAAGTTAACCTTATGTGCATGTTAATTTTGCGAAACGACACGGAGCAAGTGGCAGAACCATATGAAACCTTTCTTCTCAAAGACGTGCCTGGCCCTAATCGTGGGTTAGGAGGATCCATGGACTTGTTGATCGGTGGTAGCAATGGGTGTAGTGTCAAATGTTGGTTCCACCAGAAGGGCGGTCTTTCTTGTTGTTTGTTGTTGTGGTCTTCAGCCCAAAGACTGGTTTCATGCTTCTGCAAGAAATCCGTGTTACTCTTTTGCAACTGTGACTCATTAAACTGATAGTTCGGTAATTTTCATATCTGTCAACACCTGCTTTCTTTGAAATTGGAATTATTATATTCTTCTTGAGGATGAAGGCATTTCGCCTGTCTCATGCATGTTGCTCACCAGATGGAAGAGTTTTGACATCGCTGGCTCTCCAAAGGATATCTGTAGTCCTAACGGAATGTTGTCTACTCCTGGGGCATTGTTTCCATTGAAGTCTTTCAGTGCTTTGTCAAATTCATCATCATATCATATCTCCTTTCTCATCTTCATCTATCTCCTCTTCCATTAACATAATACTGCCCTTAAGTACATCTCTCTTGTATAGACCCTCTGTATACTGATTCCACCTTTCTGCTTTCCCTTCTTTACTTAAGACTGGTTTTCTATCTGAGCTCTTGATACTCGTACAGCTGGTTCTCTCTTCTCCAAAGGTCTCTTTAGTTTTCCTGTATGCCGCATCTATCTTACCTATAGTGAGATACCTTCTACATCCTTATATTTCTCCTCTACCCATTCCTGCTTGGCCATTTCGCACTTCCTGTCGATCTCAGTTTTTAGACGTCTGTATTCCCTTACGCCTGCTTCACTTACTGCATTTTTATATTTTATCCTTTCATCGATTGAATTCAATATCTCTTCTGTTACCCAAGGATTTCCCCTGGTCCTCATCTTTATACCTACTTGATCCTCTGCTGGCTTTATTATTTCATCACTCAAAGCTACCCATTATTTTTCTACTGTATCCATTTCAGCTGTTCTTGTCAATCGTTCCCTAATACTCCCTCTAAAACTCTATAACTTCTGGTTCTGCCAGTTTACTCAGGTTTCATTTCCGTAAAATCCTGCATTTTTACAGTTTCTTCAGTTTTAATGTCTGGGTCATAAACAGCAAATTATGTTCAGAGTTTACATCTGCCCCTGGAAATGTCTTACAATTTAAAACCTGGTTTCGAAATCTCTGTCTTACCATTATATAACCAAACCGAAACCTTCCAGTGTCTCTAGGTCTCTTCCAGGTATATAGTCGTCTTTGATGATTCTTAAACCAATTGTTAGCTATGATTAAATTATGCTCTGTGCAAAATTCTACCAGTCGGCTTCCTCTTTCATTCCTTTGCCCCCGGCCGTATTCAACTACTACTTTTCCTTCTCTTTCTTTTCCTACTATCGAATTCCAGTCCCCCATGACTATTAAAGTTTCGTCTCCCTTAACTAGCTGAGTAATTTCTATTATCTCATCATACATTTCATCAATTTCCTCCTCATCTGTCGAGCTAGTTGGCACATAAACTTGTACTGTTGTGGTGGGTGGGGGCTTCGTGTCTAGCTTGGCTACAATAATGCGTTCACCGTGCTGCTCATAGTAGCCTATCCACGTCCCTATTTTTTATTAATTATTAAACATGCAACAACCCCTATTTGATTTTGTATTTATAACCTTGCATTCATTTAAACCAGAATTCCCGTTCCCCCTGCCACCGAACTTCACTAATTCCCACTATATCTAACATTGACCTATAAATTTCGCTTTTTAAATTTTCTAACATACCTGCCTAATTAAGAGATGTAACATTCCGATCCGTAGAACGTCAGTTTTGTTCCTCCTGATAACAACGTCCTCCTGGTTAGTCCTCGCTCAGAGATCCGAATGGGGGACTATTTTACCGCCGGAATATTTTACCCAAGAGGATGGCATCATCATTTAACCATACAGTAGAGCTGCATGCCCTCGGGAAAAATTACGGCTGTAGTTTCCTCTTGATTTCAGCTGTTCGCAGTACTAGCACAGCAAGGTCGTTTTGGTTGATGTTATATTACAAGGCACGATCAGTCAGTCATCCAGACTGTTGCCCCTGCAACTACTAAAAAGGCTGCTGCCCCTCTTCAGGAACAACACGTTTGTCTGGCCTCTCAACAGATACCCTCCCACTGTAGCTGTACTTACTGTACGACTGTCTGTAGCGGTGAGGCACGCAAGAATCCCGACTGGTGGCAAGGTCCATGGTTCATGGGGGAAGGGTGGTCTTTACCTTCTATTTGTGCTTTAATTTTTTTTGTTTAGCTACTTCCTTTGCCCCTAGAATTGCATCATTATAATAATAAGGATGTTTTCTCTGACCTGCCTTCCTGCTCCACAAAAATAAAAAATAAAAATTTAAAAAAATCAGGCGGTAACGGTTCAGGAATGGGAAGGGGGAGGCATTGTGGTCAGGCTTCGGGTTACGACCCTCCCTCCACCGGCCGCAACCTGACTGCTATACTTCCTTTAAAAAAAAAGTGGTTAAGGCAACTGCTCATGAGAAGTGCTAAATCCAGCTTCGATCCCGTTCCGGAACAAATTGTCATCTTTGACCATTGCATTACCACAATGCCATGTGATGCTGGCCATCACTATTTCCCACTCATCCTTTCCTTTTCATTGCCTTTCCTATATTCCATGTTTACATGAACGTTTGTATTACACTAGTGGCCATTAAAATTGCTACACCAAGAAGAAATGCAGATGATAAATGGGTATTCATTGGAGAAATATATTATTCTAGAACTGACATGTGATTACATTTTCACTCAATTTGGGTGCATAGATCCTGAGAAATCAGTACCCAGAACAACCACCGCTGGCCGTAATAACGGCGTTGATACGCCTGGGCGTTGAGTCAAATGGAGCTTGGATGGCGTGTACAGCTACAGCTGCCCATGCAGCTTCAACACGATACCACAGTTCATCAAGAGTGGTGACTGGCGTATTGTGACAAGCCAGTTTCCCGGCCACTATTGACCAGATGTTTTCAATTGGTGAGAGATCTGGAGAATGTGCTGGCCAGAGCAGCAGTTGAACATTTTCTATATCCAGAAAGGCCCGTACAGGACCTGCAACATGCGGTCGTGCATTATCCTGCTGAAATGTAGGGTTTCGCAGGGATCGAATGAAGGGTAGAGCACCAGGTCGTAAAACATCTGAAATGTAACGTCCACTGTTCAAAGTGCCGTCAATGGGATCAACAGATGACCGAGACGTGTAACCAATGGCACGCCATACCATCACGCCGGGTTATACGGCAGTATGGCGATGACGAATACACGCTGCCAATGTGCGTTCACCGCGATATCGCCAAACACGGATGCGACCATCATGATGTTGTAAACAGAACCTGGATTCATCCGAGAAAATGACGTTTTGCCATTTGTGCATCCAGGTTCGTCATTGAGTACACCATCGCAGGCGCTCTACATCTACATCTACATGTACACGACTACTCTGCAATTCACATTTAAGTGCTTGGCAGAGGGTTCATAGAACCACAATCATACTATCTCTCTACTATTCCACTCCCTAACAGCGCGCGGGAAAAACGGACACCAAAACCTTTCTGTTCAAGCTCTGATTTTTCTTATTTTAATTTGATGATCATTCCTACCTATGTAGGTTGGGCTCAACAAAATATTTTCGCATTCGGAAGAGAAAATTGGTGACTGAAATTCCGAAAAAAGATCTCGCCGTGACGAAAAACGTCTTTGCTGTAATGACTTCCATACCAATTCGGGTATCATATCTGCCACACTATCTCCCCTATTACGTGATAATACAAAACGAGCTGCCCTTTTTTGCACCCTTTCGATGTCCTCTGTCAATCCCACCTGGTAAGGATCCCACACCGCGCAGCAATATTCTAACAGAGGACGAACGAGTGTAGTGTAAGCTGTCTCTTTAGTGTCTGCCAATGAAACGCAACCCTTGGCTCACCTTCCCCACAATATTATCTATGTGGTCTTTCCAACTGAAGTTGCTCGTAATTTTAACACCCAGGTCGATGCGGCGTCGAGGGTAAGCGCTGCCGTGGTCTCCGAGCTGATAGTCCATGCTGCTGTAAACGTCGTCGAACTGTTCGCGCAGATGGTTGTTGTCTTGCAAACGTCCCAATCTGTTGACTCAGGGATCGAGACGTGGCTGCACGATCTGTTGCAGTCATGCAGATAAGATGCCTGTCAACTCGACTGCTAGTGATACGAGGCCGTTGGGATCCAGCACGGAGTTCCGCATTACCCTCCTGAACCCACAGATTCCATATTCTGCTAACAGTCATTGGATCAAAGTCGGAAACGTGATGGTACGCATTTCCCCTGCTTACACGAGGCATCACAACAACGTTTCACCAGGCAACGCCGGTCAACTGCTGTTTGTGTATGAGAAATCGGTTGGAAACTTTCCTCATGTCAGCATGTTGTAGGTGTCTCCACTCGCGCCAATCTTGTGTGAATGCTCTGGAAAGCTAATCATTTGCATAGAACAGCATCTTCTTCCTGTCGGTTAAATTTCGCATCTGTAGAACGTCATCTTCGTCGTGTAGGAATTTTAATGGCCTGTAGTGTAAGTTAAAACCACAGCGTCTAGAAATATGGCATAAGTGGTGCTCGAGAGAGGAAATTAAAAGCCTGCCGATATGAAGAAGTTTAAAAGACATGAACATACACTCCTGGAAATTGAAATAAGAACACCGTGAATTCATTGTCCCAGGAAGGGGAAACTTTATTGACACATTCCTGGGGTCAGATACATCACATGATCACACTGACAGAACCACAGGCACATAGACACAGGCAACAGGGCATGCACAATGTCGGCACTAGTACAGTGTATATCCACCTTTCGCAGCAATGCAGGCTGCTATTCTCCCATGTAGTCCTGTGGAACGGCTTGCCATGCCATTTCCACCTGGCGCCTCAGTTCGACCAGCGTTCGTGCTGGACGTGCAGACCGCGTGAGACGACGCTTCATCCAGTCCCAAACATGCTCAATGGGGGACGGATCCGGAGATCTTGCTGGCCAGGGTAGTTGACTTACACCTTCTAGAGCACGTTGGGTGGCATGGGATACATGCGGACGTGCATTGTCCTGTTGGAACAGCAAGTTCCCTTGCCGGTCTAGGAATGGTAGAACGATGGGTTCGATGACGGTTTGGATGTACCGTGCACTCTTCAGTGTCCCCTCGACGATCACCAGAGGTGTACGGCCAGTGCAGGAGATCGCTCCCCACACAATGGTGCCGGGTGTTGGCCCTGTGTGCCTCGGTCGTATGCAGTCCTGATTGTGGCGCTACCTGCACGGCGCCAAACACGCATACGACCATCATTGGCACCAAGGCAGAAGCGACTCTCATCGCTGAAGACGACACATCTCCATTCGTCCCTCCATTCACGCCTGTCGCGACACCACTGGAGGCGGGCTGCACGATGTTGGGGCGTGAGCGGAAGACGGCCTAACGGTGTGCGGGACCGTAGCCCAGCTTCATGGAGACGGTTGAGAATGGTCCTCGCCGATACCCCAGGAGCAACAGTGTCCCTAATTTGCTGGGAAGTGGCGGTGCGGTCCCCTACGGCACTGCATAGGATCCTACGGTCTTGGCGTGCATCCGTGCATCGCTGCGGTCCGGTCCCAGGTCGACGGGCACGTGCACCTTCCGCCGACCACTGGCGACAACATCGATGTACTGTGGAGACCTCACGCCCCACGTGTTGAGCAATTCGGCGGTACGCCCACCCGGCCTCCCGCATGCCCACTATACGCCCTCGCTCAAAGTCCGTCAACTGCACATACGGTTCACGTCCACGCTGTCGCGGCATGCTACCAGTGTTACAGACTGCGATGGAGCTCCGTATGGCACGGCAAACTGACTGACACTGACGGCGGCGGTGCACAAATGCTGCGCAGCTAGCGCCATTCGACGGCCAACACCGCGGTTCCTGGTGTGTCCTCTGTGCCGTGCGTGTGATCATTGTTTATACAGCCCTCTCGCAGTGTCCGGAGCAAGTATGGTGGGTCTGACACACCGGTGTCAATGTGTTCTTTTTTCCATTTCCAGGAGTGTTGATACACTCTTCCAGCGATCTGCTTTCGCCCAGAACTGATATGCACTAAAATTACAAGCGAAAGTGAAACTGGATTAAAGTCAGACGATTTAAAAGTTCAAAAGTGCAGACCAATACAGTTGCAAAAACAAGAGGGGAGGGGGGGGGGGGGGCGTATATTCTGACAGTTCACAAGTTCTCAGAGGACATGGTACCATCTGTGAAAGTGAAACTGGTGTAAATTCTGATGATGCATAATTTGGAAATAACCCACCATCAGTTCACAACCAACAGATTGTTCTTCTTGACTTCAAGATAATCAGCAAAATACACCTTTTAGCACTGACAGACTATTCCGAGGTAAACTGAATGAAGAGACTAAACTAAAAATTTTGTATACCAGTCTATATAAGCCTCATGGTTCTATCCCTAGAGACACTAAGATCGAACGATAGATTAGCTGAGGTTATTATTATAATTATACTAAAACAGGTCAGAAAAATGTACGATTTCGATCCTCCTCCTTCTTTAAACGCAGTATTTTGTCTAGTGTGCTGGTTACTCAGAGACGGGGACAGTGAGAAGCGTGATGGATAAATTAACTATCGGCAAGGTCTAAGCAAGAAAATAAAAGTACATTAAACTTACGCTACAAATGGTTCAAATGGCTCTGAGCACTATGGGACTCAACATCTGTGGTCATCAGTCCCCTAGAACTTAGAACTACTTAAACCTAACTAACCTAAGGACATCACTCACATCCATGCCCGAGGCAGGATTCGAACCTGCGACCATAGCGTTCACGCGGTTCCAAACTGCTGGGCCTAGAACCGCACGGTCACAACGGCCGGCCTTACGCTACACATTTAAATGCATGTATACCTTGCAGCATGTGGAAACGTGGCAAAACCATTAGTACTCGTTATGATGAAGAGCATAATCAAACGGTAACTGTAATTTCTAAAATACTGAGTGCAACAAGGGCGTTAGTTGTATGTCAGAGTACTTTCTGCAGCCATCGTGAATCAGAAACAGGGGAATAGAATGGCAATTTCTTACATATAACAGATAAGATCCTCTTATGCGGCCACATATTTTAAATGAAAAGAAGTAAAACCAAATATTTGAGCTCACAAACTCAGAACGAGATTATACAACCGTTAAATGGTTGTATTTTAGAGCGGATCATCAGTGAAATTGATCAGCAGCCATTATTTACGCTTGTTGTAGTCACAGCTACCGATGTATCAAGAAAGGATCAACTTAGTGCTGGAAGATATTTGCCCATAGATTTAAGAAAAGTAAGTTTTAAATAAAGGAATCGTTTTTAGGATTCCATGAGGCAAGTTGCCATGTTGCAGACAGTTTCGAAAAAGAAATAGTAATTGATCTAGAGGAGATGAACATAGACCTGGATAGGTGCAAAGGTCAAGGATACGATGGTGCTGCGTCTGTGAGTGGCAAATATTCACGTTTGCAGTCAAGAATCCAATTATGGAGCCCAAATGCTGAGAGTATATATTGTTCAACACACTACTTAAATCTGGTACTAAATGGTTCCCTCATGAATATTGTGGAACTTAAACAGTTTTATGGGAAAATACAACGAATTTTTACTTCTGTTTTTGTGTGGTTCTGTGGCAACAAATAAATGAAACGGTTAAAAGTGACAGAGTTGTTACAACGACCTCAAAGTATCTGTGCCCAGATAGGTGGGGTTCCAGATATGGTTCACTGTGGTTAAGGAAAAAGAATTTCATGTAATTTTTGCAGAAGTATCCAGTATCATTTTAAAGAGTAAGAAGAAAGCAGAGAGTGAAAAAGCTTCTGATTTTATGAAATATACGGAAACTTTCGATTTTATCCCGCCTCTCGTGTTTCAATGTAATATTCTAGAAAATATTAACCTAGTTTCGAAACTTCGAAACTACTGAAGTATCCTAATGCTGATATAGAGAACGCCTTTCAACTTCTTCAAACACCAGGAAACAAACTAATCACCTTAAGAACAAATTCTGAAGTTGTAGTACAAGAAGCGAAAGTAGTAGCAAAATTTTGTAGCATTAATCCAAAGTCGAGCTGAAAATGTACCCCTAAAGCGAAGAAATTTTCACCCGGCGTGATGGTATAGCGTGCCATTGGTTACACGTCTCGGTCACCTCTTGTTCGCATTGACGGGACTTTCAACAGTGGACGTTACATTTCAGATGTGTTACGACCCGGTGCTCTACCCTTCATTCGATTCCTGCGAAACCCTACATTTCAGCAGGATAAAGCACGACCGCATGTTGCAGGTCCTGTACGGTCCTTTCTGGATACAGAAAATGTTCGACTGTTGCCCTGGCCAGCACATTCTCCAGATCTCTCACCAATTGAAAACGTCTGGTCAATGGTGGCCGAGCAACTGGCTATTCACAATTCGCCACTCACTACTCTTGCTGAACTGTGTTGAAGCTTCATGGGCAGCTGTAGCTGTACACGCCATGCAAGCTCCATTTGACTCAATGCCCAGGCGTATCAAGGCCGTTATTGCGGCCAGAGGTGGTTGTTCTGGGTACTGATTTCTCAGGATCTATGCACCCAAACTGGGTGAAAATGTAATCACATGTCAGTTCTAGTATAATATATTTCTCCAATGAGTACCCATTTATCATCTGCATTTCTTCTTGGTGTAGCTATTTTAATGGCCAGTAGTGTATTAGCTTAAGAACACTTAGGTCGAAATAATTTGGAATTAAATGAGACATTGTCAGTTAAAAATATCGCAAAATTTTTACAAGGAGTCCATCAATAAATGAATATATTTCACTTTTAATCGGAATTTTAGTGCGTGAATGACTAATGTTTTCATATTTGTTCCTTTAAGATTTGCTAATGAATAAGGCCCCCAAAATGTATTTGCAGGGGGACCCCCAAAGAGTGAGTTACGCTGCTGAATTCAGGTGGCCCACAATAATGTTCGCGTCATTCACAGTAGTACTACTCAGGCCCCAGCAGAATGTCCGCATAGCATAATCCTTCCCCACCGGCGTATATCCGTTTCGAGCAGCCGTTCTCCAGGATGAGGCATATCCGGACACGCCCTTCTAACAGGTGTGACAAGGCGACAAGATTCCATTGTCCAATACTGACCATGCCGTGCCGACTAATGATACTGTGCTGCTGGTCCCAGCAGAGGTTCGAGTCCTCCCTCGGGCACAGGTGTGTGTGTTCGTCCTTAGGATAATTTAGGTTAAATAGTGTGTAAGCTTAGGGACTGATGACCATAGCAGTTAAGTCCTATAAGATTTGAACATTTTTTTACGGACGATATCGTTGGGTGTACATGAAGACAGTCAGGGTCGTCTGCTGCGGAGCACTCGGTCAGCAACACGCGCTCAAACATATGCCTGCACCAGCATTCTACTCTTTCGTCAGATTTGTCACAGATCGCCGCCTATCCTTCTTCACATAGCAGGAAAATTTCCGACCTCCAGGTTTGGTGTTGAGGCTTGGACGTCGAATACCTTGTTCAGGCCCCAACAATCTGCCCCTTTATCAGTGGATTTCCAAAATTTTGGTGTGTATGGTCGCCAGCATGATTCACTATTTGTCTGTGCTATTTTCTGTACCGCGTCACATGCCTACATTCAGTGGCTGCAACGTTTTGGTTCATCAGTGTATGCCAAATGAATGAAATGTACTCGACTGATATAAATCGAACGGTTGAGAAGGAAGCACTGAAGATGCAATGGTACGAAACATTATCGGGGCAAGTCGTTTAGATATGCCGAACGAACAAATTGATGAATGCGTTGTGAAAATTTTAAGGTTGTGCCGGACAGGCAGTGAGGCGTGCTCAGACAGCCTAAAGCCGTCGGCACACAGACCGTGCATCCGAACATTGAGCGTTGAGCGTGCCGAGTTTCTGACGTCATAGCGTGGAATAGCACGCTCGGGAGTCTTCCCGATCGTGCAGAGCAATATCTGGCATGTCAGATATTCTGAGCGTGCGTCTGAGCGTTGACCAATCAGAGGGCACGACGCCACCTACGTCGCAAGCACGCCGTCTCCCTTCAGTACAGAGTTGTGAGGTGCCATATTGGCGTTCATTTCAAGCGTATATGTATATATGCCGTTTCTGAGCACCAGCAAATTGAGAATCACTGGAAAACCCGTTGTTAACTGTGTGATTCGCTCCAATAAAATAATGAGAAACATCATATTCGTGGCAAAAGAATTATTGTAAGTTGCGTATTATGAGAATAGGCTATTTGAAGGCAGCGACACACTGAAGATGCACCCAAAACGTATTGTTCTTGGCAAAATTTGTTATAATTACACTTCAATTAGTAACATATCTACGATTAAGGTTTTCAGCAAGGGTAACACAATATGGTTAGATGCAAAGGGTCTGCCCTGGCAGAGTTGGGCCTTGGCACTACCAAATTTTTTTCCCTTAACATTCGCGTTTTTATTACGTTCTGATACTTTATTATTAGATTAATATAAATATATATTATAATATTTGATGTTACGTAAATATAACTTCACTTTTCTTAGGGGTGACTTTGTTTCATTGGCTTAATCTACAGGATAGCTTGCACTACTTCTATAAAGATATTTTGCTCCTTTTTCTTTTACGCTTCGTAATTCACATGTTGCAAAGATTCTGCTACTGGGTAAGAACAGTGATCAAGTAAGACTGACCTTGGGGTTTTACTGAAATGTGGGAATGATGAAATAATGTTTATCTTATGCGGAGAAGTATTCCAAATTTGTAATGCACTGTTTGTAATGGAACTTTTATAAGCTTGTGTCCTTATTGACTGGACATGGTACTTTCCTTTTCGTGGACGATGGAGTAAATAAAACACTGTGATTTACGAACTAGAACCATCCTTTAACTGCCGCTGGAGTGCGTTGCGATCGCGTATACCGTATGCACAAGTCGCGTCGTTCCTGAGCGTTCAGCAGCACGTTGAACTTATCACACTCAACGTTAACATTTGGCAGCACGGCCCGTGTGCCGACAGCTTAACGTTTAACGCAACTCCTCGTGATAAACGAAGGATCTAGGTTCGAGAAGCAGTCTGGCACAAGTGTACAGCTCCCACAAGATAACTGCTAGTGCACGCCCGATCTACACACTGTTCACTCGGCTACAATGTGCGAGAGTGGGAAGAAAGTTCACACAGCTTGCTGAAGAGGAACGACTGCACATCGCCTAAGGATGGAGCTGCTTGCGCAGCAAAGCGCAAAATTAGAGATTTGAGTGCGCACGGAGGCTTTCCGGCAGTCATTCTTCCCGCTAACCATATGCGACAGGAACAGGAAATGGAGGTAATCACAGTGGCACGTTAAGTGTCCTCCGCTACACACCGATGGGTGGTTTGCGGAGTATAAATGTAGATGAATTATTTGTAGAAGCGAAGGACGCAGAGTTGTAGTACGCGCAGGCACTATGCTCTTCTGTAGGCCTCGTAATGCGTTGTGACGTAGCTGACCGTCAGGCTTCCATAGCCACGCGCCTGTTAGGTCGTACTCAGCGAGTGCTCGCCCACTCGGAACTGAGTGGGACCGAACCGCGTGGGCAGCGAGTCACGGACAACACTTGCCGTCGAGTCGGCTCGCCACGCGGATGTAGTTGTCACTGTAGGTTCACTACCTTCGCGATTGCTAAATAGGTGTGGTAATTGGATATAGATCCTAAATTCGTCCCCCTATCTGTCTTCTTTGTCCTCTCCTCTCTCTTTATCCATCCCCCCCCCCCCACACACACACACTGCCACCTCCTCCTGCCCTCCCTCTCTCTCCATCTTCTTATCTGCTTCTCTCCCTCCTTCCCCCTCTCTATGCCCATTTCATCTGCCTCTCTCTCTCCGTCTCCTCTTCTCACCCCTCTCTGCCCTTGAGCCTTTTTTATTGTTCTTGCAAACGAAACCTTGATTGAATGAAGTCCGAAAACAAAGGAAGTAGGTTACAGTACACTCGTTCGCCCACTGCTTGAATATTGCTCACCGGTGTGGCATCCGTACCAGATAGGGTTGATAGAAGAGATAGAGAAGATCCAACGGAGAGCAGCGCGCTTCGTTACAGGATCATTTAGTAATAACGAAAGCGTTATGGAGATGATAGATAAACCCCAGTGAAAGACTCTGTTAGAGAGACGCTTAATAGCTCGATACGGGCATTTGTTGAAGTTTCGAGAACACAGAGGCATACCGACAATCTTTCTTTCCACGAACAATACGAGACTGGAATAGAAGGGAGAACCGATAGAGGTACTCAAAGTACCCTCCGCCACACACCGTCAGGTGGCTTGCGGAGTATGGATGTAGATGTTGCAGAGAATTGAAGTCGCTTAAATTGAAAGAGTAAATCGGTTGGGACCATTTGTATACAATGCTATGATGCTTTCAAATAACTTCCGGGAAATCAGCCAGGTAACACTTTCAGCGGCCGACGGTCGCTGGAAGTGTTACCTGGCTGAATTCCCGGAAGTTATTTGAAAGTTGTATACGCCAGGAGAAACTCAGGTCTCACAATGTTATGATTCGTTTTCACTAATGAACTAGTTTCTAAACAGGTGTTAAACGACCTGATTATTGCGCATGTAAAATGTAAGAATTTAAATGTATTTCCAATCAGAATGAACACTTATCTTTTGTTATAAGATTTCTTCTTTCTTGTGAATGTGGGTCAGAGTGTAGATACATGTATATACATTGATAGAACCAGTCTAACACTTGGGATGATATCGATTATCGTTGATAATACAACTCAAAGCACAGTTCAGTAGAAGCTCTTTCTCAAAGCGCTGCTCAAAGACAAAGTTCACAAACATAAGCAAGGACTTGCAGATTAACTTCGAGAATCCAATTCTGTCGTTGCTGAAAACGGTACTCTTCTCGCTGCTCGCTGTGGACTAGGTGATGACTGGTATGTAGTCTGGCATAGAACTTACCTCCTGTCCGTGTGTCGTCTCTTTCGAGACAGACTGCCGACGGTGGTGTGGCTGAACTTCTGTGGGCATGTGTTGCTACTTCCGTCTCATTGGTGTTGCCGCCGATGCTCCAATAGCGAGGAGCATCTTTGTACTATCGATAGTAGACGGCAGCGCTACGCTGATCGACTACACCACATATCGAGACGTCTCCAGCTGCTGGACGTGTTAGAAGAGTAGCTTTAATGACAGTATTTCACATAATTTTAATCCGTGCATGGGTAGGATTACAAAGTCTCGGACGACTCATATTCCGTAGTACTATGCTTATCAGGAGCTGATAAACCATAAATGCAACTTTCCTGTTTTCTGTAAAACTGACACCGACAAAGAACACAAAACAAATTGTCATGTATACAATTTTTATTTAAAATTGTGTGTAATGAGAAAGATGACTGCGAGAAAGAAAATTAAGACACACGTGTTCACAGCACAGAATTTTCTTTCTCGCACTCGGTTTTAAAAGAAAATCTATATCGTTGTGGTAGGGTGGACAGAGGACGAACACAATTTGTTAGTGTGAGTTGCATATGTGCATACACGGAGGGCCAAGCTTTTTGTTATATTAAATTTTTTATGACGCCCTGGGCCTGATTTATGACCGCCAAGAATAATCAGTCTTTCTGAGAACCCCCCCTCCCCCAACCCTCGTCTGTGGTGCCGGCCGATTTGGCAGAGCGATTCTAGGCGCTACAGTCTGGAACCGCGCGACCGCTACGGTCGCAGGTTCGAATCCTGCCTCGGGCATGGGTGTGTGTGATGTCCTTAGGTTAGTTAGGTTTAAGTAGTTCTAAGTTCTAGGGGATTGATGACCTCAGAAGTTAAGTCCCATAGTGCTCAGAGCCATTTGACCATTTCTTTTTTTGGTCTGAGGTGTAAAGCCCCTGTTACACGATGTGCATAAACTGTTCACCTGTGCACCTGCACCCCAATTGTGCATATCTGTAACTGCACACTGGTTCACACCATCCACGCGGGATATACCTGTGCACGTGCGCATTCACAGTAGACTGTAATAACGAGAGAAATGCAAATAGGACTGTCTGATCTCTTGTAAGGTCGTTCGTTCTACCGCACGAAACTCAAAGGGGAGCATGTCATTTATTGTACCGTCATTCATTCAAATTATTCCCGTGTGCTCAAGGTCCCTATTTAATAAGACATTGTTTTCAGCATTATTTACTAAGTAACTGTTATTACCTTACATACGTTACTACTGTTCTGAATCATAGATTCAACAGTTAGCTTTATATTACGACACTTGGCTACACAAGTACATGTACACTCCTGGAAATGGAAAAAAGAACACATTGACACCGGTGTGTCAGACCCACCATACTTGCTCCCGACACTGCGAGAGGGCTGTACAAGCAATGATCACACGCACGGCACAGAGGACACACCAGGTTGGCCGACGAATGGCGCTAGCTGCTCAGCATTTGTGCACCGCCGTCAGTGTCAGCCAGTTTGCCGTGGCATACGGAGCTCCATCGCAGTCTTTAACACTGGTAGCATTCCGCAACAGCGTGGACGTGAACCGTATGTGCAGTTGACGAACTTTGAGCGAGGGCGTTTAGTGGGCATGCGGGAGGCCGGGTGGGCGTACCGCCGAATTGCTCAACACGTGGGGCATGAGGTCTCCACAGTACATCGATGTTGTCGCCAGTGGTCGGCGGAAGGTGCACGTGCCCGTCGACCTGGGACCGGCCCGCAGCGACGCACGGATGCACGCCAAGACCATAGGATCCTACGCAGTGCCGTAGGGGACCGCACCGCCACTTCCCAGCAAATTAGGGACACTGTTGCTCCTGGGGTATCGGCGAGGACCATTCGCAACCGTCTCCATGAAGCTGGGCTACGGTCCCGCACACCGTTAGGCCGTCTTCCGCTCACGCCCCAACATCGTGCAGCCCGCCTCCAGTGGTGTCGCGACAGGCGTGAATGGAGGGACGAATGGAGACGTGTCGTCTTCAGCGAGGAGAGTCGCTTCTGCCTTGGTGCCAATGATGGTCGTATGCGTGTTTGGCGCCGTGCAGGTGAGCGCCACAATCAGGACTGCATACGACCGAGGCACACAGGGCCAACACCCGGCATCATGGTGTGGGGAGCGATCTCCTACACTGGCCGTACACCTCTGGTGATCGTCGAGGGGACACTGAATAGTGCACGGTACATCCAAACCGTCATGGAACCCATCGTTCTACCATCCCTATACCGGCAAGGGAACTTGCTGTTCCAACAGGACAATGCACGTCCGCATGTATCCCGTGCCACCCAACGTGCTCTAGAAGGTGTAAGTCAACTACCCTGGCCAGCAAGATCTCCGGATCCGTCCCCCATTGAGCATGTTTGGGACTGGATGAAGCGTCGTCTCACGCGGTCTGCACGTCCAGCACGAACGCTGGTCCAACTGAGGCGCCAGGTGGAAATGGCATGGCAAGCCGTTCCACAGGACTACATCCAGCATCTCTACGATCGTCTCCATGGGAGAATAGCAGCCTGCATTGGTGCGAAAGGTGGATATACACTGTACTAGTGCCGACATTGTGCATGCCCTGTTGTCTGTGTCTATGTGCCTGTGGTTCTGTCAGTGTGATCATGTGATGTATCTGACCCCAGGTATGTGTCAATAAAGTTTCCCCTTCCTGGGACAATGAATTCACGGTGTTCTTATTTCAATTTCCAGGAGTGTATATCTAAATTTACATTTATACAGCATATCGCTCATGGAAGATCCACTTTTTTTGCGAGCTATTGCCCCGGCAGTGGCAGTAAATCTTCGGATTAGGACAGAACGACGATGAAAACGAAAAACCAGACGTTACTGGGTCCGACCCTGGCTGGAAAGAAGTGTTGAAGACAGGGGAATATATTCACTGCTAATGAAAGAACTGAGGCCCGAAGATAGCAAGAATTTCGGAAGTTCTTGAGGATGGACGTGGCTTGTTTCGAGAATCTGCTGTCTGTGATGTAAGATGGAATTAGCAAGTGTGACACAGTCATGAGTGAGGGTATCTCACCTTCTCGAAAGTAAGAATTAAGTCATATGTTTACACGTTTTGTGATCATACCAACCAAGATCAGTGATAAAATACCGGTACATGACCTGTTATGTTGCAGGCTGTTTGTAACATTACCTTTCCTGGCAACTGGAGAATCCTTTAACAGCCTGGCCTTTAGCAACAGAATAGCATATCCCACCATTTCAAAAGTTGTTTTGGATGTATGGACTGCAATTTACAATGTTTTAAAGGACCAGTGCTTAAAGGTGCACTTGTGTTATTTTTCCGAGTTTGTAATATACAGAGTGTATCAAACAGAATCATCTGATTTTAAAAAATCATAACTATTATGTTATTTGAGATATGTCCGTGAACAACATACTGTTGGAAACAGCAAACTCTAGAGTTTTACATGGTTCCCACTAGGTAACAGTTGTGTGCGTCCACTTTGGTTCTAATAAAAATGGTGTCAGGACAACAGAAAGCGTTTTCTGTTCTACATTTTGCGCACTGTGGGTAAGTAATAACTGTTCAGCGTAACTTTTGTACTAGATATGGTCTGGATCCTCCTACAACACAGTCCATTAGATGATGGCGAGAAAAATTCCGAGAAACAGGTTGTTTGTGTAAAGGCAAATTGCTTTGCCATCCCCAAGTGTCTGACACAGAGGTCGAATTCATCCGCCCTTGCGTCACAAGCAGTCCGCAGACATCCTTTTGCTGTGCAAAAAAATGGTTCAAATGGCTCTGAGCACTATGGGACTTAACTTCTCAGGTCATCAGTCCCCTAGAACTTAGAACTACTTAAACCTAACTAACCTAAGGACATCACACACATCCATGCCCGAGTCAGGATTCGAACCTGCGACCGTAGCTTTTGCTGTGCAGCTCGACAGCTTAATGTGCCTCCGATGTCCATCTGGCGCGTGTTGCGTCGACGTTTACATATGAAACCATACAAAATTCAGCTACTGAAAGCTCTTCGTGAAGGTGACAAACAACAACGTGCGTAGTTCTGACAAGATGAAGGGTGACAGTTTTCTTCCATGCTTAGTGTTTAGTGACGAGGCAACATTCCATTTAAATAGAAAGGGGAACCGTCATAATGTGAGAATATGGGCTACGGAACAAATACATGATGTTGTATAACTTGAGAGAGACCCTCCAAAATTTTATGTATTTCGTGCAGTTTCATGGGAAAAGGTGTATGCTCCATTTTTCTTTGCCAAGAACACTGCTACAAAAAAAGGTTCAAATGGCTCTAAGCACTATGGGACTTAGCATCTGAGGTCATCAGTCCCCTAGACTTAGAACTACTTAAACCTAACTAACCTAAGGACATCACACACATCCATGCTCGAGGCAGTATTCGAACCTGCGACCGTGGCAGCAGCACAGTTCCGGACTGAAGCGCCTAGAACTCCTCGGCCACAGTGGCCGGAAACACTGTTACAGGAAGCACATATCTCGATATGCTTGAGAACTTTCTTTCCCCACATTTGGAGACAGATTCGAACAATTTCATTTACCGACGGGGTGGGGCGCCACCACATTGGCATCTAGAAGTGCGGAAATTTTTAAATCAAAATATTACTAAATGATGGATCGGTCGCACTGGACCAAATGATTCAGTCTTACATTACTGGCCTCCAAGGTCACTGGACTTGACTGTGTGCGATTATTTCTTGTTGGGGCTTATGAAAGACTGTTTATATTCCTCCGTTACCAACAACAATGAATGAACTGAGTCATCGCATAACAGCAGCTGTAGAAGCTGTAACGTAAGACATGTGGGAACAGTTTGAATACCGCATTGACGTATGCCATGCATCTCAAGGAGGCACATTGAACACCTATGAAAAGACATGATAAAAAACTGAGTTTCCCGTTCATCAAAAAACAAAATTCATTGTATATGTTTATTAGTTTCAAAAATATAGATGTGCCAAATCGGATGATACACCTTGTATATAGGTACCATTCAGATACTAATTCACGTTACAGGCACTAGCAACACGAGAGGAATGGAAGAAAATTTCAAAAGAATTTGATGAACCGTGGCAATTCCCAAACTGCACTGGTGAACCACAAGATGCAGTTACATATTATGGAGAAAATCTGACAATAATGAAATATATTTAAAATACTTTAAATGAAAGACATCAGACTAAGCTTTAGGCAGTTTTTTATCTCGCACACTGCAAGTCAGTGCACTGCTACATAAATCTACTCACTTTTATTTTCAGGTGCAATGGATGAGAAACACCCAGCCTTTGTCCCATCGCAAATTGCTGGATCAGCATATTTCAGTCATAAAAAATTCAACAGCGTTGTTTTACTAGCTATTGTGGATGCTAGGTGCCAATTGTCTTTAATCCACATTGGGTGCAGTGGGAGAGTGTGTGATGGTGGGGGCTGTGCAAATAACCGGATCAGCAGTACACTTGACGAAAAGGGATTGAAGGTACCACAGTAAAAATCGGTTCCCGGCACAACCATTAAAGTGCCATATGTGATACTTGCTGATGATGCCGTTCACCTGGAGCTGCATATCATGAAGCCCTGTAGAGATTGCCAGCACCAGAAACCGAAACAAATTTTTAACTACAGACTGTCAAGGGAGAGGCGAGTAATGGAAAACACTTTCGAAATTCTGGCCAACTGACGTACATAATTTTCCATCACGACTATAATTGCCCCAGAATACAAATGAATAAAACACTTACGTTGACAGTTTGCAACGAAGCTTATTTCAATGGAATAAGGAGTAGTTGAATATCAACCCTTCCTCACATGTCACGAAACAGTAAGAGACCAAATACTTGGTGCCTTGAATCGACTGTCTATTGCACTCTTACGTGTGTTGGTGGGGATGGAAGCAAGAAGAAACGCAGTACTCAATTCATTTGAGGATTTAGATGGGAAGAAACTGACAAATATTTTCGTTAAGACAGAAACTGAATTGTAACTCTGGGCAATGTGCAATTCAGCATCTTCATAAATTTTTTACCTCGAGATATATACATATAATGCCAAATTCAAGTCACTGATGGTTCCTTCGAATCGTTCCAGCGACGTTTTCTTCTGTGTTGTTACTTGGTGTTCGGGAAGCAGAACACTATACCTGCTGCCACAGTATTGGATCAAGATGGCTAGAAGACTTACTAATTTCATTCGAAATCGAATGTCGCAGGTGAAACAAGCACATGATTACCTGAAATTTAAATAATACTTCACACAGATGTGTAAATAACAGCCAGAAGAAACACTAAGTTATGCACTGCCATAGCTCATTCGAATAGCAGCACAACACAGTTTTCCATTCGCAGTTATTTCACTATAAGTAGTAGCTGAACGAAGGATAAAATCATGGTCATAGTCACAAATTCCCAGGTATCTGTACCAGTGGCGTAATCCATACTACATACTCAATTGTTGAGTAACACATTGTGACGGGAATTTATCTGCTATTACGGTGTACCATCAACAGAAATTGTTGCAGAGTTCTGACTGCGTCATCGGTTGTCGTTTATTCTCACTGGGCTTTCCCTATTTCCCTGAACACAAGATCCTGAGCTAAATGTGTATATTCTACGTGGCGAAACATCCAGCATTCCATTCTTCCAGAATCACTGGTCATGTGCATCGGCACAAATTAGGGATACGAAATCTCCTTCTGCTAAAGGACTAACAGTAGTAATGTAAACAATAACAAACAAATAATGAATGAAGTTTATTGCATTTGAGATGAAGGCTGACGAGTAAAAATAAAAATAGACTGATCGTTCAGTTGGCTCAGAGCAAAAGTGTCCTCATTTTGTTACTGTATTTCGTTCTCGATATTTGCAAACAAAAAAGAAAAACTGACACGATACATATAGATAGTCTAACGAGATCTGAACTAGACACTAATCTTCTGTTAGATAACAGGACGAGCATCGTGCCACGGAGCTAGCCTGACGCTGATACTTTCCCATTCTTTCACTGCTGTGGTGGTAGTTAATGCAGACAATTCATAACACGAAATAAAGATTCAGTCGCAATATAAGCGTGCAGTCACCTTCCTAAAGAGATTTAAAGCAATTCTCATTTGTTCTCCAGCCGCAGCTGACATTTTTGAAGATTGAGCATTTGAGATTGAAGAATATATGACACATGTTTTAAATATCAGTACAGTTGCTGTTCTCTCAGGATGATTATATCGGTAATAGAGACTAATCAGATTGCTTCATCAATATGGAAAGAATATTACGAGAATCACTCAGGAAAAATCTCAGAAGTGAGTGAAAGATGATCGTCAGCAGCAATGCCACGCCGCTACTGCAGCAGCCATGTGTAGAACATCACGGACAGCTAGTATAGTAGCACATCCTGACTGCTATTCACAGCCCCCAGGAGAGCTGCACTACCAGATGCTGGTCTAAAGCTCACTGCTGCAGATGGTGGGAACAGCTCAGATCCCAAGATCAAACTGGACAGTCATGCTTCCAAGACTGAAAACCAGGAAAGCTAGAGGACCTTACGTATGATTGTTCTGACGTGTTTGCTGGTCTAAAGGACGGCTCGAAACCGACAGCAGATTACACCATTGAAAAATACTGATGAATTACACACATCTACATCTACATCTATGCTCCGCAAGCCACCTGACGGTGTGTGGCGGAGGGTACCTTGAGTACCTCTATCGGTTCTGCTGTTCGGCTTGTTATTTTAACAACGATAAAATGGTGTGCGAAACTACCTTGTACAGACTGCCAAGAAACCGTAAGATAACTCTCAGTGTTGTACTCAAATGGACTGTATTACGTCCGGTCGTATATCATATATAACTAGAACTTCAGGAATATCAATAAAATGTGGAAATATTGCGGGTAAAAGACAAATGCAGTGGTATGACAGATTAATAAATCAAATTGCGGATTCACAAGAAAAAAATTAATGTATCACTCCTGAAGCAGAGGAAGAAGCAGACGTCGGTAAATGTGCAATTGCGCACTCTCATAGTAGTAGTAGTAGTAGCTTTATTCATCCGTAGATCTCTTTTTACAAGGATATAGGACATGTCAAAGTATTTACAAGTTTAGACCAATTTAAAATAAGCTAATTCGCATACACATATACACTCCTGGAAATGGAAAAAGTACACATTGACACCGGTGTGTCAGACCCACCATACTTGCTCCGGACACTGCGAGAGGGCTGTATAAGCAATGATCACACGCACGGCACAGCGGACACACCAGGAACCGCGGTGTTGGCCGTCGAATGGCGCTAGCTGCGCAGCATTTGTGCACCGCCGCCGTCAGTGTCAGCCAGTTTGCCGTGGCATACGGAGCTCCATCGCAGTCTTTAACACTGGTAGCATGCCGCGACAGCGTGGACGTGAACTGTATGTGCAGTTGACGGACTTTGAGCGAGGGCGTATAGTGGGCATGCGGGAGGCCGGGTGGGCGTACCGCCGAATTGCTCAACACGTGGGGCGTGAGGTCTCCACAGTACATCGATGTTGTCGCCAGTGGTCGGCGGAAGGTGCACGTGCCCGTCGACCTGGGACCGGACCGCAGCGACGCACGGATGCACGCCAAGACCATAGGATCCTACGCAGTGCCGTAGGGGACCGCACCGTCACTTCCCAGCAAATTAGGGACACTGTTGCTCCTGGGGTATCGGCGAGGACCATTCGCAACCGTCTCCATGAAGCTGGGCTACGGTCCCGCACACCGTTAGGCCGTCTTCCGCTCAAGCCCCAACATCGTGCAGCCCGCCTCCACTGGTGTCGCGACAGGCGCGAATGGAGGGACGAATGGAGACGTGTCGTCTTCAGCGATGAGAGTCGCTTCTGCCTTGGTGCCAATGATGGTCGTATGCGTGTATGGCGCCGTGCAGGTAGCGCCACAATCAGGACTGCATACGACCGAGGCACACAGGGCCAACACCCGGCATCATGGTGTGGGGAGCGATCTCCTGCACTGGCCGTACACCTCTGGTGATCGTCGAGGGGACACTGAATAGTGCACGGTACATCCAAACCGTCATCGAACCCATCGTTCTACCGTCCCTAGACCGGCAAGGGAACTTGCTGTTCCAACAGGACAATGCACGTCCGCATGTATCCCGTGCCACCCAATGTGCTCTAGAAGGTGTAAGTCAACTACCCTGGCCAGCAAGATCTCCGGATCTGTCCCCCATTGAGCATGTTTGGGACTGGATGAAGCGTCGTCTCACGCGGTCTGCACGTCCAGCACGAACGCTGGTCCAACTGAGGCGCCAGGTGGAAATGGCATGGCAAGCCGTTCCACAGGACTACATCCAGCATCTCTACGATCGTCTCCATGGGAGAATAGCAGCCTGCATTGGTGCGAAAGGTGGATATACACTGTACTAGTGCCGACATTGTGCATGCTCTGTTGCCTGTGTCTATGTGCCTGTGGTTCTGTCAGTGTGATCATGTGAAGTATCTGACCCCAGGAATGTGTCAATAAAGTTTCCCCTTCTTGGGACAATGAATTCACGGTGTTCTTATTTCAGTTTCCAGGAGTGTATTTACAGACTTCTAATTAGAGACAATCATTAGATTTTACTCCTGGTGTACAATACTATTTTTTTACAAATAACTTATTAAATAATATAATGCCAAACTGTTCACTCATATCTCACTATCAGTCACTGCACTCACTGTACACACAATGTTTCATAACACTTCACTCACTACACACACACGCATTGGTGATCTCTGGGCCATTTTCTGTATCACAACTTCCCATTTGCTATCCTGAAAAACTGAGTCTGCATCCCTCCATAATGAGTAAAATGTTGAGGTCAGAAAGAGGAAGAGGTGTTAGTATTGTGCTATGCATAGTTTGAGGGGAGAGTGTTTCTAGAAACGGAAAAAAACATAAAGTAAAGGTGTTATGTGGAATGTTGGATGTTTTATAATCATTATTATTGTTGTTTATTTGTATAACTACGTTTATCAAACCCCTACTCTGTTTTATCTACGTAATCCTTCAATGTAAAAAATGTATTGCATAAGAGGTACTTTTTAGATGCCTTTTTAAATAAGCGTATTTTTGCAATTTCTTTACTCTCTTTTGGTAATTTATTGTACAGTTTTATTCCTTGGTAGAAAATGCTGTTTTGAGTTTTTTTTAAATGTAAGTCGAATCTATCTTTTGTTGCATGGCCATGGACAGAGCTGTTTGCGCAGTAATTACCAATGTTATTTTTGATGTGTACATCTGACTGGTAAATGTATTCACATGGAGCAGATCTTTACAATGAGCTCGACTAGTATTTTTGGTTATTATTCTTATGGCTCTTTTCTGGTGTTTGAAAATTATGTTCATATTTTGTGCGATTGTTCCCCAAAAAAGAATTCCAAAGCTAAGAATTGAGTGTACATATGAATAATATGTAACTAAAAGACACTGCAAGTTACACACTGATGATACGATTCTAAGGGCACAACATGCTGATGACATTCTGCTTTTAAGTACCTTTGTGTGTTTACATCACTTCAACAGAGTCATAATTCTTACTAACAAGCCTCTTTACTGCTTGTGTAATTTTTCCCGTTTCGTTTGATACTGAGGTGAACGACGTATAGATTCTGAAGCTATGGCATCATAAACATTGAGATGCTTGAAAAACTGCTGCGTCAGACATGACGTTCTGTTTTATTACTTCTTCGCTACTAAAGCTATTCGAAATTACTTTTTAGAATCGTATTAAAAAGTATATAAAATTACAGGTGTGGTCCAGTGCAACGTTTTGTCGAAATTTCAATTCAATAGGTCAAGAGCTTTCCGAGATTTGCTGCTGTGAAAATGTTCGGCTCTGCTTTCTCTCTTGCAGACCTGCTAAACAACGGTTGACAGCTGCAATATTTCCGTAACGTACTATTCGACTTGTAATTCTGACCATTTGCGGAAAACGCTTAACCTGACTAGTCCTAGTTTCAAACAGTGACTGACGCAGAAAACCTAGGCATGAAAGACTCGTGGAAAGCAATTAGTCGGTATCACAGAAAATTTTTTGGTCCACTGGGAACCTGTATTCACTATTTAGATTCCGACAGTTATTTTATTCCTCTCGATGTCATCAGTGAGAAGAAAAATAAGGGAACTAGTAATAGGTTCCTGATCTGTATACCGTGCATTAAAATTATATGCTCATACGTAAATTGCATTGATTATTATATTCGTAACATGCAACAGGTTGTAAGTTTCAGTCTCAGGAATGACAAAAAATTTCAGAAAAACTCACGTATTGACTATGGCTTCTCACCATCAACGATAGTTTTTACCAACTGTGTTTTCTATTTTTTTATTTGACCTTCATCACCCTTTACAGACCAGCCTGCTCTTTCCACTTATTTTTCGACTCCCTTCTTCATTTGTATTACAACTACAGACTTGTTCAACATATAAACTGTTAAATTTTGTATTTCTAAATTAAAAAATTCCATTTAATTCTTGTATCTTGAAACTTAATACTGTCCTCTTTCATTGAAATAACATGTAATGACAAAGTTTTAGACTATAATGTCAAAGCACACTCGAAACGCTTTGAATGAAATGAACTAAAAATCATGTCGTTTTCTTTTGGGAAACTTGTTACTCCTCTAGAGAACCTCGGTACCTCTCAAAATGTTTGACACGGTTGCTGTGTTGCCTACGGTAAACAATCGTTGAGTCTTATGAAGTAGTACTACTTAGCCATCACAAACTAAAGCCTCATAAATAAACAACTCTTCTGTTAATGCTGCTCAGAATCGCTTATAGCCATCTCGTGCTTTCACAGTAACCCGGAGTCTTTTGGGTATTTGTCTTTCTTTTTTTCTGGGCTTCCTTACCTCCCCTTGTAGTCCGACCTTTATCGACAAACTTCTACTCGATCTTTTAAAATTATTGCTGAATTTTTTTTACTCTTTTTGCATATTCATGTACTTTAGGCGATTGGTGCTAAGTTCCTAAGAGACCATACTGCTGAGGTTCAAAGTCCCTAGACTCACGTAATACTTAATCTGACTTAAACTAACTTACGCTCAGGACAACACAGACCCATAAGCGAGGGAGGACTCTAAACTCCGAGAGGGGGGGGGAGGGGGGAGGGGCGCGAACCATGGCAAGGCTCCTCAGACCGCGCGGCTACCCCGAGCGGCTTTAGCGATTGAATGGATGTACTGTAAGTAGGCTGTTTAGGTTTTTATGTTGGTAACGTCACCTAGCGCTCTGTATGAAAATCACTGGCTGTGCTGTGGGCGGTCTGTGGCTGGTTGGCGTTGTTGGAATATTCGCCATTGTAGTGTCGGGCAGCTGGATGCGAACAGCGTGTAGCGTTGCGCAGTTGGAGGTGGGCCGCCAGCAGTGGACGTGGGGAGAGAGATGGCAGAATTTTGAGAGCGGACGATCTGGACGTGTGTCCATCAGAAAGAGTAAATTTGTAATACTGTATATCATGAACTTATGTATATATATATAATGACTTTTGAACACTATTAAGGTAAATAGATTGTTTGTTCTCTATCAAAATCTTTCATTTGCTAAGTATGTCTATCAGTAGTTAGTGCCTTCAGTAGTTAGAGCCTTTTTTTTAGCTGGCAGTATTGGCGCTCGCTGTATTGCAGTAGTTCGAGTAACGAAGATTTTTGTGAGGTAAGTGAGTCATGAAAGGTATAGGTTATTGTCAGTCAGGGCCATTATTTTGTAGAGATTATTGAAAGTCAGATTGCGTTGCGCTAAAAATATTGTGTGTCAGTTTAGTGTTGATCAGAATAAGTAAAGAGAGAAATGTCTGAGTACGTTCAGTTCTGCCCAGCTGTTTGAAAATCAAATAATGTAAGAGGTTTATCAGCACAGTCATTCATAAATTTTTCGAAGGGGACGTTTCAGTAGAGAATGAGCGCTTCTTAATTTGGTCGTCCGGTTTAAACTTGCAGCTTCTCGTTAAAATGAAATGAAATTATAGTTCTTCAGCAAAAATGAATTAGAGGCATGTTCTGAAAATGACACGTTGACAAAAAAAAAAAAAAAACCACCTCTGCTAATGCTGCTGAGTAACGTGTATAGCCGTCTTCTGCTTTCACAGCGACTCGAGGTCTGTTGGGCATTGAGCCCACAACTCTAGACACATAATTTGGACATTCAAGTAACTCGTTTCAAGCGCCTTGAACCGCATCAGAAAGCTGGCGGTGAGTGGACGGTGAATGTTCCTTTTCTTTCATAATTTTAATCATTTCTGCTCAAATATTCTCAACTGGATTCATGTCATCTTCTTTAGGTGGCCATTCCAAAACAGTAATATTTTTGTGGTCGTCGAACCACCTCTTCACCGATTGCGACATACGAAGGAGAGATCGATCATTTTGGAACGTAATCTGGTCATTGCGAAATGTGTCGGTGACGGAAGGCAACAAGACATTCTTCAGAATGGAAATATAGTTGCGCGCCTCCAGTTTGTCTTCCCGTTCCCACAGGAGCCCACATCTCTCGGCCGATATCCATGCCTATACCGTTACTGATTCCCTACCACATCTTCGGCAACTGTAAATAGATCTTGGATCTTACCTAACACCTTTTGGCCAGTAAACAATTACGTTTCCTGTCGAAGTCGAATAGAAAACTTTTTCGCCGGTAAAAACCACCCGCCTCCAAAACTGAAAAGTTCTACCGACATTTGTAGCAGCAAAAGCAAGACGGGATTCTCTGTGGAAAATAGATAATGTCTCTTTCTGAGCAGCATTTCTTGCTCGCAGTCCATCAACTCTTAGACGACGAATGACACTTCTGCTACTAATGTGGAGGTTCAAAGCTTGCTTAATTAGTTGTCCGATAACGAATGGGTGGTTTTCACTGTAAACATTTCGATTTTGAACTGCTGTTGTTTTGTAGTGAACACCAATAAGAGGCCGTTTGATCGGGTTACAGTCTTCTTCCTTTCTTCTGATTCACCTCGCAACCGTCGACTTGTGACGACCCATAGTCCTTGCTGTACATCCATTTGAAAATCCTTGTTCACCTAGTGCTATTTTTTACGGTGTAAAGTCAAGCTCCGGCACGCCAGTCGGGAACGAGAGAGCATAGACGGCTGTGAAGAAAACGTCAGCCAATTGCACGCTGACCGGCCCCTCTCCAGGACGACAACGCAACGCCAGAGGTCTCTATACGAAGAGAACATAAGCGCCGCGCTTTTCTTGTTCAGCTTGTTGATAGTGGTTTCTTTGTTGATAATTTGTCGGTCTATTGGTTCTCCAGTACCCGTCCCAGTTGTCGTTATTCCCTCTGTAATAGTTGTTGCCGTTCCTGGGTGAATTATGGTTACTGCCATATTCTCTTCTAAATCCATAACCGGTTCTTTGTTGAAATCTATTGTCGTTTCTTGGTGCGAAGTTATCACAGGGTAAGTAATTATTGTTTCTTCGTACTGTCTCTTGTGGATTCCACTGCTTTTTGCTATCGTTTTCACGTGCGCTTCGAATTTTTCTTGCGTCATCTTCCGAAAATATGAACTCTAGTTCCCTTAGAATACCTTTAAATGCTTCGACGTCATTTCCTCCGCGACCTAGTAATGATTGCTGGTATTTCAATGGTAGTTTCATCGCGCATAATTTAATCAACTCTCCGTCACTGTATGGTACATCTAAGCATTGATTTTTGTTTGCCATTACTTCGAAAAATTTCACGGGACTCTTCTCTCCTGAATTTTCAAAATATGGGTTCTGTAATAATTCGTACTTCACTCTGTTCTGTGCTTCGCTGGACCAATATCGTGAGAGAAACTTCTCTCTGAAATCTTCGTACGATCGACATGTCGCTGCAACATTTTGCATGATTTCTGCGACTGTTCCTGACATGTGTGCACATATAAAGTCTAATTTGTGTGCTAGCGTCCAGTGTTCTAGTAATCCTACTCGGAATTGATCAATAAAAGTTCGTGGGTGTAATGAGTTTCCTTCTCGAAAGTGTTGAAATTTTCTGACTGTGAGGAAATGATCGTTGTCGTACTTCGTCATAGTTCCATATGAAATTCGCGATTCTTCGCCACTTTTGTTTCTGATCATTTCTCTCGTCGTTCTTTCCTGTTGTGGTAGATCCATTAGATACTGTCCACTGTAACTTTCGCCTATCCTTGCGTAGTATCGTTGGAGTGGTACGCAATAATTTTCTTCCGTCGGCTGTGAACGTGTAGCTGAATGCATTGCACTGTACTCTTCGCGACCTGGCTTTCCATTGTCACATATGTTACTTTCCGCCCGTGATTGGAATCGCAAATGCGTAATATCTTCGTTAATTGCTTGATTTTCCGGTGCTGTTACAGATACGGATGTGGTTGCAGACTCTGTGCTTGTTCGATCTTATTCACTATGCTCTTCAATGGTTTGCAACAATTCTTTTCGCAATTTCTGAAATTGTCGCTTCGTTTGCGCTTCTATTTTGACTATGCGGTTATAATATCGTTTCAGCGCTGCTTTTGTGATAAGTTTGTGTAACACACTGTTTTCAACAATTTCACGCGCTGTACCTGCTGCTTATCTAGTAATTTCGTTTATCTGTTTCTTTAGTTTCTTGACTTCTCCCTGGGTGTTGTTACGTAATGTTTTGATCTCGTCCTCAGTGTCATTACGCAATGTTTGTACGTCCGCTTGTACCTTGTCAATGTCTGTTCTCAACTGATTGTAACCTGTTATTAAGTTTCCTATCACTTCTCGAGATTGTTTTGCCTCGTCTTCAATATGACTTAGGTGTAACTGAATTTTTTGTTTTGTTCTTTAATCTCACGCATTTGTCTAGTGGTTTCTGCATTTTGTTTCGTCATTTCTGCATTCTGAATTTTAATTTAGTTCGCAATTTCTTTATTTTGTCTTGTCATGGTTTCCGTCATTAATTGTAATAACTCTGCCAGATTGGTGGGTCCTATTGCGTTTTCTTCTGACGTCCTACGCTCTGTGTTTTCGCCCAATTGTTGTTTTGCAACCGATTGCATTGAACTGTGCTGTGACACGTTTCTGCTCGCATTCCTTGTACTCTGTGGTGAGGGAGCTCTGATTACTTGTACTATGGGTTCTACGTATTCAAGACGCAGGTTAGAATCCTCATCACCTGTCTCACTACTTTCCTGCTCCTCTGTCGTATGCTGACCTAGGTTTTCTGTGCCTTGACGTACATTATCAACGTTATCGTGCGTTATATGTCCTATTTCTCGCGATACTGCATCGTCTGTTGTACTGTCCTCTATTCTCTGTCCATTTTCATGCTGGGTCTCTACCTCAGTTCGGTCAAGGTCTCGATCTGCCATTGCTAATCTTTCTGAATCCCTTATTTTCTGTTTTAAAAGCAATTCACGCGCCCTACTTCGCGTCAACATGCGCTCATACGATCCCACGCGTTTCATAACCTTTTTATTTACACGACTTGACAAACCATTCACTTACTTGTTGGGTCAGAACCAACTTGTCAACGATGTATCCGCCACCTGTGTCCTTGCATTGGAGAGAAAACTTAATTCTAACAATATTACAATTCATAACTTAATTATGCTATTGCCTCTGCTACAATTCTCACTATTTCTTGAATACTTTCTTGAACACTTTTACTATCTATCGCTGCAGCTACTGTTTTCGACTATGTATAACTTAAAAAAAATTATACTACGAAATTTTTTTAGCAGGATATTTTTCTGACCTAGTTAGGCATGTGTCGACCTTCAATCATGGTATTTTACCATCCTGGCAGGGTCGCCATTTTCTAAACATTCATGGTGGTGTCTGTTTGTTCTATATCGTGTCTCCCTACCACTTTCGCGCAACGACGCTCTGAGCGTGTTTTTTTAGGGAATTGACTAGTTTGAACCTGGGACCTGTTGCTCGTAAGGAGACGCCAGACCACACATGACATGTAGAATTCAGAAGAGTTCAGTGAGACTAGCGACGATATAACCAGATACTAAATGATCTCAGCGTCAGCTCCACTGCACTCCCTGTAAAAGAATCTTAATACTAACTAAATTTAGTGGAAAGGGTTCAAGGCTTTCCTATTTTTAGTTAGCTGGTAAAATAACGTCGAAAAAGCAATTAAGTTTACCATTGGAAATTTTATTCTACTCACAAAACATCGTTTATAAATTGCACTATTGGTAAAAGGTAATGTTTTAATACAGGATGGTAAAAACCAACTGCGTTCAACAAAAATGTGAACGAATATTCCCTGAATGGGTTTCCAAGTTCTACAATGGATCGAAGGATGACCTATGCCGTATCACATCTATAATCTAGGTTCAAATTAAGTTTCGCAAAAGAGAAAACTATCAAAATGGCCTACAGTGACCCTAAATTATCTTTAATTACTTATCTAACCTGTCATAAATTACAGTGGCTGATGTGGCTTCTCAATAACTATATATCAGAGCAATTATCGCGTTTCAGGTTTTTACTTCAAGTGGCAAATGTGAACACCATGAGTTTTAATTAACGATCGACACTAGTATTACGCAAAAAGAGGGTGTAACAGATGAGACTTCTGCAGTTCTGAGTGAAGCCTTATGCGCTCAAAAATGCGGCATCGCGTGCGTTCATTACCTTGTCGGTGTTTAGGCAGCGTCAGGGCAGCGGCGGGCAGCACAGCTCCGCTCACCTCGCCATCTCGGAAGCAACTCTCCTAACTTCTCCTTACTACAATTTACCGAAGTTGGTTTAAAAAAAAACTATCTGGCTGTGTTATCATCTGACCAATCAGGGTCTCAATATTAACCTTAAGCTCCGCCTACAAAGATTCTGTCTATCCAATGAGAAACGTTATACTTTTCGTGGTGGGGCAATGTTTTCAAAGTTTGCAACGAAACAGAGACGCTAAAAAGTCTCACGCTAAAACCTGCAGCTGGTGTGGTCCTTTTAGCGTTATCGTAAGATCTATACTGTTCTTCTGGAGGGCTCTATCTTTTAACATGGGCTGGGGGGTGGTCGTTGACGTACCTGAGACGCGAAAAAGTCTCACGCTAAAACGTGCGGGTGGTAGTCTTAGAGGAAGGCTGGAGACGTGGGTATCCAGTCCGTCCCTTATTGTAGGGCCTTCTAGCTTAACACGGTTCTGCTCTCGGCTTCTGTCCTCGTTTCTCCCCTTGGAACTGCGTCTGCCTCACGGTGGGAAGGTACAACATGCATTTAGGCATTCTTGTATTAGTCTGTGGTATTCCATTTGCTCACTCGTTACTCGTATTACTTTGGTTAATTTAATGTCACGATTTATTCCGAGCTATGTGACATACTACTGGATTTGCTTATCATGTCAGGGTTTTCATTGAAGGTGTTGGATTTGCCTGACACCTTACAAATATACTAGAACTGACATGTGATTACATTTTCACGCAATTTGGGTGCACAGATCCTGAGAAATCAGTACCCAGAACAACCACCTTTGGCAGTAATAACGGCCTTGATACGCCTGGGCATTGAGTCAAACAGAGCTTCGATGGCGTGTACAGGTACAGCTGCCCATGCAGCATCAACACGATACCACAGTTAATCAAGAGTAGTGACTGGCGTATTGTGACGAGCCAGTTGCTCGGCCACCATTGACCAGATGTTTTCATTTGGTGAGAGATCTGGAGAATGTGCTGGCCAGGGCACCAGTCGAACATTTTCTGTATCCAGAATGGTCCGTACAGAACCTGCACTGTTCAAAGTGCCATCAAATTGAACAAGAGGTGACCGACACGTGTAACTAATGGCTGCCCATACCATTACACCGGGTGATACGCCAGTATGGCGTTGACGAATACACGGTTCTAATGTGCGTTCACCGCGATGTCGCCAAACACGGATGCGACCATCATGATGCTGTAAACAGAACCTGGATTCATCCGAAAAAATGACGTTTTGCCATTCGTGCACACAGGTTCGTCGTTGAGTACACCATCGCAGGCACTCCTGTCTGTGATGCAGCGTCAAAGGTAACTGCAGCCGTGGTCTCCGAGCTGATAGTCTATGCTGTTGCAAACGTCGTCGAACTGTTCGTGCAGATGGTTGTTGTCCTGCAAACGTCCCCATCTGTTGACTCGGGGATCGAGACGTGGCTGCACGATCCGTTATAACAATGCGGATAAGATGCCTGTCACCTCGACTGCTACTGATACGAGACCGTTGGGATCCAGCACGGCGTTTCGTATTACCCTACTAACCCACCAATTCCATATTGTGCTAACAGTCATTGGATCTCGATCAACGCGAGCAGCAATGTCGCCATACGATAAACCGCAATCGCGATAGGCTACAATCCGACATTTATCAAAGTCGTAAACGTGATGGTACGCATTTCTTCTCCTTACACGAGGCATCACAACAACGTTTCACCAGGCAACGCCGGTCAATTCGTGTTTGTGTATGAGAAATCGGTTGGAAACTTTCCACATGTCAGCACGTTGTAGATGTCGCCACCGGCGCCAACCTTGTGTGGATGCTCTGAAAATCTAATCATTTGCATATCACAGCATCTTCTTCCTGTCGGTTAAATTTCGCGTCTGTAGCACGTCATCGTCATTGTGTAGCAATTTTAATAGTAGTGTAAAACTCATTAATCCGATTCTTTTGAATGTTGTATAGCATTCCGAGAAAGAACTCAATAATATTATAGCACCCTTGTCTGCTTCTGCCAAATGAAACATTTAGCTTTGACTGAATCCTCCGTTGCATATAACGTATGTTGCGAATACACTGCTAGCAGAAAACTGCACCAGTCTCGGTCAGTTTTCCTCACTTCGCGACTGCAGACATAACACTGATTGGTGAAGCATGTAACATGGAAGTCGGTGATAGCAAAGAACGGAAATGGATGACGGCAACGAGGAATCTCAGACCTGCACCCGTGTCAGTACAAAAACGAGCAACTTGCTTACTTGGGAATGGTCCTTGTTGTCATCTCTTAATCCATTGCCATTTTATTTTTAGTTTGCTTATAGTTAACATCACACAACACCCAGATGCTAAAAACAGCTCTGGACGCAGACTAGACATTATATGATGGGAAATTTATAAATTCTCGCACTGTTTTCTCAATTGAAACTGTCCTTTATCGTAAACTGGAATCTTGTGAGACGGGAGGCGGCACCCCGCTTGGCAGTACCGCACATGTGCCACTTCGACAGAAAAGGGAACATATCTGCAAAGAAGAACAATTATGGTGATTAAATTTAGGAAGTTTCCGGTTCGTGCTGGCACCTGAAGTGTGGCATTTAGACTTGATCTGACTTTAACAGTAAGTGACAGAAAAATCAGAACAGGTTTCAACACGGCACGAAGGACCACTGATCATTCCCTAGTTAGTTTAGCTTTAATCGCAACAAATTAGTTCTCATTGACACGCACAGGCTACAAACGTCAACAGCTAATGAAAACTATTTTCACTACACAGGTAGAACATGACAGGTAAGCTCGGATAATGGTGTGCACTCTGTGAAACATTATAGTATGAAAACTTTTATAAAAGTATTAAAAGTTCATCTCCAGTGATTTGTAGAATGCACATTGGTCGAGGAGTATGTGGTGCACCTTCAAAACACATGAGACCAAACGAACCAGTTCTAACACCGAGTCTGGCAACTAAGATTCTGCCAGTCGGTGTTGCCGTGCGGTTCTAGGCGCTTCAGTTTGGAACCACGTGACCGCTACGGTCGCAGGTTCGAATCCTGCCTCGGGTATGGATGTGTGTGATGTCCTTAGATTAGTTAGGTTTAAGTAGTTCTAAGTTCTAGGACACTGATGACCTCAAATGTTAAGTCCCATAGTGCTCAGAGCCATTTGAACCATTTTTTTGGACTAAGATTCTTCGTAGTTTACTAATATTTACATTAGAATTTGTCATCAGGACCTTAGTATCTCTTTCTATTTATGTTCACCATTACCACCAACCTTCTGGTGTGGCAGCGGGTCATCACATCTCAATATTGTGTTGTGTTGCTAATTTGGGGAATAATGGGTTAACTGTGTTTAAACCCACGTCGTTCCGAGTTTGTTCGGCGAAAAAGTCTGTGTATGATTTATAGGTGGTTTTCTATATTCATCTAGGCGAATGGTGGCAAAAACGATTATTAAATCTCTATTGTGACGCTAAAATGACGAGACATTTTAATACAAACCCATAGACTATTCGAAATAACCGTAAGTTCCATTTTCTGTAGAAATCGTAAGCGTTTACAACAATAAAACGAAACTATACTACTACAAAAACAAATTATTTTCTTGGCTCGCAGAAGGTATGAAACAGATAGCTGCTTGTATGACAATTACTTCTATTAAATATATTTTCATTACTTTGGCAATATGGTAATTTAACTGAATAGTTATTTTCGAAATCCACGCAATATCTTCAGTTCCAGAATTGATCGATTGTCCATGTGCTCATCAGTCAGAGGTCTTAAACAACGTGTATCATATAGAAAATTCTGACTTATTAAAGGTAAATTTTCCCGGAACTGGCCGCGAAACCTTTGCTCCTCATATATCGGCGTAATATTCCGGTATATGATGGTACAGTGTTATCGCCAGTAACTCTGATATTTAAATCGCGAAACATTTACGAGATAACATTCCTCTTCTGATCGAAGTCTTCTGCGATATCCACTCCTGAACACGCTAAAAAAAATGTCTGCACTATCCACTTATGAAGACGCTGGCAGATGCAGCGATACTGTAACAAATAGTCCCAGTCTCACCGTTTTTTCTGCTTATACGTCACACTTTCTTTCAGCCATTTAAGTGTCTAGTCTACAGATAAAAATAATGATTAATAACTAATAAAACCAGCAAGCAGCCTTGTTTGGTTGATTTGAGGGAGGGGACAAAACAGGGAGGTCATCGGCCCGGCGGATTAGGGAAGGATGGGAAAAAAATGGTTCACATGGGTCTGAGCACTATGGAACTTAACGTCTATGGTCATCAGTCCCCTAGAACTTAGAACTACTTAAACCTAACTAACCTAAGGACAGCACAGTACACCCAGTCATCACGAAGCAGAGAAAATCCCTGACCCCGCCGGGAATCGAACCCGGGAACCCGGGCGTGGGAAGCAAGAACGCTACCGCACGACCACGAGCTGCGGACACGTATGGGAAAGGAAATGGCAGTGCAGTTTGAAAGAAACCATCCCGCCATTTGCCTGAAGCGATTTAGAGAAATAACGAAAAACTTAAATCACACTTCCGGACGCGGGTTTGAACCGTTTTCTCCCGAATACGAGTCCTGCGTCCTAGCCACTGCGCCATCTCAGTCGGTAAGCAACTTAACCATTCAAACAATATGTAACTGACGTGACTTAATTAACATACAGTTACCTTTTAAAAAGCTGCTAGTGGCCGTTGCTTTCGGGTTTAATGTATACCACATTCAAGAAAATAGAACTTTAATGCACAACAAACAACGTTTTTAAGATATAACGACTTGTTACTTATGTTACCAAGTTAAAGAGGTTATTCAAAACCTGTCGTTTAGTAAGGTAATAATTATCGCAAAATATGGCAACTAATAAGCAAGCTATCCGAAATAACAAAATATACAATTTCGGTTTCGTTCGTTGGAGTAGGTTCATTACCTAATAATATAAAGTAGGAGCAGAGGCCATTAGTAAATCGTTGTCATGGAAATCAGACATAATAAGGCAAACTTTCTGTAAAAGAAAGTAAATTTCCAAACACGTCAGTGAACAATCGAAGAAAGGCGATACGTTCTCTACTCTACTCAGTCATGGCGCTTGTTGCGTCGTCGTGTCGGTGCTTATGCCAGCAAGAGCTGTGCATCAGAGAAAACTGCTACATTTGATAATACGGTGCGCGGGGATGAGCAAAATTTGCTTCTTACGCTGCAACCTACTGCAGCTAAAATTCATAGAACAAACTTCAGTTCGTGTCAGACGTTTTAAAAATGCTTCTTACGTTAGGTGTACCGGTATTATAATACTGTTAAATGGAAGCACAGAGTCTGAGAACATTTCTTTGAAAACTTACACACATATCGTTTATAAATAAATAGTTCTCCTGTTGGCATTGCAGTTAGAGGAAATGCAGTACCTGGTCACAGTAGAATGAGCATCTAGGCGTACCAAGATCTTACTTGTTCCTGTTTTGAAACCCGACTGATTTATATGATATAGAAAATCTTGTCTTAGTATTCCGCAAAATTACTCTCCCGTTAGAGCATGTACCTTTCGGCTAAAGATAAATTTTCAGTAACAAGACAGAGTACCTAGAAAACATGGCAGTATTAAAAATTAAGGTTCATAACTGTTTTGTAGGTTCTGCTTTGGTAGATAGCGAATTTACAGTTACGAATGTATTTGTTCCTACAATTATTTTCTTGTGGTTACGGAAGTAAGATGAGCCTGCATTTCGCTATCACGACACGTCATAGTCAGTGTACGCTGCACCGAGAAGATTCTGTCATTGAATTTTTCTAATAAGGAGGGATGTGAATTTCCCCTCAATGAATCGACTCTCATTCAACATATGTAAAGCTCACGACTGAGAATCCCAATACGCAAAAGCAATGGGGGCAATTCTTAGCTGCTGTCGAGAAAAAGACATTGAAAGATTGAGGGTGCAGGTCTCTTACACTTGGTATGTGCTTGTCCCTCTGGCCATGCTTGTGCATGCCGAATCGAAGGCATGAGTTCACATACATGCTAATTTTTTTCAGTTTGTACTCATTTGAGCTAGTACATTATCTTTACTGTCGTATTTAATATTTAAAAATACATACGTCACTTTGTGTGTCCGGAAACCTCAAAAATGGTTCAAATGGCTCTGAGCACTATGGGAGGTCATCAGTCCCCTAGAACTTAGAACTACTTAAACCTTAAGGACATCACACACATCCATGCCCGAGACAGGATTCGAACCTGCGACCGTAGCGCTCGCGCGGTTCCAGACTGAAGCGCTTAGAACCGCTTGGCCACACCGGCCGGCCCCCAAACCTTTGTTTAAGGAAGTCCTTTATGTAGAAATATGATCTGTCCGTGTCACACATTCATCCTATGATTCACAGTATCTCTGTTCCATTCTCTCGATGGCAGTGATGAACTGCTCAGAACATCTGTCCCATCTCCTGTAAGAAGAGAGTTGTATACCTTAGCATTACCGAAGTTCGAACTTCTGAAGGAGCACACTATTTATGCGGAAGTGACAAAAGCCATCCGGAAACCATGCACGCTTTGATTGCTGACGAGACATCGTAGTTTTGAATTCTACATACTGGGACACTCCACAGTATAACGCTATCGCCCTACATCAGCGACCTTAGCAGAATAAGAGTCAATTTCTAAATCCAAGAGACCAGCATACAAACCATTTAACCCTCTTGTTTTTCATTTTTCTCCTTATTTTTTCACAGTTGAATGCCGCTACAAAGTGGAAGTTGAAAACTCAAATCTTACCCATGCAATTTTACTTCTTACAAGCTACCTCACATCTTTAGTTTCGCGCAATATAAAAATAATGCCTGTCTCTTGGAAGGATGTCAGAGGTCAGTATACAACAATTATTGAGCAATCTTATTTGAGAGGGGGGAGGGGAGAGAGGGAGAGAGAGAGAGAGAGAGAGGGAGAGGGGGGGGGGAGGGAGAGAGAGAGAGAGAGAGAGAGTGTACGACAGGCAGGAGGGGGGTATCGCGGGTTGGGTTCCTTTTTTTTTTTTTTTTAAGAAAAGTCTCGTGCTCAGTACTCACCACCAACAAAAGTATTAACACACATGAAACGACCTCCTTCCCTCCTGTCAGTGCCAGAATGTCGGGCTCCGCCATTCTCTTCAAATGTGATGTCCTCCTCCCACTACCGAAAGGAGCGTAATCGCCTTACAGGCGGAGGGTCTGACATGTGGGTCACCGATTTTGATTAAGTTTTGCAAGAATGTTCCATACTGAAAATAAAGAGACACGTGTTTCTGGTTTCTGTTAGACACACCCAAGTTATTGGGAAAAAATCGAGGTCAAAGTTGATTTAAGGAAACCATGTTTTCATGCTGTAGGTTGCGTACACGGAATCTGTGCGTCTAGCCAAGCGAGGTCGGCAGTCGAAGCATTAGACCACCAAATCGCTGATTCATGTTAAATTCTAGGTCGTGAATTTTTTAATTCGACATTTTTTTCGGTACATCTAAAAATATTCTAATGATCCTAATAACTTTTCTTGCCCCCCCCCCCCCCCCTACCCCTAGAGTTCCTATACGCAAATAATTACGGGTAACCAAGCTACAGCATGAAAAAAGACTTTCCGTCATTAGCTTTGATCTCGATTTTTTTAGTGACTAGGGAGTGTCTAGTAAAGAGCAGGAACACGTGTCTCTTTATTTTTAATATAGAATGTCCTTGCAAAACTTTACTAAAATCGGTGACCCATATGTCAGACCCTTTCTTTGTCGGATTAGGGGATGACAGGGGTGAATGGTGGAACCATTTAAAATTCTTAATGTTACTTACACACAAAGTGTCGTTTTTGTCTTGTTAATGAAACACAGGGAGTAAAAACACTACTATTTGTTTGGATACAATGGCTTCGAGAAATTCGTTAGTGCAACTTTTTTCTCTGTTGCACATGTTTCTTTTTTTGCTACTCAGGCTTTTGAAGTTTATGGAACGTGTCTGTGAATGACGACAATAATTTTGTTGTAATGTTTGCTATGCTCGTTATTATTAAGATTTTATATGAGCTTCTTTTTGTTTTTGACGAGAAAAAGATAATGCGATATATGTAGAACTGCAAGAAAAATGTGACAAAGAGTGCACTTGGACCGTCATTTGCTGACAAGTGGTATGTCAGCTGACCAGACTTATTAAATAACCGTATCTTACAGCGAAACCCGGTGCTCGGAATTTTCGTTTGAAATAATCGTGTGTGCTAGCCATTAAGGCCCAATACACGATCGTTGATTATTTTTATAACACATCGACTTTGGGTAAATTAGCTGCAGCTTTAAAGGTTCACAATCGATAGCAGACATTTGTAGTTTTGTAGAGGAATTAGGAACAAGACGTGGGCTTACATTTGACACTGTATTTCGAAAAATCTTCTATAATATGTAGCCTTAAGATACGCTATTAATAAATTTAATAACCACTCTGCCCAGCAAGTCGATGGTTTGTTTTCCTTTGGGTACTCAAAAATGGCTCTGAGCACTATGGGACTCAACTTCTGAGGTCATCAGTCCCCTAGAACCTAGAACTACTTAAACCTAATTAACCTAAGGACATCACACACATCCCTGCCCGAGACAGGATTCGAACCTGCGACCATAGCGGTCTGGCGGTTCCAGACTGTTGCGCCTAGAACCGCACGGCCACCCCCGCCGGCCTTTCTGTACTGTTAGAACACTTATTTCGTAATCGATCCATGACACACGGAAGCTTATTGTATTAGTTAGGTATCTATAGAGGGAATTGTCGTTTGTGCTAACACAACTTGTTGATATTTATTAGATTTACACTAATGTTTAAATTGCAACGTCAATACAATATGTTAAAAGAGTGGAAGAGACCATTATAATGAAATCTTCACTCTCGAGAAAACCACCAGCGATCTGTCACACCAAATAATTGTCACCATTCAATCGACTGGCAAAGCTGGTGGGCGAAAACAGTCTCAACGCAAGGCATGTCGGATCATCTTGGTGCTTTGAGACAATAGCGATTGATAACAAAGGGCGTAGAAAAAGATATCTTTTGTCAGTCCCGTCAACGAATAAATGTCGTTAGTGTAGCTCCCATTAAACGTCTGTCGGCTTGATCTGGTGTATTCAAGGCTACTTTAACATATTCATAATTCCCTTCCGTCATCTAATTCAGGGAATTTCGTATTATATAAGCTCCTTTACCATTCGAATGCGTCAGAAACGTCAGAATAACATTGCCCGTAGAGTAGCATCTAAATATTTATTAGTCTTCGCTCACTGAAACTATAACAAAAGGGATGGATAAAAAGAATGTGTCATTCATGAACAGCTTTGTCTATAACACCATGGTGAAACGTGCAAAGCAGTTTGAAAATCCACCTGCGATGTCCAGAAAAAAATTCGCGAGTTTTTTTTTCTGGCTGTTATCATCGTAGATAGCTGTTTTCGTCTCAGCTTTCGTTTCGTGTAAGATTTACTAGTTACTGATGCGACTGTGTGTTGGTAGCAACGTGTATCCTAGCCTGTTACGCTATGTATCAGACAGCAAGGCTTTGCAGGTGTGCATAACAAGTAGGCGAGCGGTCTTGCGAATTCTGTCACCGGTTGTGCATGTGTGTTACAGTATTGAAAGTCATCCAACGATGACAGCGTAGACCTGTCGAAACCCGTCATAGTAATAAAAAGAATTGCTAGTAATTCTGACAAACTTGATTCCTCAAGAATAATATAACTTTCACATTGCCCCCAGACAGACTCAATGTCAAACGTATATTACGGTTGTTAATTGTGGTAAGTGGAGCTTTAGTTTGGAAATAAACTCGTGAACTCTTCATAAAGAATAGTATGCTGTCTTCATGGATTTTCGGTATTCCATGCCTCCAGTATTTTCTGTCCACGATAAGCAGTAGATATACAGGTTTCTTCTAAATGACCTAGACCTTGAGTGTTGGGTTACACTAATCAACACTTCCAGTGTCAGCATACCCCCACACATCTTCCCCCAGGGAGTCACCGGTATTTGATCAAGGTCATCCAGACGAAAGGCCACACACCATAGGCAGGTGTGTGGGGCCATGACATTACTCCATACTGGTCACGTGACATAAAATTAGTCGAAGCACACCAATATGGCAGGAAAATCCTAGACCAATAAGATTCAAAATCCCCCACCCCTTTACCACATTTTACAATAAACTCAAATTTGTAGGCCTCTTCATTCAACGTCTGTGCAGCATGGGGATAAACAACAACTCTTTATTGGTAGGGTCTGGAAATAATAACAGTGATATAAAAGTTAACTAATGGTTTCTGCAATGCAATTCTGCAATGCATTTATTTAGAATAATTTTCTTTTGTTTATTAACAATTTTTGCTTTTATTTACAAAGCTCCTTGTTATACACAGTGTCTTTTTTTAAAGGCATGTTTTTTCCTACTTAGAATAATTTACAAGATTTTGTGTTGATGTATTCACACAGCTACTTTCTTCTCTCTTTATTTTCAGTACGGAACATTCTTGCAAAACTTATTCAAAATCGGTGTCCCACATGTCAGACCGTCCGCTCCATTCGGTAGTGGGAGCAGGACGTCTCATTTTTGGTGAAAGTGTAGCTTAAAGTCCGACTTAATGACTTCACTGTAGGTGTTCCAAATTGTCACCATTAACATCCACACACAAACGATGCACCCGAACTGCAGCACGAACAACTGACTGCAACGTGTTCAGTTGGATATTTGCATCTGAATGTACGATGGATTCTCGAAGTTCATCCAATGTGCGTGGCGTTTATCCATAAACGACGTCCTTTAGTGTTCCCCGCAGGTAAAAGTCCAGAGGAGCTAGGTCTGGAGAACGTGGTGGATACTCCACAGCACCTCTACGGCCTCTCCATCTTCCTGGTACATTTTCGTCGAGATACGCCCTAAGACGATTTTGGTAGTGGGCTGGGGCACCATCTTGTTTAAAGTAAACTCCTCCGTCTCCATACAAGTCTCGGATGGCAGGTAAAATGGATGTCTGAAGCTTCTGAAGCTACACCTCACCGGTAACTGTGCCGTCAAAGAAGAATGGCCCAATCAAGCCCCGGTAAAACAACCCACACCACACATTTACTTCTGGCAAATTCACGGCTTTGTCTACATGGACGTTCGGATTTTCGGTGGCCCAGTAGATGGAATTGTGGGGATTGAATCTGAACTGTGCCTCATCAGACCCCACAATCAATTCTGAAAACTCTTCATCGTTGCGCACCATGTTAGTAAACCACTCGCAGTATTCCATTCTACGATCTGGGTCGTTCTCGTTCATTGCGTGTAGCAATCGTGGGATGTGGCACTTCCACTTTGCTGTCTTCAAAATTCGTCGAACAATTGAGCGACTCACTCCAGTTTCACTGGCACACTGTCTCACAGACTTCTGTGGTGAGCGAGTGAATTGTTGGAACACACGACGGGAGTTAGCTGGACTTGTTACTGTTACATGTCGTCAGATCGTTGTTTGTGTACATCTTTAACACAGCCTTCGGCTTCAAATTTGTTTCGAATGCGACGAATCGTTAAACGTGTCGGTAGCTCTGTTTGATACCCATTTCGCCATTGCCGTTGAACCTCATTAATGTTTTCGTACTTTTAATACCACTTCAAAACTGACTTCATTTAATCGAATGTAAGCCTTGCGCCAGCAATGTTTACTCGAGTAACTAGGTGCAACTAAGAACACAACACTGACTATCTGGCGACTGTCATCTGACAAAACAAAACATCGTAATACAACGCTGGTGTGGCTATTGCCGGAACTACAAACTATTACACTACCAAAGATGAGACAACTCCGTCAATTGGTTTGCCAGTTATGGACTTTTAAACAGTGGATGCATTTTTTGGACATATATAATTCACAAATTAATTTTTTTCTGAAGACTTTTGACTATCAAGTATATTACACTAAAGTTAGAAGAACTTAAATACTATATTTACTATTATCTTTCTACGTGTAGCATTTGCTTTTCAACCATTCTTTCTAAATTTATTTTCTATATACAGCATTTACATTTCAATCATTTCTTCCAGATCATTTTTTTCTGTATACAATATCTACATGAGGAAAAGCGACTGGCAACATCAGAGAAACACACAACGCACCCATACAAACATACACAAATTTATACAATATTTACACACACACACACACACACACACACACACACACACACACACATAGTATGCAGTTATGTAATAGCCACGCCGACTCCCACACACACAACTATGACAAGCGGTTCATCCAACTATTCCACACACAATTCACTATTTACAAATATATAAATCCACAGGCATACATTCAATCACTCAATTAATAGTATGAGTATGCGAGGTTGCCGATCACCCCCTCGACGATGAGACATTTGCCGTCAAGACATGACAGCCCTACTTCCACCTGTAGTACACTATGCACCTCACTGCCTCTTGATACAGCAGAAAGAATACCTGGGACACCATATGTGGTGCACCGCCAATGCCTTTGAGCAGGTACCTCTTGTGATCCGTTATTAAGATAGCCTTTGAGGCTACGCTACACGCACCTTTAGCCTGCCTCTAGGTGGCACAGGCATCTTTTTGGTATGCGTACATATTTGATCAGAGTCCAACGAACTCCACAATCTGTGTACCAATCACCTCGTCTTTCATCAGGCTGGTAACCTTCTTGTTTTGAGGTGTTCTTCAAAAAGGGTTATCGGCCACATATCCAGACATATCGAATTCTTCGTCATTGTACCTAATTACTTCATGTAGATCACAACCTTTCCCCCAGTAGAGGAAACTGTCTGTATCCATATAAAATAACTTGGGATCATCTACGCCTGGCTTTGCAAACTGAGAGTGTAAACGGTACAAGTGGAGTTTGGGGAGGTTCCGAACACACATAGCGGTATAGACAGGTTTCGTGAACTGCACCGAAACTTTGACCATCTCTACGGTGACTAGTCCATCGTTGCAGATGGTGACCAGCTTAAAATTTCGTCTGGCAATATAATCTCTCATGTCATAACGAGACCCTTTCCCCTTTCCATTGGTAAACTAAAATAATATTTCCCATGATTTTTTCCGAAAACTGAATTATTCAGTAACTTGTAAAAGTTTTTTTCAAAGTCACACGCTGCAAGAGCCTTCTGTGCTGCATTTACATCAATTAACTCCATCAGTCAGTAACGCTACTGGAAGGAGATGCTGTGGGTGATACAAACAAGTCCCATCCTACACCTGAGGCTTTTCTGGAGGTTTTTGTAGAGCAGAATATATCGCTTCTTCTTCCCCAGGATTGTCAACAGCTTCAGGATGGAACCATTTCTCGGGACTACTCGCTCCGGACACAGCAGCAAGTCACTGTGGTTGTCAAGCAAATGGGCAGGATTAGCCAGTTCTACCTCCACAACATATCCCTCACGAGCATCCACAGCCACATCATTGAGTTTTACCTTCAATCTGGCGATTTCTCCGTTGAGCACCCCTCAAAACTCTGCAAACGGCAGACTGTTGCATAGCGCACCTGTAGACGTTGTTGACATCCAGGTAAAGGAGTGACTTAAATCGTTGGATAACCTCAATCTTTCATGTTTTATTCACCTTGGCGTACCTTTGTACGAACTGCAAAGTTGCCTGCGAATCCTGTGTTCGAAGGAGGATAGCCTGTCAACATCGGTCAACAGTTTGATGTTGACATGTGTTGTTCTTAACAAGGCATCTGATGAAGTCATTCCGTGATGCAATTGATTCAGAGAGTATGGGCCTAGGCATAGACTCCAGAACGTCCTGTCCGTGAGCAGGTTTAGATCAGTGTTTACGTATAATCTTGCATAATCATCTAAATCATGCATGCCAAACTCTTGAAAAATATTTGCTTCATGCATCCGTTATGGCATTGTCTGTTAGTTTACTGGAGGATATAGTTATGTAAAGTAATGTCGTTACATGGAGTATCTCCTTCAAATCCTATTCATATGGAATGATTTCCTTCTTCATCACAAGCTAAGAGTTTCTGTCATCAGGATATGTGACGCTGAAGATATGCATGTCCTCCTGATACACTCTCTCAAAAGTTTTTGAAGAGATATGTGCATCGAGCGAAGTGAATGCAGAAAACGGAGTGATATTCTTGGCATGATCCTCTTGGAAAAAGAAATGTACTTACAATGGTATCAGGAATTACATTGACCTTATCACTCTTCACACCGGAATCACTCAAGTGCTGAACGAGAGAGTGAGCATTATATCCTCTCAAATTGTCAAAGAAGAGGGGATATGCCATGGCAGTTGGTACATCAAGTTGCATGCATTGTGAGCTGCATCATAGAACTACCCTGTTAGGTGACAGTGGTCTCTGTGTGGAGTATGTGCTTCTCTATCCAGTGTCAGCCCACAAACAGGATAATCATCTGCCTGTGCGCACAAGACATTATTCCCCTACAAGCTGGTCATGGGAATGTTGTTGCGGTAAAGCCCAATGACTTGCCTTAAAAGCTTTTAGAGCTCGCAGGATTAGCCGTGAAGTATGATTAAAATGTGTTACACCTGGATTCATATACGCATACAAGTTGATACGCTGCCATATAAGGTACATGGCGGTCTGTACAAATTGTATGGAAGGCTGTGAAGTCACGTTCACAAAACACACTACAACAGATAGAATCAGTCGAAGGCTGCATGTACAATAAAGGGACGTTGCTCCTAGTTGTAGGATTTGTTAAACTTCAGGAACTATTTATATTCCGTAGGCATTTCCACATGTACTACTTACCAGCTTGCTCAGTCAATGAAATGTGAAGATACTCACTCATGGTAGACGAGTTTGAGGTCTCTGTGGCAAAAATGGTGTGTACATCAATGTTTTGGCAAATGTGAGGAAAGTAGATGGGACATGCTTCTGATCGGCATGTAATGTTGCTTCTCACCCTCAGAGAATAGCAGCTAACTGACATGTTTGAGGCGCGTCCAACTAATTTGGGAGAGTAGAGGGGACCAACTACTTTATGCTTAAGCTCTTCATTCTACACATTGTGCTAATGTCTAAGGCGTCAGAGTAAGAATGAGCAGAATGTGCTGATCCACCATCTGTAAGCACTTTTTCTGGTGTCATCTTATTGCTGAAACAACTGCACATGTCATATCATAATCAGCACTTCGTTATTTCCAAGACCATAATGGGAACCACAACCGACCAAATTCCTAAGCCATGGAGAGGAAGTGGTAAGTGGGAAGGGGAGGACCCTTCATGCCTATGTGTCACCTCACACACAGTACTCCCCACACCCCATGCTTCACGCTCCATATGCACCCCTGCTCAGCTGCCTAATACAATGAATTATTTGAATATCGAAAATTGTGTCAACTGTGTTTGCCTTATTGACTTCCAAAAATTCGTTTAAGGACTAGTTCACTAGTCACATTGGTAAATTTCAGTTTAGCCTACGTATTATTCATCATGGAATGTTGAAATGAGTAGATTGTATATTTCTCTACAAAGAACTAAAAACCGACGTTTGCTTATCAAATATAAATAACGAATTAATCCACTTACACATCTCAGTTGCCCCTGTCACTAGTAGATGTTAGCACTGTAGGAAATGAGGACAGTTCGATCTTTGACCACGATTTTCAATAAAATTATTTCTGTCGTCATCAGGTCGCTGCATTGTTAAAAAGCACAACTGAGTCATAAATTAATTATTATCCACATCTAAAACTTTGCAAATATCTAAAATGTCTGAAACAATAGGTCTACAATGCCAATAATATGCAAGTTCATTTCCACATACACATATTCGCCAGATTAGTGTTCAAAACTCTAAAGTATGTACTTCAACGTCAGTTTTCCCTGCCCAATAAGAGCTGAAATTTTTGAAAGGTAGGCCTAAAGAATCGACTTTGTAACTAACCTGACCAGGCTTATAACTGCATAAAAATATGTGTTAGCATGCAAACAAATTGACAGTTTGAACAGAACTAATTAAGCCTACTTTTGACGTGAGTCACAAAATACCCTCAAATTACATATTTCCGCATTTACATTGTTCTCAAGCACTCTTTGAGGATTGACAGAGATAAGGCATCATGTAATTCAGTAGAAAAAAAATCTGTGATACTGATTGCTAATGGTTGCTATTATTACAAATGACACAGGCCTCTGTTCGACAAAGTTTTTGACCAGAACTATGGCGCCAAGATTCCAAAAGCTTTATAGAGTGTGTTATTTTCCACAAGTATGTCACAGTGTTGTAAAATAGCTGCAAAATACGTCATCAAAGCGAAAAGTGCGATGTTTACACTAATTATCTACGACCTATTTCAGGTTAAGTACATGAAAAAATACTGGGAGAGCCAAATCAATTATGTTATTACATGATATTGTAAAAATGTGTCGGAAAAAGTAATGCTCATGTAGCTGCAGTATCTAAATACATAAAGTGTGTATTCAGTCTGTGCAGCTGCAGTGCTGCCACATGCAGCATACTACTGGTGGAGATCAAAGTCATGCATGTGGTGCCTCTGTGCACAGAGCTGTGCCGGTGACCAGTGGTACAGCTGCAGGGCGAGTGCGACTCAGTGCTCGAAGCCCAGCACAATACAGCTGGCTGAAATTGGTGTGACTCTCGGCTGACGCTACGCCACTCTACGAGGCATTCGTGGTGTGCCGAGTGGAATGAAACTTAACTTTAGACTTAATTGTTTAAACTATGGTGTCAGGGGCGTGGGGGTAATTGTTGGGACTTTGACAGCTGCACTTTAACTTGGGGCAAGTGGTGGGTAATGTCAGGGCAGAACCATCATCTTCTGTTCTATACCTAGAAAAAGTGATGTTAGTGAATATCAGCTCGGGGAAACGTGTTACGTAAGTCAGCAGACTGGCATACAGGCCTTGACCTACATGGGAAACAAACATCTTTTTTTTTCTAGAACTGATACAATGAGGAAGGGAGTGAATGGAGAAACTGATAGAATCCAACCTCGGAGAAGATCAGTTTGGATTCCGTAGAAATGTTGGAACACGTGAGGCAATACTACCCTACGACTTATCTTAGAAGAAAGTTTAACTAAAGTTAAACCACTTGTCCTTGTTCCAGGACCAAAAAGGCGGGAATTAAGGAGATGAGACCTGGATAAACTGAGAGAACCAGAGGTTGCAGAGAGTTTCAGGGAGAGCATTAGGGAATGATTGACAAGAATGGGGGAAAGAAATACAGTAGATGAAGAATGGGTAGCTTTGAGTGATGAAATAGTGAAGGCAGCAGAGGATCAAGTAGGCAAAAAGACGAGGGATAGCAGAAACCCTTGGGTAACAGAAGAAATATTGAATTTAACCGATGAAAGGAGAAAATATAAAAAGGCAGTAAATGAAGCAAGCAAAAAGGAATACAAACGTCTCAAAAATGAAATCGACAGGAAATGCAAAATGACCAAGCAGGGATGGCTAGAAGACAAATGTAAGGACGTAGAGGCATATATCACTAGGGGTACGATAGATACTGCCTACAGGAAAATTAAAGAGACCTTTGGAGAAAAGAAAGCCACTTGGTATGAATATCAAGAGCTCAGATGGAAACTCAGTTCTAAGAAAAGAAAGGAAAACAGAAAGGTGGAAGGAGTATGTAGGGGGTCTATACCAGGGCAATGTACTTGAGGACAATATTATGGAACTGGAAGAGCATGTAGATGAAGATGAAACAGGAGATACTATACTGCGTGAAGAGTTTGACAGAGCACTGAAAGATCTAGGTCGAAAAAAGGCCCGGGGAGTAGACAACATTCCATTAGAACTACTGACTGCCTTGGGAGAGCAAGCCCTAACAAAACTCTACCATCTGGTGACCAAAATGCATAAGACAGACGAAATACCCACAGACTTCAAGAAGAATATAATATTTCCGATGCCAAACAAATCAGGTGGTGGCAGGTGTGAAAATTACCGAACTATCAGTGTAAAAATTCGCGGCTGCAAAATATTAACACGAATTCTTTACAGACGAATGGAAAAACTGGTAGAAGCCGACATCGGGGAAGATCAGTTTCGGTTCCTTAGAAATGTTGGAACACGTGAGGCAATACTGCCCCTACGACTTATCTTAGAAGATAGTTTAAGGAAATGCAAACCTACGTTTCTAGCATTTGTAGACTTAGAGAAAGCTTTTGACAATGTTGACTAGAAGATTCTCTTTCAAATTCTGAAGGTGGCAGGGGTAAAATACAGGGAGCGAAATGCTATTTACAATTTGTACAGAAACCAGATGGCAGTTATTAGAGTCGAGGGGCATGAAAGGGAAGCAGTGGTTGGGAAGGGAGTGAGACAGGGTTGTAGCCCATCCCCGATGGTACTCAATCTGTATGTTGAGCAAGCAGTAAAGAAAACAAAAGAAAAATTCGGAGTAGGAATTAAAATCCATAGAGAAGAAATAAAAACTTTGAAGTTCGCCGATGACATCGTAATTCTGTCAGAGACAGCAAATGACCTGGAAGAGCAGCTGAACGGAATGGACAGTGTCTTAAAGGAGGATATAAGATGAACATCAAAAAAAGCAAAACGAGGATAATGGAATGTAGTCAAATTAAATCGGGTGATGCTGAGGGAATTAGATTAGGAAATGAGACGCTTAAAGTATTAAAGGAGTTTTGCTATTTGGGGAGCAAAATAACTGATGATTGTCGAAGTAGAGAGGATATAAAATGTAGACTGGCAATGAAAGGAAATGTTTCTGAAGAAGAGAAATTTGTTAACATCGAGTACAGATTTAAATGTCAGGAAGTCGTTTCTGAAATTATTTTTGTGGAGTGTAGCCACGTATGGAAGTGAAACATGGCCTATAAATAGTTTAGAGAAGAAGGGAACAGAAGCTTTCGAAATGTGGTGCTACAGAAGAATGCTTAAGATAAGATTGGTAGACCATATAACTAATGAGGAGGTATTGAATAGAACTGGGGAGAAGAGAAATTTGTGGCACAACTTGACTAGAAGAAGGGCTCGGTTGGTAGGACATGTTGTGAGGCATCAAGGGATCACCAATTTAGTATTGGAGGACATCGTGGAGGGTAAAAATCGTAGAGGGAGACCAAGAGGCAAATACACTAAGCAGATTCAGAAGGATGTAGGTTGCAGTAGGTACTGGGAGAAGAATAAGCTTGCACAGGATAGAGTAGCATGGAGAGCTGCATCAGACCAGTCTCCGGACTGAAGACCACAACAACAACAACAACAGGTTTGGACCTGTAGGGGAAACAAACATCCTTTATCTCAGAGCGAAATCTCAGGAAATTGAGCCGCACGGGATTAGCCAGGCGGTCTAGGACTGTGCAGTCATGGACTGTGGGGCTGGTCCCGGCGGAGGTTCGAGTCCTCCCTCGGGCATGGGTGAGTGTGTTCGTCCTTAGTATAATTTAGATTAAGTAGTGTGTAAGCTTAGGGACTGATGACCTTAGCAGTTAAGTCCCATAAGATTTCACACATATTTGAATATTTTGAACAGGAAATTGACTTGAAAGACACTCTACCAGTATTACAGACTAGCCATTTTGGGTTTTGACCTCATAGAACCTGTGCCAGTTTACCGAGTCAGCCCTCTTCAATCCCTACCTCGGATTCTGACGTCTTAGAGCCCTCACCAGTATGCAGAGACCACCATATTGACATTTTCAATTTTGCACTGGTATGGCAGTGCCTTATCTTGTAGTTTGAATTTTCTGCCAGTTTAGATGATGTTCAGATGTGTGTGAAATCTTATTTGACTTAACTGCTAAGGTCATCAGTCCCTAAGCTTACACACTACTTAACCTAAATTATCCTAAGGACAGACACACACACCCATGCCCGAGGGAGGACTCGAACCTCCGCCGGGACCAGCCACACAGTCCATGACTGCAGCGCCTTAGACCGCCAATTTATACTCAGGACAACAGCACTACTTCTATAGTGACATCATAGAGTGGGGCAAACCCCTGCTGTTTTTGAATTTCTTGCCAGTTCTTGAATCTCGTGCCAAAATTTGAATTTCTTGCTATTTTATACATAGGCCTATGTCCGAGGCGCAAATGGGAATGGAGGAATACGATGACACATCGCTGACGGCATCAGTGGCGTCATAGGTGACGTAGTTTGTTGCCAGAACCCGCACTACCTCGATACTGCGGCAGACTGGGCTGTCCTCACAACATGAGGCAGTTGAAGGAATGGAAAAAAGACCATTGTGTGTCGTTCAGCGAGCCGTTGTGGCGCACTTTGGTCGTGTTCTTCAATACAACATGGTCGTCATATAAAATTTGGATGACTTCACGTGCGGAAAAACATAGGGAAACCGAGAGAAGCACGAAATTGGACGAGTGTAGCCAGGCGAGAAAGGGACCCACGTGACAGACGGTGCAATTGCAACCACATTTAACTGGCGCGCAAGGCACTCAATGTCGCGAGCGAAAGTGGCACGACGAGTGCATGTTAGTGGTCTCTTTGCCCACGACCAGTACATTGTGTTCTGTTGACACCTGCACGTCTGTGGCACCGTTTGCCATGGTGACTACAGCATGATGACTGAACCGACGAAACATCTACTCTCAGATGAGGGAAAATTCATTGTTATTAGTGGTTCTGGATGTACCGTCATATGGCGAGAAGTGGGGACACGAGATGCACCTAGGAACATTGTGGAACATGACAGTTTTGGTGCTCCAGGTGTTATGGGGTAGGGGAAGCCTAATGTTGCGCTGCCATACTGACCTCCAAATCAATGAGTACAGTACTCACTGGTCAATATTATTGTGACACAAGCCCTTCCCCATGAGCGTCCTTTTCAGGAATGCATTCCGCCCTGACTTCATTTTTACGGGTGGCAATGCGCGACCACATCGAACAGCCCAGGTGGAGGAGCTCTGGGAATGAGAGGATATTTGGCGAATGGAGTGGCCTGCCGGTTACCCCGATTTAAACCACATGGAACACATGTCAGGTGCATTGCAGCACGTCCACACGCACCCACGATCATCCTGCATGGCTGATATCAGTTCTGAAAACTGAGATTCGGTCTGAACATCTCACCAGCAACATTTCTACGCGGTCTCAACACTGTAATACCTGAGAGTTCGAAGAAGAGTCTCAATGGCTCTGAGCACTATGCGACTTAACTTCTGAGGTCATCAGTCGCCTAGAACTTAGAACTAATTAAACCTAACTAACCTAAGGACATCACACACATCCATGCCCGAGGCAGGATTCGAACCTGCGACCGTAGCGGTCGCTCGGTTCCAGACTGTAGCGCCTAGAACCGCACGGCCACTCCGGCTGAAGAAGAGGTTGATCCTGTATATTGACAACGTGTTAATAGCGGAAAAATCATGGGCCGCTCATAATGACACACTCACTCAATTGCTACATGCCTTCAGAGAGCACGAAGTGACGTTAAAAATAAAGAAGTCTAACTTTGGGTGCACGGAAGTTAATTTCGTCGGACATGTAATTTCGTCTGCCGCAATCCGCCCCGATACAGAGAATCTACGGGCTATAAAGGAATATGCCCTCCCCAGTTCCAGAAGGCAAGTCCGTAGAGTTCTCGGGTTACTTAATTTTTATAAGAAATTTATGAAGAGTATACGCTACTTTGTCGACTGACTGGCAAAAACACTGCCTGGAAATGGAATGAACAGGCCCAGCGTGAGTTTGAAGCCCTAAAGGACGCTCTCCTTAATGCACCCATACTGACGTACCTGGATCTAGGAAAGAAATCCTGTCTCGCATTAGACTGTTCACAGGTTGGCATTGGCGTGCACCTGTTCCAGGAGACTACAGGACAGCGTAATAAAGTAGCAAACTGTCGCATTCGCCATTCGGATACTTAATAAAGCAGAAAGGAACTATTCGGTAACTGAGCTCAAAGCCCTCGCCATTGTATGGGGATTTAGCAAGTTTATTTTTTTTATTTTTTTTATTTTTTTTTTTTTTTTGTGTGTGTGGACGCACTACGAATGTTACACAGATCATAAGGCCCTTCAAGCACCAATGACGGCGAAGCTGACACATAAGCGGTTGGCTCGCTGGACCCTGTACCTGCAAGAGTTCCAGTTCCAGTTGGAAGGGTAGACAATGTCATCTCGGATAATGGGGTACAGTTCCGATCACAGAGGTGGCAAAACATTTTACGTAAAAAGAAAATTTAAGCAGTGTATACCGCGCGTTTTCACGGTTCCTCGAACCCAAGTGAACGGGTAATTAAAGAACTAAATAAAATGTGTACATTGTATTGCCACAAGCAGCACCGTAGGTGGGACGAGTTCCAGAGTGAATTCCAAGAAATAATTAACAACCTCCCGCACGATTCTATAAGTGAGCCCCTGCCCGTGTTCTGAAGAATAGACCACCCACCGACAGAATGAGGGAGTTGGTAAACTTTCCCCCAGCGGCTAGGAGAAGACACATGGAGATGGTACGGTCGGCTCTCGAGCAGAACAGGAAGCAAGCTCGAAGAAGGAAACAACAACAGAAATGTTCAATTATAGAAATGAATTTATTCGTTGGGGGGAAAGTATTGGTAAAATCCCACCGGCTATCTAAAAAGCACAAATACCTGTGAAAGAAATTCTTTAACGTGTATTGTGGCCCATTCAGAGTCCGAAGAATTTTACACGCTAATGTAGTCCTCAAGACCTTGAGGAGTAAGCGTTCACGAGGAACGCCCCATGTAACTAATTTAAAGATATTTAAAGAAAATTGAGGGAGGTCAGACGAGTGACAGAAGTCTAGTAGCGTGTTTAGAAATAGTATAATTATGTTCACTGATTGTAATGAGTCGTTTAGTGTCTAAACTTTATGTGGGAAAGTCAAATGTTCAAGTGTTTGATTCTCAGTGGAATTTCGATATTGGACTTGCTGTGCAAGGTCCCTAGGGTTGATTACCTTCTAGTTGGTGAAAGTTGTCTCATGACTTAAAAGTAGGAAGCTTGAAATGGTTCAAATGGCTCTAAGCACTATAGAACTTAACATCTGAGGTCATCAGTCCCCTAGAACTTAGAACTACTGAAACCTAAGTAACCTAAGGACATTACACACATCCATGCCCGAGGCAGAATTCGAATCTGCGACCGTAGCGGCAGCGCGGTTCCGGTCTGAGGCGCCTAGAACCGCTCGGCCACAGCGGCCGGCAAGCTAGAGATGTAGGGATTAGAAGCCAACTGTAGGATGCCTTGTGCTCACGATTTATTAGCCAGAAGCGGGTTTGGGCGCACTGTGTTCTGTATGATTTTGTGCCCAGACGAGGGCATGGGCGTGCTGTACCGGGAATTTGTGTTTTTTTTTTTTAGTATTTTTCAAGTGCAGCACTTGTCGAATGGAGAGAGGAATCCAGAGAACGAAGGGTAACGAGAGTATGTAAGTATGCACACCAGTGAGTAAAATAAGTGTTATCTCGTCAGTAACTTTATTTTAATTAGTCAGCGGGAGTTAGTGTACTCCTTTCCTTGTAATTGATATTATGATTGCTTTATATGTTTCAGAAGCGTTAAAACCTTAAATGAAAGAGTGAACGTTTGTGTAAGACTGAGCACTTTAAGGACTTGGGGGACCCATAATACGAAACTAATGAATGATATATTGACGCGGAGAATGTCGGAGGTGAGTACAACCAAGGAATAGCTGGAGGTGATGGCACAAACAGAGAGAGTGCGTAATTCGACGTTAAATGAAAGACGGTGCTAGAATCTTGGCACAAAAAATGAACCAGGGAGTAGAGTACTTCACTATTAGCTTAATCTGAATGCAAATAACTGGTTGTAAAATTACATTGCGCAGTTGTGACAGTATATACTGCATGTTATGCCAGTTACATGTTGTTTATATTGGGGAGGTAGTGGTGGATAAGTTTTCGTAAATAGTGATCCTCTAACAGAAACCTTCTCCTGGTATCATATGATCTCTTCTCTCAACCCTGTTCCAATCATCCTCAGTTGTGTTAAATAATGACTTTCTCTGAATAATGATTAGTATTAGGGAATTGAATTTTGGCTGGAGGTAGACGTTAAGACCCTGTGTCATGTGACAGATGCAAGGATGAGACGTCCTATCGGTATAGTAGAGAATTTTCCTTTGTACGTAATTTATTGTGAGGGATACTTCGTAAAGTCTATATTCATTGTAAATTGCGCAAACGAGCTGGGCAAATGTAACGCTAGAGTATCCCATTCTCCTAGTCTGATTTTTCTGTGGTCATTGTACTCGTAATTATGTTAGTTTTAGTGATATGTTTCGTTTGTGTCATAGGAGTCGCATTTTTCTTTACTGTCATTGTGATGGCATTGGAACCTATTTTATTGTAAAGTACACAAGTGAGCTGGGCGAATGTAAGGCTAGAGTATCCCATGCTCTTAGTCTGTATTTTTCTGTGGTCAGTGTAATTATTTTAGTTTTAGTGATATGTTTCCTTTGTGTCATTGGAGTCGTATTTTTCTTTACTGTGATTGTGATGGCACTGGAAGTCACACTTTATTATCAGTTCCTGATTGTGTTTGGCACACTGTTCACGGTGAAGCACTGCGGGCGGAAGGGACGGTGGTTGGCCCGCTGCACCAGGCCGTACAATGTTGCGCGGGCCGCTTCTTGCTCCGAGGCGGGGAGGATGGCAGCCGCACTCCTGCCTCGCCGGCTCAACCCCCCACCACGGCGGCCTTGAGGAGTGCAGCTATAATGGGCGGCATCTGACCGCCCCTTGCCTCGCCTCCCTGCGACCGCGCCACCAGAAGCAGCCAGCTGACCAC